>NC_140964.1:8285048-8500048 GCF_056783735.1 Eptatretus burgeri | reverse complement strand
GCCTGAAAGAGTAAAAGCACTTAAATCTGCAAATGGCAAGTCCACAAAATACTAGTGTATGTATGAAAATGGATCAAATGTTCAATAAATAGATTCTTTTAAAATCATGGTGTCTGTTTCCTTCTGTCATGTCTCTGTATATATATTTATGTATGTATATATATATATATATATATATATATATATATATATATATATATATATATATATATATATATATATATATATATATATATACACACAAATATAGAGACTTAACACTGAAATACTCATAGTAGTCATTGCTGTTAAAGGTTCTTCCACCACGTACTGACCTTCGGGCTGAATACTTTTACAACCAGTGAATTTGATTTGTACATGTGTTTTTTAGAGGTATTACTGACATGTAATCTCCTTCAACTATAACACTGTTGAGTTTGATCTCTTCAGTTGTGAATAAAAAAGTTCATTTGGAAAAATTGTTTCTACATAATTCCTAATTCATCTAAATGTGGCATTATTGGTGGGGGGTGAAGGGGGGGTGAATGCTTTTGCAGGCCACTGTCCCCTTGCCAAGCAAACTTCAAACGACACAACTCACAGGTGGGTGCCAACGCAGCTCAGATACACATTGTAATTCCTGTGAGATTGGGTGGGTGTGGGGTTTCCTCTCGCACTTCAGTGGGTAGCACAAGTACACATACAAGGGTATCCAAGGAACTTTGGTCGAGGAGGAAACCATTTGGCCGATCATACCCGCACTACACTAACACCAGATACTATCACCGATCCGCACACAAACTACCAACAAGTCCTGCCAATATCTTTGGACCCTTCTATCTCCAATGCATCTCGGTGCACAACTCCCTTTGCATACAGGTTTCCTCTTACAGTAGGGTACACAGCACAAGCATACATCATCATCATCATCATTCCGGTGGAGAACAAGGATTCTCTAGCATATAGGTATGCAGCACAAGTACACATAGCCATTCCTGTTGGCCGCTGGGTTTGTTTTGCATATAGGTACACAGCACAACTACACACAGTCATACCCGTGGGGTGTGGGGGTTTTTATAGCCATTTTCTTTGCCTCACACGGACCGAAATCAATCTTCTCATGTTACTCTCCAATTCCTCTCATGAGCAAAGTATCGGCTCGACAAGGATAAACAAAGTATGTACATGCTCTACAAGCCTTAAACAATCGCTCCACGTACCTTATTTTGATTTGTCAAGTAAAGATGCCGTCGTACAATAATAAAAGCGCAAACATTATCGTGGTTTATTGGTGAAATATGTGGTTTCTTTGGCTGACTTTTCATTCAATCCAAAATTCAAAACCCTTTTTGGTGCAGACAAAAACAAAGATGATGATTGTGTACGAGTCTTCACAAAGAAACGTGTGATAAATAAATAAAGATCTGTGCGATCTTTCTTCCAAGATCTGTGCGAAACATTAAAACCGTACCCGCGGTGTACCTGCGTGAGGAAGACCCGCGATTAGGTGCACACCTGAGGGTGGAAATGGATGCCATCATAACGGTACAGCTTGTGTTGTCCTTTCTTGAGTGCCGGATCCAATAACAGTTTGTAACTCCTCCATTGGTGTTGCGGACCTGTCCGTCGGACGTCGCCCCCGACGCGGCCCGTCTCGGCAACGCCATTCACTGCACACGGGGACAGGGACACGAGCGAACACACTGAAGAGGGAAAGAACAATTGAGGGATTGGGTTGATGGAGAGAAAGCAAACGCATGAAAAAGAACAAAAAATGAGGAAATGAAAAAAAAATGTTTTGGGATGAGGGAGGAGAAGGCAGAAAGGAGTGCACAAGGTGTGAAAAAAAAAACAGGACGAGACAAAGAGAAAGTTGTTAAACGCAAGATGGAGAGTGTGTGAAGAGAAAGAGTGGTCACTCAATTTCATAAAAAACTGAGAAAAGGATATTTTCATTATATTTTTCCAATTTCAGTGCAAGATGATATTTCTAAGCGAAGACAATGGGCTGAGGCGCAGGGCTCTGGCGTGGGGAGAAGGCGAAGCACGGGGCTCCGGCGTGGGGAGTGGGCGAGACGCGGGGCGCCAGCGTGGGGAGGGGGCGGGACGCGGAGCTCCGGCGGTGGGAGGAGGGGAGACGTGGGGCTCCGGCGTGGGGAGGGGGCAAGAAGCAGGGCTCCGGCGTGGGGAGGGGGCAACACGCGGGGCTCCGGCGTGGGGAGGGCGAGACGCGGGCTCCGGCGTGGGGAAGGGGCGAGACACTGGGCTCCGGCGTGGGGAAGGGGCGAGACACTGGGCTCCGGTGTGGGGAGGGGCGAGACGCCTCCGGCGTAGCGAGGAAAAAGGCGCAGGCCCCCGCCATAGAGGAAAAAGACGCAGGCCCCCGGCGGTCGGGGAAAGAGGCGCAGGACCCCGCGGTCGGGGTAAAAGGCGGAGGACCCCGGTGGTCGGGGGAAAAGGCACAGGCACCCGGCGGTCGGGGGAAAAGACGCAGGACCCCGGCGATCGGGGAAAATGAGCAGGACCCCGGCAGTCGGAGGAAAAAGGTGCAGGACCCCGGCCGTAGAGGAAAAACTCGCAGGCCCCCGGCGGTCGGGGAAAGAGGCGCAGGACCCGGTGGTCGGGGAAAGAGGCGCAGGACCCCGGCGGTTGGTGAAAGAGGCGCAGGACCCCGGTGGTCGGGGATAAAGGAGCAGGACTCCGGCGGTCGGGGATAAAGGAGCAGGAACCCGGCGGTTGGGAGAAAAGACGCAGGACCCCGGCAGTCGGAGGAAAAAGGCGCAGGACCCCGGCAGTCAGGGAAAAAGCTCACGACCCCGGTGGTCGGGAAAAAAAGGCGCAGGACCCCGGCAGTCGGGAAAAAAAGGCGCAGGACCCCGGCAGTCGGGAAAAAAAGGCGCAGCACCCCGGCAGTCGGAGGAAAAAGACGCAGGACTCTGGCGGTCGGGGAAAAAGACGCAGGACCCCGGCGGTCGGGGAAAAAAGGAGCAGGAACCCGGCGGTCGGGGAAAAAGGAGCAGGACCCCGGCGGTCGGGGAAAAAGGAGCAGGACCCCGGCGGTCGGGGAAAAAGGAGCAGGACCCCGGCGGTCGGGGAAAAAGGAGCAGGACCCCGGCGGTTGGGGAAAAAAGAGCAGGACCCCGGCGGTCGGGGAAAAAGGAGCAGGAACCCGGCGGTCGGGGAAAAAGGAGCAGGAACCCTGCGGTCGGGGAAAAAGGAGCAGGAACCCGGCGGTCGGGGGAAAATGAGCAGGACCCCGGCGGTCAGGGGAAAAGGCGCAGGACCCCGGCACTCGGGGTAAAAGGCCAAGGAACCCGGTGATCGGTGAAAAAGGCGCAGGACCCCGGCGATCGGGGAAAAAGGAGCAGGACCCCGGCGATTGGGGAAAAAGGCGCAGGACCCCGGCGGTCAGGGAAAAAGACGCAGGAACCCGGCGGTCGGGGAAAAATGAGCAGGACCCCGGCGGTCGGGGGAATAGGCGCAGGACCTCGGCGGTCGGGGAATAGGCGCAGGACCCCGGCGGTCGGGGGAATAGGCGCAGGACCCCGGCGGTCGGGGGAATAGGCGCAGGACCCCGGCGGTCGGGGAAAAAGGAGCAGGAACCCGGCGGTCGGGGAAAAATGAGCAGGACCCCGGCGGTCGGGGAAAAAGGAGCAGGACCCCGGCAGTCGGGGAAAAAGGAGCGGCGGTCGGGGAAAAAGGAGCAGGACCCCGGCGGTCGGGGAAAAAGGAGCAGGACCCCGGCGGTCGGGGAAAAAGGAGCAGGACCCCGGCGGTCAGGGGAAAAGGCACAGGACCCCGGCGGTCGGGGGAAAAGGCGCAGGACCCCGGCGGTCGGGGGAAAAGGCGCAGGACCCCGGCGGTCGGGGGAAAAGGCGCAGTACCCCGGCGATCGGGGGAAAAAGGAGCAGGACCCCGACGGTCGGGGAAAAAGACGCGGGAACCTGGCATTCGAGGAAAAAGGCGCAGGATCCTGCCAGTCGGGGGAAAAGGTGCAGGAGCCCGGCGGTCGGGGAAAAAGGCACAGGACCCCAGTGGAGGGAGAAGGAACATACGCAGTATCCGAGTGAGAGGAAAACGCAGAGGACCCCGATTAACGAAAAACGTGTAGGACCCCAGCAGGGGCAAAGAGAGCAGGGGTGGGGATCGCTCATGACACAAGTGCTCTGTGAGAGTAAGTGGAGGGTGCATGACACAGTACCCTGTCTGGGGTTACATGACAATATCCTGTGTGAAGGGGGATGGAGGACAAAAGGGTGCTGCAATTGGGGTGACTATACGTCACTGGCATCCTGTGGGGCCGGGGTTGCATGACACAAGTATTCTGTGGGTGGGGGGTTGCATGACACAAGTATTCTGTGGATGGGGGGGTTGCATGACACAAGTAGTCTGTGGGTGGGGGGAGTTGCATGACAAGTCTTTTGCAGGTGGGGGGTTTGCATGACACAAGTGTTCCGCTGGTGGGGTTTGCATGACAAAAGTATCCTTTGGGTGGGGGTGGGGGGGGGGGTTGCATGACACAAGTATTCTGCAGGTGGAGGGTTGCATGACAAGTATTCTGCCGGGGGATGCATGACAATATTTTGTGGGTGGGGGATTGCATGACACAAGTGTTCTGCAGGTGGGGGGGGCGTTGCATGACACAAGTTTTCCGCAGGTGGGGCAGGGGTTGCATGACACAAGTATTCTGTGGGTGGGGGGGAGGGTGCATGACAAGTATTCTGCGTGTAGGGGGTGTATGACAGGTGTTCTGCGGGGGGGGGGGTTGCATGACGTATTATGCAGGTTGGGGGTTATGACAAGTATCTGTCGGTGGGGGGTTGCATGACATCTATTTTGCGGGTGGGGGTTGCATGACAAGTACTCTGCGGGTGGGGGGCGTTGCATGACAAGTATTCTGCAGGTGGGGGTTGCATGACACAAGTGTTCTGCGGGTGGGTGGGTTGCATGACACAAGTGTTCTGCGGGGGGGGATTGCATGACAAGTATTCTGCGGGTGGGGGGGGGGGTTGCATGACACAAGTGTTATTCGGGTGGAAGGGTTGCATGACACAAGTATTCTGTGGGGGGTTGCATAAGAAGTATTCTGCGGGTAGGGGGTATATAACAAATGTTCTGCGGATGGGGGGTTGCATGACAAGTATTCTGCAGTGGGGGGGGGTGTATGACAAGTATTTTGCGGTTCGGGGTTGCATGACACTAGTATTCTGCAGGGGGTTGCATGGCACATGTATTCTGCGGGGTTAGATTGCATGACAAGTATTCTCTGGGGGGGGGGGTGCATGACAAGTATTCTGCCGGTGAGGATTTGTATGACAAGTATTCTGCGGGTGAGGGGTTTTATGACACAAGCGTTTTGTGGGTGGGGGGTGGTTACATAACACAAGTATTCTGTGGGTGGGGGGGGTTTGCATGACACAAGTGTTCTGTGGGTGGGTGGGGGGGGTTGCATGACACAAGTATTCTGCAGGTGGGGGGGTTGCATGACACAAGTGTTCTGCAGGTGGCGGGGGTTGCATGACACAACTATTCTGCGGGGGGGGTGCATGACAAGTACTCTGCGGGGTAGGGGGTGTATGACAAGTATTCTGCCAGTGGGGGTTGCATGACACAAGTATTCTGCGGGGTAGGGGGTGTATGACAAGTTATCTGTGGGTGGGGGTTTGCACAACAAGTATTCCGCAGGTGGGGGGTGGGGTTGCATGACACAAGTGTTTTGCGGGTAGGTGGTTCATGATACAACTATTCTGTGGGTGGTGGGGGGGTTGCATGACACAAGTATTCTGCAGGTGGGGGGTTGCATGACAAGTATTCTGCGGGTGGGGGAGTTGCATGACACAAGTGTTCTTTGGGTGAGGGGTTGCATGACACAAGTGTTCTGCGGTGGGGAGTGCCTGACAAGTATTCTGTGGGTGGGGGGGGGGGTTGTATGACACAAGTGTTCTGAAGGTGGGGGGGTTGCAGGGCCCAAGTGTTCTGAGGGGGGGGAGGTTGCATGACACAAGTGTTCTGCGGGCGGGGAGGTTGCATGACACAAGTGTTCTGGGTGAGGAGTGCCTAACACGTATTCTGTGGGTGGGGGAGGGCGGTTGCCTGACAAGTATTCTGTGGGTGGGGAGGTTGCATGACAAGTATTCCGCAGGTGGAGGGGGTTGTATGACACAAGTGTTCTGTGGGTAGGGGGTTGCATGCCACAAGTATTCTACGGGTGGGGGGGGGGGTTGCATGACACAAGTATTCTGCGGGTGGGGCGGTTGCATGACACAAGTGTTCTGCGGGTGGGGGGGGTTGCATGACACAAGTATTCTGCGGGTGGGGGTTTGCATGACACAAGTGTTCTGGGTGAGGAGTGCCTAACAAGTATTCTGTGGGTGGGGGAGGGGCGGTTGCCTAACAAATCGTTCTGTGGATGAGGGGTTGCATGACAAGTATTCTGCAGTGGGGGGGGGGGCTGCATGGCAAGTACTGTATTCTGCGTGTGGGGGGGGGGGTGTTGCATGACATAAGTATTCTACGGGTAAGGGGTATATGACAGGTGTTCTGCGGATAGGGGGTTGTATGACACAAGTATTTTGCGGTTAGGTGGTTGCATGACACTAGTATTCTGCGGGGTTGGATTGCATGAGAAGTAGTCTACGGGGGGGGGGGGTGCATGACAAGTATTCTGCTGGTGGGGGGTTGCATGACACGAGTATTCTGCAGGGGGGGTTGCATGGCGCATGACACAACAAAAGGGGTTGCATGACACATGTATTCTGTGGGGTTGGATTGCATGACAAGTATTCTACGGGGGTGGGGGTGCATGACAAGTATTCTGCGTGTTGGGGGGTTGCATGACACAAGTATTCCGCAAGTGGGGGGTGTTGCATGACATAAGTATTCTGCGGGTGGGGGGGGTTGCATGACAAGTATTCTGCGGGTGGGGGGAGTTGCATGACACAAGTGTTCTGTGGATGGGGGTTGCATGACACAAGTATTCTGCAGGGAGGTTTGCATGGCACATGTGTTCTGCGGGGTTGGATTGCATGACAAGTATTCTATGGGGGGGTGCATGACAAGTATTCTGTGTGTGGGGCGGGCTGCATGACAGAAGTATTCCGCAGGTGGGGGGTGTTGTATGACATAAATATTCTGCGGGTAGGGGGTGTATGACAGGTGTTCTGCAGATAGGGGTTGTATGACACAAGTATTCCGCAGGTGTGGGGGGGTTGCATAGCACAAGTATTCTGGAGGTGGAGGGGGTTACATGACACAAGTATTCCACAAGTGGGGGAGGTTGCATGACACAAGTGTTCTGTGGATGTGGGGGTTGCATGACAAGTCTTCTGCAGGTGGTGGGGGGGGGTACATGACACAAGTATTCTGCAAGTGGGGGGGTGCATGACACAAGTGTTCTGCGGATGTGGGGGTTGCATGCAAAAGTATTCTGTGTGTGGGGGGTTGCATGACACAAGTATTCTGCGGGTGGGGGAGTTGCATGACACAAATATTCTGCGAGTGAGGGAGGTTGCATGACACAAGTGTTCTGCGGTGAAGAGTGCCTGACAAGTATTCTGTGGGGGAGGGGTTGCCTGTCAAGTATTCTGTGGGTGGGGGGGGTTTGCATGACACAAGTATTGCACAGGTGGGGGGGTTGCATGACACAAGTATTCCGCAGGTGGGGGGGTTGCATGACAAGTATTCTGTGGGTGTGGAAGGGGGGGTTGCATAAGAAGTATTCTATGGGTAGGGGTGTACGACAAGTGTTCTGCGGATGGGGGGGGTTGCCTGACACAAGTATTCTGCAGTGGGCGGGGGGTGTATGCCAAGTATTTTGCAGTTAGGGGTTGACTGACACTAGTATTCTGCAGGGGGTTTGCATGGCACATCTGTTCTGCGTGGTTGGATTGCATGACAAGTATTCTACGGGGGGAGTGTGGGGGGGGTGCATGACAAGTATTCTGTGTGTGTGGGGGGTGCATGACAAGTATTCTGTGGGGGCGGGGGTTTGTATGACACAAGTATTCTGGGGGGGTGCATGACAAGTATTCTGTGGGGTAGTGGGGTGTATGACAAGTATTCTGCCAGTGGGGGGGGGTTGCATGACACAAGTGTTCTGTGGGGTGGGAGTTTGTATGACACAAGTATTCTGGGGGGGTGCATGGGTGCATGACACAAGAGTTCTGCGGGTGGGGGTATGCATGACACAAGTATTCTGGTGGGGGTGCATGACAAGAATTCTGTCGGTGGGGAGGTTGCATGACACAAGTATAACGCATGTGGCGAGGGGGGGGGTTGCATGACAACTGTTCTGCGGGTGGGGGTTTCATGACACGAGTATTCTGCAGGTGGCGAGGAGGGGGGGGGGTTGCATGACACAACTGTTCTGCGGGTGGGGGGTTTCATGACAAGTATTCTGCGGGTGGGGGGTTTCATGACACAAGTATTCTGCAGGGGGTGGGGGTTGCATGACAAGTATTCTGCCGGTGAGGGGTTGCATGACACGAGTTCTGCGGGTGGGGGTTTGCATGACACAAGTGTTCTGCGGGTGGGGGGTGGTTGCATGACACAAGTGTTCTGTGGGTGGGGGGTGGTTGCATGACACAAGTGTTCTGCGGGTGGGGGGTGGTTGCATGACACAAGTGTTCTGCGGGTGGGGGTGGTTGCATGACACAAGTGTTCTGTGGGTGGGGGTGGTTGCATGACACAAGTGTTCTGCGGGTGGGGGGTGGTTGCATGACACAAGAGTTCTGCGGATGGGGGGGGTTGCATGACATGTATTCTGTAGGGTGGTGTGGATGTATAACAAGCATTGTGCAGGTAGGGGATTGCATGACACAAGTATCTTGCTTGGATGACGTGGTGGGATGGGGGGAGGAGGGAGGAGGTGGTGGGGTGGGGGGAGGAGGGAGGAGGTGTTGGGGTGGGGGGAGGAAGGAGGAGGTGGTAATGGGGGTGGGGGAGGAGGGAGGTGGTGGTGGTGTTAGGGGGAGGGAGGAGGGAGGAAGTGGTTGTGGTGGTCGGGGAGAGGAGGGAGGTGGTGGTGGCGGTGGTGGTAGGGGCGAGGAGGTGGTGGGGCAGGAGGAGGAGAGATGAAAGCATGGCACTAATAGTAACACTGAATGAGTACAGAGTGCGAAGAGTAAATAAATAACATTGGGACTGAGTGCGAGAGAGAGGAGAGGAGAGGAGAGGAGAGGAGAGGAGAGGAGAGGAGAGGAGAGGAGAGGAGAGGAGAGGAGAGGAGAGACAGACACACAGAGAGAGAGAGAGAGAGTTCTTTTTCAGATTGAAGAGAGAAGTATTCGCTGCAATAAACATGAATAATCGAAGGAGGGAGAAGCGACATCCCACTCCAGCGCCGAACCATCGCCACCTACCCGGTGCTGTTGTTCTAACAGCCCCATCGGTCGGCCGCGGCCTCTCCGCCGCTCTCCAACCTTCCAGGGACATGTCTTTAGCCGCGGGACGCGTGAGCGGCCGGGCCCGAAGATCACGAGCATTGGAGCCGCCGCTCCGTGTCCTCCCCTCACTCGTCCACTCCGTCCCTCTCCCTCTCTCGCTCTGTCCGTCCCGTCCGTGCTCTCGGCGCGGAGACACCGACGTGGAGGGAGGGAAAGGAGGAGTGCAATGAAGAGGGGGTTTTTTTACCCCCTTCTTCCAAACTGCTCCGTCTTAGCAACGGCTGGAGCAGCTTTGGCTCCTTTCAGGTTCCGCCGGCCAAGCGAACGTTCCCCTCGGCAAAGGCGAGCGGAGCCTTCGGGCGAACCGACACAAGAGCTTTCACTTGATACACTTGGGCAACAACATATCCTGTCTCCGTTCGGTGCGCGCACTTTCGTCATCAACGGCCTTCTCTTTGTCACCTCGTGCGACGTTTCACTTTCCTCGGCGACTTGGCCGACATGATGTACGTTTGGTCTCGAGGAAACGAGCACTCTCGGTCGGACGGCGATGACCAAGCCGAGCCGAGCCGAGGGACTCGTACCCGGTGGACGCGGCTTCGTGGACCGGTCGTGGCGAATCACGTCGCCCGAATCGCTCGACAACGTTTACCAGGACGAGTATAAAAGCTTCGCAGAGTCGGTGACGCCGTCAGTGGATCCGTTTTGGTGTTCGAGACGCTTGGTCGGAATCCGGGCGAATCGGCGTCCCGGTCGTGCCATCAGGTCTTGACGGTCGTCGGAGTGGACCGAGGCGATCTTGTCGAAGCCGATAAAAGTTTTCCCCGAATGGCTCCTTCGGTTATAAGGGGCTTTCAGGGTAACCTGGGGCCGTTGACCTTGTTGCCGCTGTGGTGGCCGCGTCCAGGTCCCCGTGTCTGCTCGACCACTGAAGGAACCATTTCGATCGCAAAAGATCCACGGATTTCTCATCAATTCGCCAACACATGTGGCTTTACCAGTTTACGACTTTCGCCATGAACGTGTTCACGGGATTTTGCTGAATCCCAACGTGTCCGTTCTCTGTCTCTCTCTCTCTCTCTCTCTCTCTCTGTCTTTCTCTCTCTCTCTCTCTGTCTTTCTCTCTCTCTCTCTCTGTCTTTCTCTCTCTCTCTCTGTCTATGTCTCTCTCTCTCTCGTTGCAACACTAAATGAAACATTGTATCAAAGGTAAAAAAAAAAAACCTTTTTCCTCGTTCTTCACACCCGACGTGGGAATTCAAACTCAATGGTTGACGTTTCACTTGTTTCTCAGCTCGGTTTGTGGTTGGAATCCAGTTATTTGAAGGTTGTGGTTGTTGTGGGAAAGGATTTCAGTTTTCCTTGTTTCGGACCTTTGGTGAAGCCCGATCTGGGAAAACTCATCTACCCGAGGACCCTCGAACCCGCAACGTGCTGAATCCGTCATGCGAACTGAACCTGTGGAGAAAAGCAAGATCCACACGTGATCACGATGTCACCTTCTCGACCCCCCCCCCCCGACCCCTCCACCCCAACCCAGTCGCGCGACCATCGACGGACAAAACATGGGGATTATGATCGAGCTCAAGTGTATCTTCGATGGATCTACACTCTACACTGGCCCCGTGATGCCTTCTCAGCTCCATCCCTCTCCTGGAAACATCACCCATGGTTTATCCATCCCCCCCCCATAAACATCACCCATGGTTGATCCATCCCGACCCCCCCCCCCCATAAACGTCACCCGTGGTGAAACTATCCACCTTTCTGTGGTAAAACTCCTTCACACCGTCGCACCGACATTTAGAAACGACGAACCCGTGCCTTTGTTCGCCATTTTAACAAACGTTTATGGGTTTCAAGATTGTACTTTTTCACGTGAACCTTGCTCTCAAAATGTCTCGGCGTGGTACATGTGGCCACTTCTCCACAATAAACCTGATGTGGACGCGGGTAAGAGTGTGTAGACGACCGTTGGTTCCGTGTGCCTGGGGTTATCACTTCATAACTGGGAGCGGAGGCGACAACGTGCCCACTCACGAGCTCCCAGACAAAGATGGCGGAACTGGGTGGGAAACCTCTCGGCGAGAACACAAACCGCAACGGTCGGTCGAGTGCGCTCGTCCCCGGCATACCGGGTGGCCCCCGGTCGTGCCTCGTGTCCTTGTGGCAAACATAATGGGTCGATTTCACTCCCCCGTTCTTTATCCCTTCGCGATTCCTTCACGTACTCTCTCTCTCTTTCTCCCTCCCCTCGCCTCTTCCGTTCTACACTCGGTATTAATCGCCATATTCTGACCATTGCTGCCTGATCTTGTCTCCCACTGTGCGTGCATTTGTCGCCTTCTTTCCGAATACCGGCCCACCCGAGGTCGAGGGGGAGGGCTGACATGAGGTGGGGGGGGGTCTCTGCCTGCCTGCGTTGGCGCTCGTCCCGTCATCAGTCCATCTCGAGATGGCTGCTTTGAGGCTGCATTTCAGAGGTCCCGGGATTACACTAGATAGAGGAGCTAATGGATTGGGACACGGATATGGCAATGGATACACAACAGCAGCAAAGGTGACGTGAAATGCCGTTTCCGGGTGAGTTTAAAGGCGACACTGGAGAGACATTTTGGCAGAAAGGGTGAGGAATGTTAATTTTTTTCCAGTTTCACCATTATCCACCCGATTGTCTCTTCTTGCTCGTGGTGCCCATAATGAGCTGCCCCATTACAGGGACCGTGCTCCGTGTGTCGATACGCACACATTGACATGATCATGATGCACCACTGCTGCATTGTGCGAAGAAAGCAGATGAACCGGACTGGCCGGATACAATGTTTTCAAACGACCACGGACGGAAAATATGATCTTTCACTTTGTTTGTAACAAGACTGTCCGAGTTGAAGCACTCATGGCACCTGTGCTTTACATCATGGACCATTTATTTTTCGAAAATTATTTGGCTTGTTTTATTCCAGCCAGAGCCATTTTTTTTTACCATTTTATCTCTGGCAGCTTTCAAACACCCTCTTCGCTGGCCCCTCGCCCTGCTTTTGACGCAGGATGCTGGCTCTGGGCCCAGCAAAGGAGTAGGGTGGGGCAGCGAGCTCCCCAAACCCAGCTCGAGTTATTTACACGGTTCAGAGAGAGAGAGAGAGAGAGAGAGAGACGCTCCCCAAACCCGACTCGAGTTACTTACAAGGTTCTGAGAGAGAGACAGAGACAGAGAGAGAGAGAGAGACGCTCCCCAAACCCGACTCGAGTTACTTACAAGGTTCTGAGAGAGAGACAGAGACAGAGAGAGAGAGAGACAGACAGACAGACAGACAGACAGACAGACAGAGAGAGAGAGAGAGAGAGAGAGAGAGAGAGACAGAGACAGAGAGAGAGAGAGACAGACAGACAGACAGACAGACAGACAGACAGACAGACAGAGACGCTCCCCAAACCAGGCTCGAGTTATTTACATGATTCTGAGCAGTAGAGAGTCTCTCCCCGAACCCGGCTCGAGTTATTTACATGATTCTGACCAGTAGAAAGAGAGTCTCTCCCCGAACCCGGCTCGAGTTATTTACATGATTCTGACCAGTAGAGAGAGAGTCTCTCCCCGAACCCGGCTCGAGTTATTTACATGATTCTGAGCAGTAGAAAGAGAGCATCACTCCCCGAACCCGGCTCGAGTTATTTACATGATTCTGAGCAGTAGAGAGTCCCTCCCCGAACCCGGCTCGAGTTACTTACAAGGTTCTGAGCAGTAGAAAGAGAACATCACTCCCCGAACCCGGCTCGAGTTATTTACATGATTCTGAGCAGTGGAGAGTCCCTCCCCGAACCCGGCTCGAGTTATTTACATAACTCTGAGCAGTTGAAAGAGAGCATCGCTCCCCGAACCAAGCTCGAGTTATTTACATGATTCTGAGCAGTCGAGAGTCTCTCCCCGAACCCGGCTCGAGTTACCAACATGATTTTAAGCAGTGGAGAGAGAGTCGCTCCCCGAACCAAGCTCGAGTTATTTACATAACTCTGAGCAGTAGAAAGAGAGCATCGCTCCCCGAACCAAGCTCGAGTTATTTACATGACTGAGCAGTGGAGAGAGAGAGTCTCTCCCCGAACCCGGCTCGAGTTATTTACATGATGCTGAGCAGTAGAAAGAGAGCGTCGCTCCCCGAACCCGCCTCGAGTTATTTACATGATTCTGAGCAGTGGAGTCACTCCCCAAATCCAGTCTGAGTTATTTACATGGTTCTGAGTGGGGTGACGTGGCGAGATACATTCGGGCTCGAGTCGTTCACATCGTTCCTCGCAGGGTGGGGTGACCCGCTTCCCAAACCCGACTCAGGTCACTTACGCAGTTTGAAGGACGAGTATGGCAAGCTCCCCCCTATCCCAAGTAAGGTTTGTTTGTTTTTCTCGGCTCCGATCAGGATGTGGGCAGTATGCTCCTCGAACCCTGCTCGGGTTATTTACACGGTTCCGAGCAGGGTGGGGTGCACCCAAGCGCAGCTCGGCTTATTTACCTTGCGAGCAATGTGGAGCGGCACGGTCCATGAACCAGGCTCGGGTAATTTCCATGTTTCTGAGCATTTCATTCGTAGTTTTTCATCCTGATCTCGCACCAACCTCGGAGCACAAACGGATGAAAAAGAGACTCGAGGGATTATGGAGACACTGTGTTGTGACTTTGCATCAAAAACAGGATTACCCAAGGGGCTTCGTGTTGGACTTTGAGAAAGATCATGCCAAGCTTCCAAATTGGATTCTTCTCGGTTTGCTGTCGTCAAAATGATCGTAAAAGAATGCAATTCAACCAGTAGACTATTTGACTGCACCTAATGTCGTAAACCATTGATCTCCTCCTGTGTTAAACTGTCCAGAGGTTCTTCTCGGAGGTTGGAATGTACGGCTCGTCGTGTGCAGAGCGAAAGACATCCGAGAGGTTGTGGAAGATGAGGGGGGTAGAAAGCGCAGGTATGTGGCGACAGCACAGGAAAACCATGTGATCCTAAATCACCATGGTAACCAGGCCCGCTGCTGCCAATCCCTCCCCCTTATACCCTCACTACTCGACCTCCATTTTGCAATGCGTAAAACCCTTGCATTTTCATTCATTTTTTTTAACCCTACATTTCTCAGGATCCTCCTCTGTTTTGGGTTAAGTGTGCGCCATTTTGCTCCGATATAGATTTGCTCTATCGACAGCTAAGTGGTGCGTTAGGGTGTTATTTCGACAGCATGCATGTTTGGAAATCTTTCTTTTGGGTGCAGTCACCGCAAAAGACGGAACTTGGAGTCAAACTGTACATTGCTGACCTTTTCACAAAGGGTCCCATGAGATACAACAGGAACCTTTGGATGCTGCTCTTGGTGAATTTTTGAACTGAAATTGTCAGGAAGACGTGTCATCACCTCTTCGTTGATTTGTTTTGCTCTTTATCAGTCATCACTTACATCTTACCCATTGTGCATCGTGCTTTCTTTCCAATAACTCTCTCGGAAATGGACGACAAACGCGGCTTGTCGTTTAACATTGCACCGCATCGTTTATCGCTTACCAAGCACCGCGTTACCACTTGCGGTGGCTGGTTATCCACAGGCACCATATCATGTGCAGCACCTTCTTTGTGATGGAACCATTTGTCATACATGACGAGGAAAGGATAAGCAAGTGATGGCAGAATTGAAAGTTTCAGTGCAATTTGTGAGGGCAATGAAATACGTGAGCTGAAATATTTGTCCGATTGTTAAGGATCCACCGTTGATCGGTGTACAAGGTTACCCATGCAAGCCACATGGGTAGCTGGGTGCAGATAAGAGGAAACTCAGTGTATGTGGACTTAGGATGGTGGTACAGTTGATTTGTATTTGAGATATAATGTTCATATGCGAGAGTACCTGGCTGATTACTTGTGCCTCAATGGAGTGCTCTTGTCCCGAAAATTTCCTGAAGCTGTGCTCAAGCATTGCTTTATTGAAATCCCAGTCAAAACGATGTTAGTAAGGAGAGCACATTCTTTATTTCCAAGTGGAAGGTAAGAAAAGGAAAGGAGTGGAAGGTGGGGAGGCGGGGGTGGGGGCAACCTGAATGGAAAGCAGATTCAGCATGGGGTGGTTGACAGCCGGACAGATTGCCAACACTGGTGATGCAAAGTATCATATGCCTGTGGCTTCGAGGGTATATTTAGGCACGAGAGGATCACGAGATCTTCTGGCGTTTCTCGCGAAGCTTCTGCAGAAGCACACGCAGCGTGGTTGAGAAATTTCCCACGAACAGGAGAAGGTAGGTGAAGGATTGTACAGGCACCTGTCAGGGGTTAGGGAGATGAGTTTCAGTGGAGATGTTAAAATAGAATCTCTTTTGTCTCTTCCATTCAGCTATTCAACACGTTTGGTCTCTCCCATGGGTGAGTCGTTAAAGCCAAGTGCACAAAAGGAATGTTTTAATTGTTCGAATCTGAAACAGGACATTCCGTTCTATCATCTATGACCACAACTTTGTTTAAACATCTCAAGCATGTACTCTCTCCCACTGAAAAAGCAACGTGGTGGTGGGTCCCGCCCCCAAAAAACCAAGTGTTGAACCATCATCATCAAGAAGCCATTGCCCTCCATCTGTGCTGTCAAGCTGCCTGCTACGTTCCTCACTAATGGCATTCACGACGACTGGCACAAGCTCTCCACTCAGTTGTGTCCTCTTCCTCGTGTTCGTTCGTTCATTGTATCTGCTCTGTAGTTGCCAAGACGAGGGAACATTCCTGTTCTTATTGACGAGTTCCCGTTCAAGGAACTTCAATGCAGGAGGAGGCCATTAGGCCCATCCTCCTAACATTATGATTGCCAACTTATGGTTGTTTGTTCGTGCTCTTCCCTCGAAATGTTGAGCATCGAGCAAGGAAGCAGAACGTACCAATTTTTTTAAGTCTTGGGAATGACTCGGCCAAGGTTCGAACCGTGGACGTTCTAACCACGACACCACGGAGTCTGGTAATGTCTTTTTTCCCCCCTGCTTTACATCATTATCGATGTTGTGTTGTGAGGATTACACTGTCTTCTCTGGTGGTATTTCCTGCAGGCAAAATGGGAAGCTACATGAGCTGTTTACAGCTTTAAATGATCTTTCTGAAAGCAAAAATGTTTTTGATTCTTTTGTCAAGTATTCCAGAACCCTGACCACATCTCCTGGATGTCTTTGTTGATGGATATCCCTTTCCCAGCAAACTTCGTGCCATAAGCCCGACTTTCTCGAACCTCCACCAAATACCTTGACTGTTTCTTCATTTACACCGCATGGAGCATGGTTGGTTCCTTACTAACACTGCGTGTTCTTTGGTTGGCTGTTTGCAAACACCATAGTTTGGCGTGGTTGTTCACTGGTGTATGAGTATGACCCACGTTTTACTCTCCCATGAATGATCCAACCTTCATGTCCACTGGCTGTTTTGGCCATTTGAGTGGTTATCCACCATTACACGCTGTTTTGTGATGCTTTTATCTCTTTCCAAGCCAAAGTCCATGGATATATAGATGAGTTGATCAATAACAATGCACTGAAGTCAGATGACGAATAATTGGAGTGTCTGCTCTGAGACTGGGAGGTCAGACCACCAACCATTGAGCAAGCTTTTATGGACCCTATGACCTCATGTGTTAACGATCTTTGAAAGAGAACACTCGAAGTTGGTTCAATACCACCATGTACAGCCCTCACTCCATTGCTATTTTGAGATGGCACCTTATTCACAATATAAAGTGGAATCATTTGGCCAAAATGAAGTATAAAACGAGTGGAGCACCGAAAAGAAAAAAACAAGAAGTCAAAACAATGAACATGGCACCGCAAGATGTGAGGATTCCTTTTGACTCTGGGATTGAGTTTCTGTGATAAAAGCACAACTTCCACCTGAGACACAAACAAAACTGTTCAAAGTGGAAAACAAAACTGTTCAAAGTGGAAAACAAAACTGTTCAAAGTGGAAAACAAAACTGTTCAAAGTGGAAAACAAGCCTGTATATCCATTTACACCATGTTGTACATTTGATGTTGAATATTCTTTTAATTTGTCTCTTTTCCCCCACCACCCACCCCAAGTGCATGTGCAATGTTGCATGCAAATCGATTTTTATGTGGCTCCTGGAACACATTCCATGCTGGGGTAGACCATTTCTTTGCCACAGTGTGTGAGCTTTTGTTGAGGTAGTTGCGCGCTGCGTGGTGTTGCACAGAGCGCTGCGTGGAGTGTTGCACGCTGCATTGCGCGCTGCATGGAGCACTGCGTTGCGCACTGCATTGAGCGTTGCGCGGAGAGTTGCGCTTTGCATTGCGCGCTGCGTTGTGCGCTGCGCAGAGCGCTGCATTGTGCACTGAGCGCTGCGCATAGCGTTGCGCGCTGAGCGCTGCGTCGCGCATTGCGCGCTGCACTGAGTGCTGCGTGCTGCGCGAAGCGTTGTGCGGAGTGCTGCGTGGAGTGTTGCACCACAGAGTTTGCAACGAGGACACCGCGTTGTGGAGTTTGCAATGCAGGCTCCGCGTTGTGATCTCCACGCTGCATGCAACACTTCATGTTGCGAACTCAGTGACTCTGATTATGCAAATTATTTAAAGTTGAAACTTCTGTTGAAACTGTTGCACCGCAGAGATCGCAACGCCGGCTCTGCGTTGAGAAGATCGCAATGTGGGCTCTGTGTTGCAAACTCCACACTGCATGCAACACTATATGTTGCAAACTCAGCGACTGATCAGGCAAATTCTGGAGAGTTGAAACTTCTGTTGAAACTGTTGCACCGCAGAGATCGCAATGCCGGCTCCGCCATGAGAAGATCGCAATGTGGGCACCGCGTTGCGAACTCCACGCTGCATGCAACACTACATGTTGCGAACTCAGTGACTGATCAGGCAAATTCTAGAGAGTTGAAACTTTACCGCTGAGAGCTAAACAATAATAAAATAATAATAATAATAATAATAATAATAACGTCGTTGAACATATCAAAATCTTATTTAATATAAAATAAAGTTCCCTTACTTGTGATAAGTGATGCTTTTGGTTACTTCTAACTGGTGGGAATGCCTGATTGCAGACGAAAGCACAACAGAACATCATTTGTTTCACTGAAACCGGTGCAGCTGACGACCATCCTCAGGTGTTCAAAGATGGTGGGTCGCTGGTGCCACTCGCCACCTATCGTTTGAAAAGAATGATAAAATGCTGTTTATATATTTTGTGAAATCCATCTATGTTTTTAAATTGTTTTAATACTTGTTTCATTTCATTTGGGGGAGGGGTTGGATATGTGTCACTTTTGGAATGGTTCTGTCCACTGTCCATTTCCCCCCTTCCACAATCCTGGCTTGGTTTGTTTGAGTCCACTTTAACATTTGATTTATTTTCCTAACAAAATGATTCATGTTTTATATATTTTTAAATTTTGGATTGTGTGCACTCGCCCAGAGGCAAAGTAACTTCATCGTGTTGGAATCACTAACATTGGCTTCAGCAGTTATTGAGGTAGGTCAGGCTACAGTTTTGCATTGTTTTTCTAGGGGAAGAACTACAAGAAGTACAAACTGGCATTTTAACGACCTCTCGATGTGGTACTTTTGGTGTCTTTTTAAGTCTTGGTAGTTCAGAAAACGCTGGAGAATATATGGTTTGGCTTTTAAATTCTTGTGACTTCACTCTATCGTAATCTATGAGCGAATCATTGTGTACATATTTGGATGGATGGCAATTTTTGCCCATATAATTGCTGTATATAGAGGACTACCGTACTCCATGATATCTAACCAAATTTTCGTGAAACATTAATAGAAATAAACATTTGTATTAAAGTAAGTCAAGAGTACATGTCATGTTCCAAGGTATTATTCATTGCCAACATTTCATTATCAATTGGTGTTTTTTACATTGAAAATGCTGGTTTTGATTTTGTGACATCAAATAAAGGTAAATATGAAATTCGCAACATTGTCCTGTCATTTTTAAAATCACGGAGCACACTCATGGCAATGTCACAGTGCCTTTCACGCAGTGATGTCATGGCTCGCCCACACGGCGACATCATGGTGCCTTCCACACAGTGATGTAATGTTCCCTCTAGTTTATCTCATCTTGTTTTATCATCGTTTACCCTGTAGTCTCATTTTATCATAGTTTAGCCTCTAATCTTATTTTATCATAGTTTACCCTCGAATCTCATTTTATCATAGTTTACCCTATAATCTCGTTTTATCATCGTTTACCATCTGATCTCGTCTCATTTTATCATAGTTTACTCCATAATCTCCTTTTATCATCGTTTACCCTCTAATCTTGTTTTATCATAGTTTACCCTCTAATCTCATTTTATCATAGTTTATCCTCTAATTTCATTTTACCATAGTTCACTCTATAAATCTCATTTATCATAATTTACCCTCTAATCTCCTTTTATCATAGTTCACCCTGTAATCTCCTTTTATCATAGTTTACCCTCTAATCTCATTTTATCATCGTTTACTCCATAATCTCATTTTATCATAGTTTACCTTATAATCTCATTGTATCATCGTTTACCCTCCAATCTTGTTTTATCACAGTTGACCCTCTAATCAGCCTGGTGTTGGCTTGGGATCCTAGGGTTCTGAGTTTAAGCCCCATTGGCAATACACCAGGATGTTGTGTATTAAAATACACCAGGATGTTGACTCAGCCTGTCATCCTTCTGAGCTCGGCAAAATGAGCACCAGTGTACTGGTAAGGGGGACACTGCATCAGTGGCTTAGCCATGTCCCAACTAATGATGCAACCAGCAGCCACAGGCTTTACGAGAGAGAGAGATAGAGAGATAGAGAGATAGAGAGATAGAGAGAAAGAGAGATAGAGAGATAGAGAGATAGAGAGATAGAGAGATAGAGAGATAGAGAGATAGAGAGATAGAGAGATAGAGAGATAGAGAGATAGAGAGATAGAGAGATAGAGAGATAGAGAGATAGAGAGATAGAGAGATAGAGAGATAGAGAGATAGAGAGATAGAGAGATAGAGAGAGAGAGAGAGAGAGAGAGAGAGAGAGAGATAGAGAGATAGAGAGATAGAGAGATAGAGAGATAGAGAGAGAGAGAGAGTGAGAGAGAGAGAGAGAGACAGAGAGACAGAGAGACAGAGAGACAGAGAGACAGAGAGACAGAGAGAGAGAGAGAGAGAGAGAGAGAGAGAGACCCCCTCTCATCTTGTTTTATCATAGTTTACCCTCGAATCTTGTTTTATCATAGTTTACCCTGTAGTCTCATTTTATCATCGTTAACCCTGTAGTCTCATTTTATCATCATTAACTCTATAATCACATTTTATCATAGTTTATCCTCTCATTTTGTTTTATCATAGTTTACCCTGTAGTCTCATTTTATCATCGTTAACTCGATAATCTCATTTTATCATAGTTTACCCTCTAATCTTGTTTCATCATAGTTTACCCTCGAATCTTGTTTTATCATAGTTTACTCTGTAGTCTCATTTTATCATCGTTAACTCTATAATCACATTTTATCACCGTTTATCCTCCAATCTCCTTTTATCATAGTTTACCCTGCAGTCTCATTTTATCATCGCTAACTCTATAATCACATTTTATCGTAGTTTATCTTCGAATCTTGTTTTCTCAAAGTTTACCCTGTAGTCTCATTTTATCATCGTTAACTCTATAAATCACATTTGATCACCGTTTATCCTCCAATCTCCTTTTATCATCATTAACTCTATAATCACATTTTATCATAGTTTATCCTCTAATCTTGTTTTATCATAGTTGACCCTCTAATCTTGTTTTATCATAGTTGACCGTCGAATCTTGTTTTATCATAGTTTACCCTCGAATCTTGTTTTATCATAGTTTACCCTCTAATCTTGTTTTATCATAGTTTACCCTGTAGTCTCATTTTATCATAGTTAACTCTATAATCTCATTTTATCATAATTTATCCTCAAATATCCTTTTATCATAGTTTACCCTCAAATCTTGTTTTATCCGAGTTGACCCTCGAATCTTATTTTATCATAGTTGACCCGCTAATCTTGTTATTTCATAGTTTACCCTCGAATCTTGTTTTATCATAGTTTACCCTCTAATTTTGTTTTATCATAGTTCACCCTGTAGTCTCATTTTATCATCGTTAACTCTATAATGTCGTTTTATCATAGTTTACTCTCTAATCTTGTTTTATCATCGTTTACCCTCTAATCTTGTTTTATCATAGTTTACTCTCTAATCATGTTTTATCAAAGTTTACCCTGTAGTCTCATTTTATCATCGTGAACTCTATAATCACATTTTATCATAGTTTATCTTCTATTCTTGTTTTATCATAGTTCACCCTGTAGTCTCATTTTATCATCGTTAACTCTATAATGTCATTTTATCATAGTTTACTCTCTAATCTTGTTTTATCATCGTTTACCCTCTAATCTTGTTTTATCATAGTTTACTCTCCAATCATGTTTTATCAAAGTTTACCCTGTAGTCTCATTTTATCATCGTCAACTCTATAATCACATTTTATCATAGTTTATCTTCTAATCTTGTTTTATCATAGTTTACCCTGAAGTCTTATTTTATCATCGCTAACTCTATAATCACATTTTATCATAGTTTATCTTCTAATCTTGTTTTATCATAGTTTACCCTGTACTCATTTTATCATCATTAACTCTATAATCACATTTTATCATAGTTTATCCTCCAATCTTGTTTTATCATAGTTTACCCTGTAGTCTTATTTTATCATCGTTAACTCTATAATCACATTTTATCATAGTTTATCCTCCAATCTTCTTTTGTCATAGTTTACCATCGAATTTTGTTTTATCATAGTTGATCCTCTAATCTTGTTTTATCATAGTTTACCCTCTAATCTTGTTTTATCATAGTTTACCCTCTGATCTTGTTTTATCATAGCTGACCCTCTAATCGTGTTTTATCACAGTTTACTCTCTAATCTTGTTTTATCAAAGTTTACCCTCTAATTTTGTTTTATCTTAGTTTACCCTGCAATCTCATTTTATCATAGTTAACTCTATAATCTAATTTTATCATAGTTTATCCTCTAATCTCCTTTTATCATAGTTTACCCTCGAATCTTGTTTTATCAGAGTTTACCCTCTAATCTTGTTTTATCAGAGTTTACCCTCTAATCTTGTTTTATCATTGTTTACCCTCTAATCTTGTTTTATCATTGTTTACCCTCTAAACTTATTTTATCATAGTTTACCCTATAATCTAATTTTCTCGTAGTTTACCCACACATGTATTGGCGATGATTTGGACCACCAAAGGTCATGGTTTACCCTCTGATCTGTTTGAGGGACGTTGGTTTATGTTTGTTGATGTTTTAAAGGATGATAATATTGCATTATATTGATTTTATTTCATGATATTTCATCACTCCATTTAACAGCACTTCAGTTTGTCATCATTCTTTTGGTGGAAATATCAAAAGGGGATTTGGTAATGACAATCTTTGCGATTTAGAATACGGTGGTTTGATTTTTTTTGTTCATTTGTTTTACAAAACTGCAAAAGCTTACTTTTGAAAACCAGGTCAACGCTCATGGAAGAGTGTGGAGACTGAGGGTAAAAAGGAAACACATAGGCAGGGAGGGGGGGGTGGGGGGACAAATGACAAAACAACCAGAAGAAGAGATCGGAGAGGGAAGGAAATGCTGCAACCTGTAACAAAAAAAGGTTTGGGCTTGGTAGAGTTAATGGGGTTAGATAATTATTAATCGAAGGTACGACATACTCAATGGAGGGGTTGTTTTTGTTTTTTTTTAACCCTCGCCAGAGGACAGGGTATTGCATTTTTGTCCGTTTGTTTCTTTGTCTACACAGAACTTCAGAGCTTTTCTCTGCCTCTGCTTGTCAGATTGAGGTGAAATTTTCATCATCGGAGCGACTACTCATGTGGAATGTTTTAATGATAATTATGATGTCAGAGGTCACGTGGTGTGTTAGCCATGTTGGAAAAAGGAAAAACTTTTGACCTCTATCGATGAAACTGCACCAAGGAAAAAAAATTGAAACTTGGCACATGCCAAGTGCTCCTCATGGGGAATATGTTTTTTTTTTAATGATGTCATAGGTGCCTTCATGATGACATCATAATTGCAAATGGAAAACGCGACATCTGATCAGTATGAAATTTTTTGAGGGTCTTCTCAGCATAAATTGGTCCACAAAAAAAGATGACATCATCGGTCACGTGATTCGGCAGCCATATTGTTTAAAAAAATTTTTTAACCTTCAAAAATATTCTCTGAAATGGCTGAACAAATCGAGGCAAAACTTCACATGTATGGCCACCTATCCATGAGGAACAAAACGGTCACACACACACACACGTTATTGGTCACATGGTTTGGCAGCCATATTGGATTTACCATAAAACATAAAAAAAAATCTTCCTCAGAATGGCTGGACAGATCGAGGGGAAACTTCACTCAATGTTCCCCACGTCGAGGGGATACCAGAGTATTCATGAATAATTGATAAATCACATGGTCTAGCAGCCATATTGGATTGAGCAAAAATATTTTAAAAATTATTTCTCTTGAACCGCTTCAACAGGTCAGGTCAGTTATGTGAACATGCGCCAGAGCAGTATCCACTTTCTGTCGGAACTCCAGGGGCCTCCGTCTGGCCATCCCCCAGGCAGATGCCTGACCCATCCCCATCTCCTTGAGATGCTGATCAACCTGCTGCAACCACGAGGCACGTGGTCGGCCCATTGCCCTCCTCCACTCACGAGACTCCCTCGCTGAGAGAATCTGGTGAGCAGGAAAACGAACCACATGTCCATACAGCCGCAGCTTATGCTCACGGACTATGCAGGTAACAAGTCTCATTTGAGTCTCTCTCAGCAACCGCTCGTTGGACACAAGGTCCGACCAGCAATAGCCAAGGATTCTCCGAAGAGACCTGGTACCAAAGGAATTAAGTCTCCATCTCAGATCCCTGGTCAGAGTCCAGGTCTCACATCCATAGAGCAAGCCTGGAAGCACCAAGGACCTGAAGACTCGGACTTTCGTCGTCCTGCGCACGTACCGGCAGTGCCACACCCCATTATCCAGTGAATCCATGACTCCCCAGGCCCGACCCAGATGACCTCTGGCTCACAGCCAGCAGAGACATGAGTATCACTGCCAAGGGAAGTGAATCTCTCTGTGACTTCAACATCTTCACCTTAATCTGGCTTCATCAATCAACATGAAACCACAATTATTATGTAGTAGTGATGGGGAATACGTTTTAAATTTCAATCTAATCGGACACATAGTCTGGCAGCCAGAGTTATTTAATTTTTTGATCTGGGTTCTTTTTTGTCCTTTAGTTTTGAAAATAGCCTCATTTGGCTGTGCCTTAATGCCTGGTGTTGGCTTCATGGTTTGGGTGGTGGGCTTGGGATCCTAGGATCCTGAGTTTGAATCCCACTTGGTTGTTGAATCAATACCAGGTGGGGTTGACTCTGCCTGTCATCCTTCTGAGGTCGGCAAAATGAGTGCCAGCTTGCTGGTATACTGTGTCGGAATGGCGACCCGTCCAGGATTGTGCCCAATAGCGAAGGAGACTGCTTCGGCAGCACCAACGCTCTGCACAGAGTATGGTCCCAATGGATGGATGGATGGATAGTTGTGCCTGGATGGGTTTGAGGGAAGAGGAGTAGCAGCTGAAATGGGAATCATATCCAGGTTCCTCCTGATGACTTCATCTTTGCTTTTTGCTTGTTAAGGTTCCTTCTGATGACTCCAATGCAGGACTGCACCTATTTCATCTTCCATTTCATTTGAATTGAATTTATTTTAATCCCATTGCCCTGTCTGGCAGGACATGTGCATGTATCTGGAAAAGGCACCGTTTTTACCGATACACTTGGAGTGTTTTAAACGAAGAAAAAGTGATTTAAACCTCTGCAAGTGTTTAAGCTGGGCAAGAAATTTAAAAATGTGCTTATTTAAGCTTCATGAGGCATTTTTGAGGAAAAGCAAACAAATAGGTGTGTCTGGAGCGGATTTTTGTGCTGAGTATTAATATGTTGTTTGTGTTTCCCAAATTTGCCTAATTAGGTCACTAATTAAGGTCAATAGGTGCAAAATTCATAATTTTTACAAAATATGTTCCTTCTCCTGCCAAGCATGCAAAACACAGATATGAAAACAGTTTTTCAATATCTTTTATAATGAATTCTATACAGGTCGTCAAAGTTTACAAATTAATGGAAAATCTGAAAGAAGTATTAACTTCTTTTGAGAATATCTCCTTTACGGTAAGACTACAACTTGTTGTGAATATCTACATAAATTCCACCAGCTGAAAGCCACAGCGACCACAGTTCTCTGGCTTCCTTTCATTGCATTCATTCCTGGGCACAGGAACATGATGTTACTTTTCAGGATTTCGCCTAATTAGCATGCTAATTAGCGTGAACCTTTAATTAGAGCAAAATACAGATTTTTATGAAATTCATTTTTGGTGCCATTTTCCTTCCTTCATGCAAATATACAAAGCTTTTATAGCTTCTTCTTACACCAGATATGTATATCAATCAATAAACATTTGAATTAATTGGAGAATGTGAAAGGAATTATTGTTTCTATTGCCAATACCTCTGTAACTGTTCAACTTTTGATTTTCAGAATTTAAGACCTTAATACGACACTGCCACCTATGTATACAATCATATACTACGAGCCGAAACCCCATCACAGACGGATTCCGTTCCATGAGCCCAATATGACAACCAGTGGCGGCTCTTGTAAGAGCCGGATCCCAGTCGATGTACTCCATGGCCTTACCTAATGAAGCCTACAAAACGTCCTTGAACACGACATTTTTGGTGTACACTACTCCTTGTGAAGAAGTCCCCTGATTTGTGCACGTGTCTACTTTGATGTACACCGTGTCAAAACTTCTCAGGTCACAGTACCGAGAAAAACGTGAAGCGACCGCGAGGAGGAGCACAAAATTGGTCCTTCAGTATTAATAGAGATAGTGTTTCTTGTTGCATATTTTGTGTCAAATTCACATTCTGAGGTAGTCAGTATGTGCAGAAGAGGGTTTTACATTGCAGACGCTATTTTCGAGGAGTGGAGTTACACCGCTCAGAGGTAACGGTCTGTCGACGACAGACGTAATGACGTCAGCGAATGACCGATGATGTCATGACGTCCTGACGCCTCTCAGCGGTGACGTCACACGTCACCATGTTAACGAATGTAAAACGAAAAGTGTTTATTCTGCTTCAGAGTTGAAATTTGACTCTTGCCACGATGTGCGATGCACTCTTACAGGTACGAAGTTTCTTTCAGTCCAGGTCACATTACCGAGAAAAACGTGACGCGACCGCTAGGAGGAGCACAAAATTGGTCCTTCAGTATTAATATATAGATAATTTGGAAGCCATTCTGCCATGTGCATTGTCTTAAGGCCCGGTCACACCTTGACGTTTTAGCCAGCGATGGCAACGTATTAAAATGTATGTAAAACGCTGGCTTACGTTGAACTTTTGATGTTTTTTTTTAAAGATTTGGATGTATTCATAGCGACTTGGTCTTATGTATAACGCATTGGTAACGGACACAGAACGTTTCATTGTGTTATAGATAACTTATACCAACGAATGCTGAACCTGTTGTCGGCCTACACAACCGATGCCCAACGAGAGTCTAACTTAGGCATAGCGCGTTGCACGCATCGCCGACGATGTCGTGACGTAGCCTATTAAAAGGCTGACGCACAACGATTCGAATCATAACTGCCGTAGAAATGGAAGTGTCAACATCGCGGTCACACCTTGGCGATCTTGCCAGCGTATGCCGACCTAAGAAAAATGTGTCTAAAACGTTGGGGCACGTCAAATACGGTATGAGTAAGTTTGGTATACGTGAGTAGAACGCTAAAGTACGCTATCATACGTCGTAGTAAGTAGAGTACGTCAAGAAATTTTAAACATGTTCAAAATTTTACGACGTACTCGGCGTATGACACACGTTCCGCATGCAATGGGGATAAGTTGTACACACGATATGCGGACGCTTACACACGTCCACAAAGGCTACTTATAAGCTCCTCATAAGTCGAAACACGTCGCGGTAATGTCTTTTTTACGCGAAACTTATTTCTAACTTATGTTTGACGTGCTTTGAACCAATTCTTTACGTAGTCCCAACACACATCGACGTATGTAGACGTATTCCAATGACGTCTTCCGGTCGACAAAAAAAAATAAAAAAATTAACGTGTTTCTAGCTTACAACTGCCATATAAAGACGTGTTCCCAGCGGTTTTGGGAATTGGTATATAAAAATGCTGCTCATAAAAGGGGAACCCAACAGTGTTTTCGAGTCCTTTTTGAGTCGATGTCCATGTCAGCAGTAACAGTATTAGTATGTTCATGTTGGCAGTAGTAGGTGAGTGTGAGGGGGAGGGTGTGGGTTATGATGGATCGTCCTTGCGTCCACGTGTCCACGGGTAGGAGACATTTTTCACCATTGTTCGAAGTTCTTCGCGGATAATTTTTTATGGGGCTTTTTCAACAATGAGCAAGAGCTTGGTTTTACGATTTAGGTCTATTCATAACGGGTTGGACAAATGCACAATGAACTAATAATGTGCATAGAGCGCTTTGATTACTTATTGATACGATATACCAACGAATAATTATCGTGAATCCGGCGTTCACAAACTATGCCCAACGATAGCCTAACTTATCCATATCGTGCGGCAGTTTATCTTTGCCGGTGACGTAGGGTTTGCTAATCATAGGCTGCCACTCAACGATTTAAATGGCTGCATCTCCACTATTGAAAGTAGACACTTGCGCTCAACAATTGGATTTTTTTACACTCAACGACTTTTAAACGGTACCACTCAGCTATTTTCATTGTTTACAATGAACGATTTAAATTGCTGTCACTCGCCTTTGTTTTTTGACGCTGGGGTTTGGAAATTTGAAGCGTTTCTTCTGAACGTGTTAAAACGCTCAAACTCGACTATTTTAAATAGACGCTGCCGATGGACAATTGGAATCATAGCCAAGCGAGACATCGAAGTGTGAGCATCCTCGTCATGCCGAAGAAAAGTTTGAAGAATGCTGCAAATAAGTGTCCTGGCCGTGGCCGTGGACGCTGACGCAAGGACGATCCATTATACCGACGTCTTTCAGCCTATGAGTAACTTAAAAGTAACGTCTGTCGATGTGTGGCAACGATCGCGTAACGTGCCAACAACACGTTAATCATAGGTTAGAAATAAGTTTCGGGTACGCTAAACATTACCTCGGCGTGTCTCAACTTATGATTAACTTACAAGTAGCATGTGTTGACGTCTGTCAACGATCGCAGACCGTGCATACAACTTGTGGCCAGCGTAGCGGAACGTGTGAGTCATACGCCGGCATACGTCGTGAAATTTCAAGCATGAAAAAATTTGAGGACAACCAAAAAGTACAACGTTTAAAGCCAACGTACAACGACGTATGGCAGTGTTTTTCAGCGTGCTCTCAATGTTATCAAAACTTACCCATAATGTATTCAACGTGTGCCAGCGTTTTAGAAAAAAAATTCAAAAATCGGCATACGTTGGCTAAAACGTCAAGGTGTGACCGGGCCTTTAGCAACACAGTATTATGCTTTTCCTGAAATACAGATGTGTCTTATGTATGAATATCACAAGGTGTCCCGTTGACATGTACCCCAAACACGGACTTGCAAGGTATGTTTGCTGTAACTTATTCATGTATAAAGAGTAGTCATTCAAACTGAAAGTGAAAGTAGGCTATGTCACACACATTCATGACAACATGATTGTATAATACTACATGTATTGGTCCACACCTATGCATGGTGCATGTGCATTGTCAATACATAGGGATTTATTGACCTTATCAGATTTGGTGGAGGTTCAATCAGTGGGTGGTTTGGGTATGGCCTGTAGTTACATCTCCTGGATGTAGATGGCATCATTTAACACACTCTGTGGGAGGAATAGGCTACCCCACATTCCCCTATGCAAACCCGTCTCTGATCTCCATCATTTTTTCTTCTCAGGTGAACTATGGAACCAGTTCTAAGCTTGCAGCGTCCATCAGAGATCAGCTTTGAACTCTGCATAACATGTCAGCGGACAGGACAGGCTGAGGAGACGACTTTCCAGCAGACAGATCGGGGAATAGCATCCATCAAGGAAGCAACGGAAAAGCGGAAGAAGCTGAGGTGTGATGAATATCGGGCTGCCGTTGATAGGCTAACAGCTCTCTTCACCACCGAATCTGCCCCAGAACTGAAGTGGCACAGGCAGTGCTATTCCAAGTATACTCACAAAAACAACATAAATGCCAAACTTGAACGTGAGCAGTCCCCTGAGAAGTGGAAAGCTGAGAGTAGGTCTGGTGATGAAGCAAGACCTTCAAAACGCTGTTCATTGCGCAATCAGTCGAAAAGAATGGACTGCACACTATGCTTACTTTGTCAAGCAGACAACAAGCAGAAAACCTGTAGGGTCTGCACCATCAACACCAGTCAGAACATTTGCACAAATGCAAAATATATTCATGAGGTGTTCATTCGTATTGCTGATGTCAATGACTTAATCGCTGCAGAAGGATGTTATCATCCAAACTGTCTGAAAAGTTCCAACTAGATGTACAAAAGGTAAAGGTTGACACTAAATCTGCCGACCTGGCCATGGTGTAGCTTTCTCAAGAGCTTCGACAGTCCGCTGAGAAGGGCCATGTACTTGAGCTTTCCTTGGTACTCGAAAGGTACAAAGAGCTTGCAAATGAGTTGAACATCATGATCCCATCATCCTTTTTTAGTAGGACTGCATCCTTCAAAGACGCTTTGCTGAAGTTCGTCACTGACATTTACGAATTTGTGGTTTTGCGAAATGCAGCACCATCCGAAAGACAAACTCTTCTCGTCCCAGTAAGATTCAATCATGCGCCTCTGTCAAACGTGTTAGAAACATCAGATTCTAGTCAGACTGATCTTGAGAACACACCTATTTTAAACCTGATGATGGAAATTATCTATCCATAGTTCACGTCGCCCTACAACTTAGAAGCGACATAATGTCGCACTGAGGTTTCGAAGGGGTAGACGTGAATGAAACAGCTGAAATGGATAGTATTCCATCATCTGTACATATGTTTGTTCATGTCTTACTTGGTGGCCAGAAACATGTTGATCAAGAGTTTGATGAAGTTGACACAAATGAAATCGACTCTATCAAGAAGGCAAGGGTCTGTAGCATTGGGCAAGACATGGTGTACGCTGTATGTGGGGACAAAAAAGCCCCGCCCAAACACGTGGGCTTAGGTCTAACTTTGCATCAGGCTACGCGATCAAAGAAACTTGTCAACCTGTTCCACAATGCAGGCCACATTGTAAGTTATAGCAAGGCTCTTCAGTATGATACAGCGATGGCAGAGGCCACATTGAAATGACTTGATACACAAACTGGTGCTGTTGTGCCCCAGAATTTGGTTGTTGGTAGGTTTGCTCACTTTTCTGGGGATAATCTTGACATAAATGATTCCACCCGAGATGGCAAGAACACATTTCATGCAACCCAACTTGATGCATGGCAGAGAGGGCCCCCGGCTCTAGACAGTACAAATCCGTTAACTCGTATTGAGCCATCCAAATGTTCAACTTTAAAGGTACCTGCAGCATTAGAGAAAATCCACGACGCTAAATTCATCAGGGGAAACACCTGTCCCGACTTCGGTGCTGTAGAAATGAGCTGGTTCAATCGAACTGAATGTGACACAGATGTCCTCGAGTCCAGCCATACCAAAGACATGTCTTTTCTCATGGCTCACCAGGAAGTTGAGCAAAGACCTTCCTGGACTTCTTTCAATCAATCCCACTGCAACACTCAGAGTCCAGATCCGCCCAGAACTACCGTGGGGTACATGCCGATCATACTGGCTCCAGCGCATGAGCTGTCAACCTTAAATACCCTTGTACTGAGGGCACTCTTTGTTGCGAGGGCCCTGGGTAACAACTATGCTGTTGTTACAGTTGACCAGGGTTTGTTTCCACAGTTGATGGAGTTGAAGTGGTCTGTAACCCAGACCCTAAGCAATATGGATGCCAGAGATGCCAGATGCCAAAATATGCATTTTGCATATTATGTTATTTCGATGAAAATCCGTATTTTGCACTAAAATGAACACTTCTAATTAGCATGCTAATTAGCCAAAATCTACAAAACAAACATTATATTCATGTACCACAGAACCAATGCAATGATGGAAGCCAGGGAACTGTGGTCACTAGTGTATTTTGCTGTCCAAAATAAGTAGCAATCCATCATACCGTAAAAAAATGAAAAGTCCAGCCGTTTAGGATATATTCATGAATAAAGTGAATATCTCCTTCACGTTTTCTGTTAATTTCTAAACTTTGACAATATTTGTATGATTTAATATAAAAGATATTGACAAATAGTTTGCATATCTGTATTTGGGATGTAAAATAAAACATGTTTTGTAAAAATATGAGTTTTGCACCAATTGACCTTTGACCTTAATTAATGACCTAATTAGGCAAATTTGGGAAACACAAACAACATATTCATACTCAGCACAAAAATGCACACCAGATACACCTATTTGTTTGCTTTTCCTCAAAAATGCCTCATGAAATCCGATTTGCTGGAAATCAAACCAGTCTAGTTGGTTAAACTGCATGGAGCATTTTTATTCAATAATCGGGACACATAGGCTGTTCGAGGATTGCAAAAACCTGACTTCATGTTTGTCTCGCTGCGTCTTCGCAGACATCAATTTTAACTGAAGATGATATAGAAGGTATTTCACTGGATACCTGGGTATGTGCTGACCCAGCTATGTCACTCGAACCAGTGTCATTTCAGACAGACCCCCTTTCACCAGCCGTCATCGCTGCAGCACCAGCATCCATGGAGAATTCATCGACATTAAATGTGTCCAACAGGCAAGTTCTGTCTGCTCAGTATAACATGATGCCTGCTCCTCGTCTATCGTACGCAATTCACCAGACACCAACTAATGCCTTACACACAACCTTCATGTCGTCATCCTTCTCCGATGCTGCATGTCACGGCTGCACATCGACCCCCACTGTCAACATGCTCCATTATGAGCTCATGGGTCACAAACCCGGCTCCGGTTATGACTGCTTGGTATCCCACCATGCTCGTATACTGATTTTGCGTTACCGTCCAGTGGGATTACAACCGACAACCCATCGAGTTATGTCTCACCAAATCCAATGTACCCCATGCTGTACCCACATATGCTGCAAGGACATAAAACACATCCAGCAACAACATTACCGGTGTCTAGCCATTCACTATTGGGTCAAGACATCAAGACATCAATCATGCCAACAGTGATGCCTGCCACGCAGGACTATGTAAAAGTATCTGTCTCATCGAGACTTGTTTTCAAACAGGATTTCTGTGTTTAACGATAAGCCTGAGAAATTCAGGACATGGTATGCGGCCTTCCAGAACATGATCAGAGGAGTACCGCGAGCATCCGATGAACAGCTTAACCTCATGGTTCAACATATGGCTGATGGTTCAGAATCCAAAGCATTCGTAGAGCGTTTTAACCGAGTCTACATTTCTAACCCTGATGTCGGTTTCGAGCAGATCTGGAATCACCTTCAAGAAAGATTAGGCAGTGATGAAGCAGTTCCACAATCATTGCTAAACAAACTCGAACTTTTGCATCTAGTCTCTCCTCATGTCCGCAAAACTTTACAGAAGTTTAGCGACACAATCAAGGAAATAGAGGCCGCCCAAAGACAATGGTTCCCTTCCCGGACTTACAGTTTTGGATATAATCTCGATTCCTCAAACCAATCATAGCAAAGCTTTCACCTGACGTTGTTGATCGTTGGAGGATGGAGGATTTCTGTTTCAAGTACAAAGAAACCTACAATGTCACCTTTCCGCCATTTTCGATGCTCGCATCCTTCATTCGACGCAATGCAAAGCTTCAAAATGACCTCAGTCTGATGGTTTCCTTCGGGATATGATGGCGGATCACTTTCTTCAGCTACTAAGGTGAAAGCTCCACTCGTCATGAAGTACAGAATGTCTGTCTTCACTGCTGACACTCGTCCAAGGCTCAGAGTAAGCAAGACAGAAGTTACGGGTGAATTGCCACCACAGATTTTCGAGCAACTGACCGCAGCAGTCGCGTCGCCTTCTGAAAATCAGCACACTCCTCGTCAAATGAAAGATCCGCAACAATTCTGCCCTATCCATGGAACGAAACATTATTTTGTGCGTTGCAGAACATTCAAAGCAAATGCATTGCAATCCAGACTCATCCTTCTTAACCAATGGAAAATGTTCCAGATGTGCTCTGTCAACTAACCATTCAATCAAGGAGTGTCAGGTAAAATTACGTTGTTCTCACTGCGACAGCACCCGTCATTGCTCAGCATTTCATGATGCAAGTTGTGCTACCTGTGACAGACCGGCATGGAAGAAATTTATCAGGGACTCTTCAAACCCTGAGAGAGTTTCGGATGGGTTTCAAAAGCATGGTGTGGAACGACCCTCGGTAATTAACAAGTGTACGGATATTTGTGGTAGTTGTGGATCCAGAGGAAGGTTTTGTTCCAAAATCTGTCTCGAAGGTATTCATCACTGGTAATCCTGAAAACTTATGCTGTGTTGGATGACCAGTCAAATTGGTCTCTGGGCCGCAGCAAACTCTTTGACTACTTCAATGTGCCACATAATCTCATCCCCGATGAACTCAAAACCTGCTCTGGAACTATGGCAGCCATTGGTAAGCATGTCAGGAATCTAGTCATTGAATCTTTTGATGGGATCGTCCACTTGCTGCTCCCGGAGCTAACTGAGTGCAATGCTATTCCTTGTAATTCCTCCGAGACTCCAACACCGGAAGCCGCAAGGCTCCACTCACATATACGTCCTATTAGTGAAATGTTTCCCGAACCTAACCCAGAAGCGACCATCTTGCTGTCAATTGGATGAGATGCTCCTCAGCTGCTGAAGGTCAGAGAATCTTGGAATGGACCACCTAATGCTCTGGGGGTACAGCATATGGACCTTGAATGGGTGATAATTGGCAATGTTTGTCTGGATGCCATCCATAGCCCTGAGCGAGTGGAGGCCTGTCGTACCCACATTCTCAACAATGGAAGACCATCAGTCTGCTCACCATGCCCTCGTCACGTCACCATCAAGGACCTCATCCTACGACATGATCACGTACCTTCAGGTCAGCTCTTCGGGAGATGCTGCGAGAACAGAGCCGACGAAGATGGGGTTGGCAATGACGTCCATCGGCGAACGAGGAATGATGAAAAGTTGGGTCACTTCATGGAAGACAACTGTTTTCTCGCAATCATGGAGGATGAAGTCATCAGGAATGAGAATGGCCATGAAGTGGCTCCGGAACCCTTCAGGGTTATGTCAGGTATAGGAGCATGCCCAGAGCAGTGCGTGGCTGCGTCCACTTTCCGCCGGTACTCCAGGGGCCTCCGTCTGGCCATCCCCCAGGCAGATGCCTGGCCCATCCCCATCTCCTTGAGATGCTGATCAACCCGCTGCAACCACGAGGCATGTGGTGGGCCAATTGGCCTCCTCCACTCACGAGACTCCCTCGCTGAGAGAATCTGATGAGCAGGAACAGCAACAGGAAAACGAGCCACATGTCCATACAGCCGCAATTGACGCTCACGGACTATGCAGGAAACAAATCTCATTTGAGTCTCTCTCAGCAACCGCTCGTTCGACACAAAGTCCGACACAAAAGCGTAGCCAAGGATTCTCCGAAGAGACCTGGTACCAAAGGAATTAAGTCTCTGTCTCAGATCCCTTGTCAGAGTCCAATTCTCACATACAGTACATAGAGCAAGACTGGAAGCACCAACGACTTCAAGACTCGGACTTTCGTCCTCCAGCACAGGTACCGGCAGCACCACACCCCATGATCCAGTGAATCCATGACTCCCCAGGCTGGACCCAGACGTCTGTTTACCTCTGGCTCACAGCCAGCAGAGACATGAATATCCCTCCAAGGTAAGTGAATCTCTCCACGACCTCAACATCCTCACCACAAACAGGTGCAGACAGGATAGCAGCATCCAAGATGTCATTGAAAGCCTGGATCTTAGTTTTGACCCAGGAAACCCATAATCCCAGCGGCTCCGACTCCTCATTCAGCACCTCGAGGGTCCCCAACAAGATATCTGGCATCTCCGCAAATCAGATGACTGCATCATCTGTGAAAGCAAGGTCAGAGATCTTGTCATTCCCAAAAAATGCACCGCAGCTTGATCTCTCCAACATCCTCCCCAGAATCCACTCCTTACAAGTGCTGAGAAGTGTGGGGGCCAGTACACACCCCTGACAAACTCCAGTAACGACTGGAAATAAGTCAGAGATGGTACCACCACATCTCACAGCACTCTCAGTACCAGAGCATAGTTCAGACATCAGATCGATCAGTTTTGGTGGCACCCCACGAAGACCAAGAATCCTCCAGAGGGCATCCCGATTCACTGAATCGAATGCTTTACAGAGATCAACATAAGCTGCAATCAGCCCCTGCCGAAACTCTCGTCTGCATTCGGTGAGGACTTGAAGAGCAAGGATACGGTCAATCGTTGACCTCTTTGGTGTAAAGCCTGACTGCTCTGGACGCTGGTGCTCAAGAATATGGTGGCAAACCCTATCAAGAATTATCCGAGCAAAGACCTTGCCCGGCACTGAGAGCATCGTCACCCCTCGGTAGTTGTTGCAGTCTTGGGGATCACTCTTCCCTTTCCAGAGAGGGACAACAACGCCCCTCTTCCAGTCAGTTGGGATGATGCCTGTGTTCCAGGCAGAGCACAGAACTGCATGTAACGACACGAGTGTAGTATTTCCACCAGCCTTGAGAAGTTCAGCATGGATGCCACAGATCCCTGGAGCTTTACCCATTTCAACTGGTTCACCACAGCCTGTGTTTCCACAAGCGAAGGTGGACCACAGTTGATTGGAGGGTCAGCAAAAGGGATTGTAACACCCTTAACGTCAAACTTGACAGGTGGTGGATCAGCCTGGTACAGCCGCTCAAAGTAACCAGCCCAGCGGGCCTTCACTTCGGACTCCACTGTCAAGAGCCTACCACCCTCTGTTCTAACTGCAGTACACTGAGGGATGGGCTTGGATGAACGCAATGCGCGAATTCCTCTGTAAGTGGGACGAGAATCACCTGTCCACAAGTGATGCTCTACCCTCTCACAGATTCCTCACATATCGGCCTCCTTGTCCACCATTAGTGCACGTACAGTTTGACGCCTCAGCTCCTTGGACAGCTCAGCTCTGCCATTCAGCCTGGCCCTGCGACTCTGGTCAATGGTATCCAGTGTCCTTTGAGAGACAAAATTCTTCTTCCCCCTCCGGTGAGCTCCAAGACAACTACGGGCAACAACAAGGATGGTGGTCTTGAAGGCACTCCACAACTCTTCAGGATCCCCCAAAGCACCCAGACCCCTGAAATCTCCACTCAGCCTGTTCGCAAACTCCTCAGCTACCCTCTCATTCTTGAGCTTGCCAACATCCAGCCGAAGCTGGGATAGTACCATTCTCCTGGATTTAAGGTACAACTTAAGAGTTGCTACAACAAGCCGGTGGTCAGTATTTAGGAACTTAGCACTCCGGTAGACCCTGCAGTTCTGGATCATTCTCCAGTGACCATCAATGAGAACATGGTCAATCTCTTTTGCCACACCACCAGCGATGGAATACCAAGTCTACCGATGAGCCTGTGGGCGCTGACGCTAAAACCACGAACCAGCCACCCAAAGTCCACGACTTCTTGCAAAGTCAAGGAACTTAGTGCTATTCAGGTTCACAGTTCCAAACCCATGGGGACCAACACATGTCTCATAACCATCCCTATCAGTTCCAGTCGATGCATGGAAATCTCCCAAGACGAGAAATGTATCTTGTCTGGGGCACTGATCAACCAAAGACTCTAGTGTGGCGTAGAATGTGTCCTTCACGGTGAGATCACTCACCTCAGTCAAAGCATAAACAGAGATCAGGGAAATGACACCCAATGAGTGACGAATCCTTAGTCTCATAATACGCTCATTGACCGGTGTTACCTCAATTATCATTGGAGTCAGCTTATTGGACACAGCTACATCAACTCTTTGGACATGGTAACCATCAGAGTGACTAGACCAATAGTAGGTGTAACCACCCGCCATTATCTCGCCGCAATCGAGTCTCCGAACTTCAGAGAGTGCTGCAATACCGATGTCCAAATGCTTGAGCTCAGATGATAACAGAGACAGGTGATCATCCTCTCTTTGGGATAGGACATTCCAGGCACCCACCTGAAGGGACCGACTTAGGTTAACCCAAGGAGACCACTGTCTGGTGGACGACCCCTCAGCACCACTCCGACACGCACTACTGCAATCTGACCAGGGAAGGTTACCCCGCGGTTTCCCTCCTATAATCACAGATTGGGGGTCCCGAAGACTTTGGTCCAATCCCGTCATCCGGTGAGCTTCCCCGAAAAGGGAAACTTCACAGGAGGTACTCCCACAGAGTGGGTTTTCAGATTTTTTTTATGCTTCTGGAATGTTTTGCAGAATGAAGGATTTTACGGTGGCCGGAGTGCAAATCCTGCCACCAACCTCGTCATACGAAGCAACCCAACTGCAGGAGGACATCCGCAGACACAGTTGGGCACGAGATATGGATGGCCGTTGGCTCGCAAGGAGCTCCTCCGCCCTTTGACAGATTTTTTTTTAAATCCTGCTGGGTGTCAATATCATACACCCTCCTCACCAGGAAACCTGGTGGGGGAGACCGTTTAGTCGCCGACAACCCAACCATGGAGCAGGTTAGTACAGGTTTACATGATACCTGCAGCAAGTCACAGATCTAATGTGGCCTGACCTGACAATTGACACTGGTGATGGAGAATAAATGATGTACAGTCAATATGTTTGGAGGAAATGGACACTATGTACATGTGAGGATGTGTTATACGATTACACTGAACAACAAATTTCAAAAATTTTTTTTTACTGGAGATGTGTAAAGTGATTAAGACTAATTTGGGTACGCTGATTTCAAAAATCATAACCGTTTTGCTGTATCACGTCAGGATTTTCAGGAACAGAAATATTCCCATTGCCTAGAAGTCAGGATTTCAATGAAATTTACATATGTCTTTAACATGTCTATTTCGTACAATTGTTGTTAACTTGTGTTATATTTCTTTCTTTCAGATAAAGATGAGTAGGCGTTCCTGTACCAATCATCCTGACAACTTCTGTTATGTCTGTGGTCGGTATACCAAAAAAGATCAACAGCGAAGTATATCTACAGCAGTGAAAATGAAGGCCGCCTACTTTCACTACTTCGGGTGTAAGGTGGGGGACCAAGAACAGAGCTGGGCACCACACATCTGCTGCACAAGCTGTCACACAACCTTGACTCAGTGGTTGGTGGGCAAGCGCGCGAGCATGCCATTTGCGGTGCCCATGATATGGCGTGAGCCGCAGAATCATCATGATGATTGTTATTTCTGCTGCACAAGCATCGCCGGCTTCAACAAGAAGAATAAAGGTCACATCAAGTACGCTGACTGCGTCTCTGCTCGTAAACCTGTGCCTCATGATGACGAGAACCCCGTTCCAACACCTCCAGCTGATCAGAACATAGCTGTAAGCAGTGGTGAAGAGGATGGTGATGATGAACCTTTTGAACCCGACACTCAAGAATCACACCTTCTGAACCAGGGAGACTTAAATGATCTTGTAAGAGATCTCTCGCTGTCAAAGGCGAAGGTAGAGCTGCTTGGATCAAGGCTGCAGCAGTGGAATCTACTTGAACCTAACACCAAGATATCCTTGTACAGAGCACGTCACAGAGACATGGCTGAGTTCTTTGAGATGGAAGACACGATGACATTCTGCAGTGACATCAACGGTCTGTTGAAAGAACTTGGGTGTGATCACGATCCTGCAGACTGGCGCCTCTTCATCGACTCGGGGAAGAACAGCTTGAAGGCTGTTTTGCTCCACAATGGCAACGAGAAACCATCAGTCCCACTGGCTCACGCGTTCGGCATGACAGAGACCTATGAGACTATGCGGCAGCTGCTTGATTCCATCAAGTACAATGACTTCAACTGGCACATCTGCGGAGACTTGAAAGTGGTGGCGCTGTTGTTAGGGCTGCAGTCAGGCTACACGAAATACATGTGCTTCCTTTGTCTCTGGGATAGCAGAGACGACAAGAATCACTGGACGAAGAAAGATTGGGAAGAGCGAAAAGAGCATGTACCTGGTCGACACAACGTGAAGCATGTCGCCCTTGTCGACCCAGCCAAGGTTTTCCTTCCACCACTCCACATAAAGCTCGGCTTGATGAAAAGTTTTGTACGGGCAATGGATCTGAATGGGCGTGGGTTTTTATACCTCAAGGAAATGTTTGGCAACACCTTGTCGGAGGCCAAGATCAAGGCTGGTGTCTTTGTTGGACCGCAAATCTGACAGATTATGAAGGACGAAACTTTTCCGACAACTCTAAACCCCAAATTGCTGGCAGCGTGGAGGAGCTTCAAAGCTGTGACGGAAAACTTCTTGGGGAACGAGCGCGCGGACAACTATGAAGAAATAGTGCAGCAGCTGATGGAGTCCTTCAGGAAACTTGGCTCCAGGATGTCCCTGAAAATCCATTTCCTACACCAGCACCTGAACTTCTTCCCTGACAACTTGGGAGCAGTCTCGGACGAGCACGGCGAGCGATTCCACCAAGAGATTTCACTCATGGAGACGCGTTACCAAGGGCGGCACAACCCGAACATGATGGGCGATTTTCTGCTGGTTCCTGCATCGTGAAACTGACACAGAGCAGCACAAACGCAAAGCCAAATGCCTAAAGCATTTTTAATTACATTCTAGTGGAGTTTTTCTGTAATTTCTATAATTTTGAAGCATTCATGATGAAATAAATGAATAAATGAATTTTTGTAAATTTCATTGAAATCCTGACTTCTCGGCAATGGGAATATTTCTGTTACTGAAAATCCTGACGTGATCCAGCAAAACGGTTATGATTTTTGAAATCAGCGTACCCAAATTAGTCTAAATCACTTTACACATCTCCAGTAAAAAATTTTTGTTGTTCAGTGTTATAAATAGTCAGAGTACCTGCCATTCTTGCCATCCACATTCGCACGCCATTTCATAGAGAGTGATTGCATTGTAAAGTTGCCAAAACTGCCAGAAAAAAAACAAACTTGTTACTGTGTGCGTTAAGATGAGACGAGAGGGTATATTGTCACAAAATCAGAAGAGAGGGTAAAACTGCCATAAGACAAGACTAGAGGGTGCACTGCCATAAGACGAGATGAGAGGGTACACTGCCATAAGACGAGACAAGAGGGTAAACTGCCATAAGACGAGCCGAGAGGGTGCACTGCCATAAGACGAGACGAGAGGGTACACTGCCATAAGACGAGACGAGAGGGTACACTGCCATAAGACGAGACTAGAGGGTGCACTGCCATAAGACGAGACTAGAGGGTGCACTGCCATAAGACGAGACTAGAGGGTGCACTGCCATAAGACGAGACTAGAGGGTGCACTGCCATAAGACGAGATGAGAGGGTACACTGCCATAAGACGAGACGAGAGGGTGCACTGCCATAAGACGAGACGAGAGGGTACACTGCCATAAGACGAGACGAGAGGGTACACTGCCATAAGACGAGACGAGAGGGTACACTGCCATAAGACGAGACTAGAGGGTGCACTGCCATAAGACGAGACTAGAGGGTGCACTGCCATAAGACGAGACTAGAGGGTGCACTGCCATAAGACGAGACTAGAGGGTGCACTGCCATAAGACGAGATGAGAGGGTACACTGCCATAAGACGAGACGAGAGGGTGCACTGCCATAAGACGAGACGAGAGGGTACACTGCCATAAGACGAGACTAGAGGGTGCACTGCCATAAGACGAGACGAGAGGGTACACTGCCATAAGACGAGACTAGAGGGTGCACTGCCATAAGACGAGACGAGAGGGTACACTGCCATAAGACGAGACTAGAGGGTGCACTGCCATAAGACGAGACTAGAGGGTGCACTGCCATAAGACGAGACTAGAGGGTGCACTGCCATAAGACGAGACTAGAGGGTGCACTGCCATAAGACGAGACGAGAAGGTACATCGCCATAAGACGAGACAAGAGGGTGCACCGCCATAAGACAAGACAAGAGGGTGCACCGCCATAAGACAAGACAAGAGGGTGCACCGCCATAAGACAAGACAAGAGGGTGCACCGCCATAAGACAAGACAAGAGGGTGCACCGCCATAAGACAAGACAAGAGGGTGCTTTTTATATTTTCTTTAAAATATTTGTTAAGTTGGTAAAACTTACATGGCCAAAGAAGAGAACAGGTAGGAGAAAGGTCAATCCCCTCCACATCCATGACTGAAATCCTTCTGGAGTGAGAAACAACAAATTTGGAAGAACATTAATTTATATCATGTCTTGGTGATTCAAGTACAGTAAATGCATTAATATGATCATAATGTCCTCAGTATAATGAATGTACAATTCCCTCCAAGAGGATTAAAATCTGAGATTTAAAAATAAATAGCCATCGAGTGCATCCTTGTGGCTGCTGGTTGCATCATTTTCTGGGGGTGTGGCTGTGTCGCTGATGCAGTGCCCTCATTACCAGTGCACTGGTACTCATTTCGCTGAGCTCAGAAGATGACAGGCTGAGTCAACCCCACCTGGTGTTAATTCAGCAGCCAACGGGACTCAAACTAAGGACCCAAAGATCCTCAGCCAGCCACCCGAACCACGAAGCCAACACCAGGCATATTTGAAACAGTTATAAGATTACAAAACTTGTGATGCAGCAACAGAAATTGTAGCTATGGCTTCAGACTTAAAGAAACCATTGACTCTTGCAATATAACAGGAACTCCTCATTTGAGAAGCAAGTCCTGTAATCCAACTTGATTTTCAATACTCATTGCTGTAAATGGATGGTTCTGTGTCTGGATAAGGCAGGCATTTGTGGGTGCCCAGACTGGATGGCGCTCAGACCACTTGCTTCCTGCGTTCCTCTCCCTTCCTCTCGCCAGCAGTCAGCACACAGTCCGACTGACCACTTGCTTACTCTTCAACCACCTTTGCTATCGGGAGGGGTGAAGTTTCACTGAGGTCAGAGTGAATTCCCTGCCTCTTTATAGTTGTTGCATCCCCGGGTACCGAGACACCAGTTTGTCACTCAGGGGGATTAATCCCCGGTTGTCCTCGGTAGAGCCGGACCTGGGGCCACCGCTCACAATTAACATTGTGGTATGGTGGATTGTTTTGGAACCACAAACACCACCCAGTCAACCACGAGTTCCAGTGTCCGCTGTCTAATTATTCCATTTAACTAGAGGCCACGTGGTTACCTGAGCGGGGAGCGCGCCCTCGGCAAAGCACCAACATTATCTTAATTAGATTTTAATTAGGGCGGCCAAGCGTTTTAACCTCTGGTGCATGCAGACTTTTTTGGTCAAATCTGTGGTAATTACCTCCCAGTCTATCGAGGTTCGGACAATGCCAGACCAATGGAAGGAAAGGACAAACACGGACAGGTTGGAAATCGACAAATAATTTATGAATAATAAAATAAATGAATAATTTTTTTTTTTTTTCTGAGGTAAATAAAGAATGAATTTCAAAGCAAAATCAATCAAGATGCCAGGAAAGAGACAAAGAGCAGATGCTTATCGGGGGGGGAGGGGGGGTTGACTTGCTTACAGCTAAACACAGACAAGGTACTCAACAGATCATTCGGGGGGGGGGAGGGGAGAAGAATCATCTCGCTCACCAGAGTAGTCATCCGTAAAGTGAAAACGTCTTGAAATGTGTGCGTGCGTGTCACGTCCGTCGCCAGCACACAACCTTGCCGTGCACCCTCTTGCGAACAGCCTTGAATACCAGTCGACGTCTGGGAGGGCACCAAGATCATCTGTCGCGGTTTAGACCCTGGTGCTGCGACGCGGGCAGTTGCTCACACTACACGAAACTGGTGACGTCCACTGACCCGCGCCTCACATGTTGGTGACCGACCCGTGCCTTACTCGTTGTCGGCGCTGCTCACACCCACACGCGCACCACACACTCGCTTGCTCAAGTACTGGGAAGGACGAATTGTGTTGTTGTTGGCGCTGGTCAGACACCCACACGCACACCACACGCTCGCTTTCTAAAGAACGAAAGAACGTTGCTCTTTTGTGCGCTTACACCCGCTTCTTGCTCGCTTCTCATGCTTACTTCTCTTGCTTACTTCTTGGCTGGCTTGCTGCTTCTTGCTCGCTTCTCTTCTCCCTCCCTGGCTTTCTTTCACCCCACTTTCTTCCTCAGAATGGTCCTCCAATTTGTTTCATATCTACGGGCCGTCCCGGCGGGCGCAGTCCACCCCAAGCTCACCCAGCCCCACCCGCGCATGGCCACCATGACGACCGGTGCTCACCGAAAAAGAATGCGGGCGTCAGAGCTCGCGAAAGAACTTTGCTGAGGAAAAGTAACGATGGGCGTCAGAGCTCGCGAAAGAATGTTGCCGAGGAAAAATAAGGACGGGCATCAGAGCTCGCGAAAGAATGTTGCTGAGGAAAAATAAGGACGGGCGTCAGAACTCACGAAAGAACGTTGCTGAGGAAAAATAAGGACGGGCGTCAGAGCTCCCGAAAGAACGTTGCTGAGGAAAAATAAAGACGGGCGTCAGAGCTCGCGAAAGGACGTTGCTGAGGAAAAATAAGGACGGGTGTCAGAGCTCGCGAAAGAACGTTGCTGAGGAAAAATAAGGGCGGGCGTCAGAGCTCCCGAAAGAACGTTGCTGAGGAAAAAAAAGGACGGGCGTCAGAGCTCCCGAAAGAATGTTGCTGAGGAAAAATAAGGACGGGTGTCAGAGCTCGCGAAAGAACGTTGCTGAGGAAAAATAAGGACGGGCGTCGGAGCTTGCGAAAGAAATTTGTTTAAATGTGTCTGTCGTAAAGAAAAAAAGCTTCCCATAAGAGAGGGGATCTATTCTTTACCATTCTCAACGCATCACATTTAAAATCCCATTGGACATGGGGATGGGGCTAATCTGAACATGCATTGAAGGAAATAACTGTCTGAGGACCTGGATGTGTGGCTGCATTAATCAGACCGGATTCTGAAATCCGTAACAATAGCAAAGGTCACGTGCCACCTTCTTTGCTCCGAGTGCGGCATGTCCATTGGCCTGGACCACTGGACGTGCTCCGGTGTGTCGTCACCCTCCCCTTGTACTTGCTGGTTTTGAATTGCCGTCACTACCTCTTGGGACATTCGACAAGTACAAGCTCCTGACTCAACATGGGGCTGCCTTGCAGCGGTCAGCCCCATGCTGAGTATGGCAATTAAACTAATAAAAGTGTGTGTGTGTGTGTGTGTGTGTGTGTGTGTGTGTGTGTGTGTGTGTGTGTGTGTGTGTGTGTGTGTGTGTGTGTGTGTCCTCCATAACCCCAAAACCATAAAACCTAGCAGCCTGAAACTTTGCATGCATACTCAGAAAACTAGAAGGAAGTGTAAGAGTGTAAATTAGATGTTTGGATTAATTAAAACATTCCTTTTGAACATAATTAACGGTCTTATTTAATTATTTCCTTCATCAGGCGATCCTTGGCCACCTCGCTGTCTGGGGTCTTCAGGCGTTTCCTGGGTAACCTCGCTGGGTAACCTTGCTGGAAGCCACCATGTTTTTTTGGCCTGCTCAACCATGTGTTGACTTGGAACAGGCGCAACGATTTCTTAACGATAAAGTTTTTTTTTTTCACTTTCTTCACTCATATTATCAAATACCTGTTGATCATAGTTACAAGTTCCTGGGTATATTGCAATGTTTATAAATGCAACGAGATGCCAGCGTTCATGGCCTTATTTAATTTGCGCACATGAATAACCGAGAAAATCTCTTAAACTCAAGATTATTACAAAATGTAAACTCCAGATTTGAAAGTATCAACAGTTCCGACTCCGAAAAAAGTGTTTGATTTGTCCAATTCGGACATTGTGTGGGCGTTTCCGGGCACATAGTTGGATTGACGGCAATTGGTAATCGCTTGCTAAGCCAGGCGTTCCGTTGGAGTGCTTGAGTGTTCAAGCCACTTGCCGAGCTGTATAGTACCGTTTGTGTCCCGATTGGGATGAACAGTCGACAGTTACTCCAAAGGAGAGGTACATATACAGCACACACGGACATGGTACGAATGGGTAGATTTGGATTTGTACGCACTCTCCGTGGGTGTGTGGACATGCCATGCCTGTTACAGGTGCTGTGGTGGCAACGTTTCATCCCGTATCTTATGGAGGTTTTATCAGGTTTTCCTTTGTCCTCATGACTGTTTCTAAATTAATTGGTAATCGGGTTTGCTTTGCAAAGGTTACATTTCTCTTTGTGAATTTCAAAGCAAAATACATTTGATAATTACACCCGATTTCCGAGCCGTTTTCTGAATTAACGTCTTTTCTACATTACCGAGCCGCAGCTGTTTATAAAGAATAATGTTTGTGATCATCTCCCTGAAACGTCTATATAAGTGTGGCATTGTTTTTCGATGAAAGCTACTCAAGGTTTCTGGGTTGTACACAGAATGTATTGTAGTTGGTAATCACACTAACTCCAACCTACCGATTGCGGGAAAATTGCTGATATCGGTCAAGTGTGTGTGTGTGTGTGTGTGTGTGTGTGTGTGTGTGTGTGTGTGTGTGTGTGTGTGTGTGTGTGTGTGTGTGTGTGTGTGTGTCTCACAAAGCATAACATATTCTCTTTGATATCTCTCTCTCTCTCTCTCTCTCTCTGACGGTGGTTATGTCCGGGTGCGGTTTGTCTCCAGATGCGTCTGGATGGTATTTATCTCCAGACGTGTCTGGGTGAGGTTTGTCTCCTGATATTTCTGGATGGGAGTTTGTCTCCGGACATGTCCGGATGGGAGTTTGACTCTGGACATGTCCGGATGGTTTTGTCTCCGTACGTGCCTGGGCAGTGTTTTTGTCTGGACAGGAGTTTGTCTCTGGATGTCTTCCGGCGGTATTTGTCTCCGGATGTGTCCAGGGCGGGGCTTATGTCCGGACAGTATGTGGAGTTCAGGTGTGGACAGTATGTGGAGTTCAGTTTAGGAGTTCAGGTGTGGCAAAGAAGGATTTTGTACGATGGAGGATACCCAGTCGGCGGCTGGCTTTGGAGGCCATCTTTGAAATGTGGTTTGCTCAAGAAAGATTGTGGCTGATAGTGAGACCTGGGAATTTGAATGACTGAACTTCCTCAAGAGGATTGTGAAGAAAGTAGAGAGGAGGGTTTCCAGATGGTCCTTTCAGAGAGAGATAGTGAAAGTGTGAGATTTGTCAAAACTGAAAGACGTATTCCAAATGTTTGACCAGCTTGTGATATTTCAAGGTCTGAAGAGAGGGAAGACGCTGCAGCTTGCCTGTTTGAAGGATGAGGGTTTTCACAGTCGAGGGTGGAGTCATCAACAAATAGATAAAGAGGATTTTCCAGAGAGGCAGTGAAATAATTATTAAAGATCAGCATTGAACTGGGCCCAGAACACTGTCTTGGGGCACTCCAGTCTTGACATGGAGAGGAGATGAAAGGATTCCGTTGAGTGCCACATGTTGGCTGTGAGAGTAGAGGATAATAAGCAGATAGTTTGGAGATTTTGACGGGATACACGGGATACAAGATCGTTTAGAGAGCAAGACGGGATGTCAGACGGTGTCAAAATCACAAGATATGTCCAGAGAGACAGCCCTGATCTCATGTCTGACATTGAGGGCCTCCATCCATTGTTGGGTGAGTGGAAGCAGCATGTCCAAGGTGGAGTGACCTGGTCTGAATACAAAATGGTGATTTTGTGTGTGTGCCCATGGGTATGGTGTACACTGTGCCCATGGGTATGGTGGACAGGGCACAGTGTACAGGAAGGATTTCATATCAATTATGATGATGGATTTCATGACCTTGCTGATGATTGGAAGTAAGCTGATAGGTCTGCAGTTGAGGGGGTCAGTTTTTGCACCTTTTTATGGAATGCAGTGATATTGGATGATTTCCAAGGACTTCGAAGATGAGCTAGCACAATTGATGAAAAGGGCAGAGAGAGGATGTGCAAGAGCATCAGAGTAGGTTTTTTATAGGACATGGCTGATGTTGTCTGGTGCAGTAGCGGAGTCAGAGTCGAGGGTTGAAAGAACCTTCTCCATCTTCTCAAGTGAAAAAGACAGAGTCCAGGAGCAGTTGGGTATGACAGGGAAGGATGGGTTTGGGGAGTGAGGGATTGGGGACACAAAATTTGGAAGGAAACACAGTGGTTTTGAAACCAGTACAAATTTTTATTATGGATCCTAGGCATCAAAAAGTGAATAAGCAGTTTCAAATGGATCACCTTTCCGCCATGAGGGCATTTAAAATAGCACCAAATGTGGCAATAAATGTGAATGGTTTCTCCCAGCTGACCAGCTCGATGACAGAAGATGCCATTTATATTTTTACCTCCTCCATCCCTTCCCCATTTAAAATCCCATGGACATGGGCAACTTGCAAGTTCACATAATAATCAATGAAGGTCATCGGGTTGCTTGAAGGGAAGAGAAATTCCAGTGAAAGAGAGAGACGGAACCACCTGCAATCTTCCTGGAACTCAGGAAGAAATGTTTCTTGTGTTGTTGTGCACGTGATGAATCGTGAAAACAAATCGGTGTTATGGAAACACGAAGCATAACGCAAGGTTAAAAATTAACACCACTATGACCCCATGATGGTGCACTGCGCACTACTTTACCCACAGTGATGTCCAAACTCCGTCGCTGACCCAGGGCCCGCAGGCGGTACAGAGACCCGCTTTGGTAGTAGTACTGGAGGAATTGAACCAAACCTAGAGGGGTTGGAGTGATAGGGTTGGGTTTACAGTGTAAACGAGCATTGTGAAAACAAAACCATTTATCGATGACTAAATTCAAAATATTTAAAGTATCAGAGCTCAAACAGGTCAAGCCTCCCCTCGTGTCTTCAATACTGTTCATTCCAAAATGGTTTATAAATGGGTTTTATATTAAAAAAATATTTTTTAATCAGCAACATGTGGGCGACCTCTTTTGGTTATCATAACTTTCATGTGGAATCGTGAAATGCACACAATCCAGATTATAAAAAACAACTATTGTCAAAAACAATGCAAATATCACGATTCTTCACAACAGCGCAGCGTACAGGTAAAATGAGTAGGATGTCATGGGTATGGTGCAAAGGTAAAATGAGTAGGATGTCATGGGTATGGTGTACAGGTAAAGTGAGTAGGATGCCATGGGTATGGTGTGCAGGTATAGTGAGTAGGATGCCATGGGTATGGTGTACAGGTATAGTGAGTAGGATGCCATGGGTATGGTGTACAGGTATAGTGAGTAGGATGCCATGGGTATGGTGCACAGGTATAGTGAGTAGGATGCCATGGGTATGGTGCACAGGTATAGTGAGTAGGATGCCATGGGTATGGTGCACAGGTAAAGTGAGTAGGATGTGATGGTTACAGTGTACAGATAGAGTGAATCATTGTTTGTACCTCCACCAATGAAGGTGAAGGAGGTTATGTTTTCACCCCTTTCTCTATGTTTATTAGTTGCACAATCGAATATTTTTTAAGTATATTGGTCAGTCAATTTTGTCATTCTGTCTGTTTGTCTTTTTGTCGGCTACAGGTCGCAATTTTAAACTGATCTTCACGAAACTTCACCACATGGTAGAGTTTGTCATGAGGAAGAAGCATATTGTTTTTGAGGTCAAAAGGTCATAGAGCAAAAGGGCAACATAGGCTCAAGGTCAACAACTAAGGTGATGTTTCTAAAATCCTTAATTTTCATCTGATTGACTGGAGTATTAAACACCAATTGCATAGTCCATTACTGAATTGGGAAACCAAGTACTTTTGAGATCAAAAGGTCAAACATCAAATCAAGGTCAAACTTCTAAAATCATCAATTTTCAACTGAAAAATCGTCAATTTTCTTCTGATTAATCTGGGGGTTGAGCAGCAATTGCATAGTACATAGCCGAATTTGGAAACCAACTATTTTTGAGGTCAAAAGGTCAAAGGTGAAGTCAAAGTCAATCTTCTAACATCATCAATTTCAATCTGAAAAATAATCAATTATCATCCAATTGACTTGAACTTTGATTAAGATTGTGAATTTTAATCTTACTGAATTGGACATTTTGATGTATCCATGGCAACCTTTGGAGGGGGGGGGGGAGGATTTTGCAAGTATTGTGCTCTGCACGAAAGCTTTTTCTTGTTCTGTCTGTCTGTTTGTCGCCTACAAGTCACAATTTTAAACCGATCTTCACGAAACGTCACCACCTGGTAGAGTTTGTCATAAGGAATGGTCTTCTGTCGTGCTTTGCACGACGCCATCTTCTCTTTGTTTGTTTGTGTGTAGGATATCTCAAAAAGGTGTGGATGGATCCACATGAAATTTTGTGGACATGTTCGGTATGTGACAAGGACGAAGTGATTAGATTTTGATGAAGATCCGGATCCGGATCTGACTACTAGAATTTTTAAAGTGATTCTTCACCACTGAGAGATTGTGCTGAACTGATATATAGCAAATATCTCAAAAATTTCTGGACGTGTTCGGACGAAACTTGGTGGACAGATTGGGTATGTGGCAAGGACGAATTGCTTCGATTTTGGTGAAGATCTGAATCTAGATCTGGATACGAGAATTATTTAATTTTTAAAGTGATTCTTCACCATGGAGAGATCGGACCAAAAATGATGTAGCACTGTATAGCATGATATTTCAAAAATGTATTGGGCCCGATATGTTCTCGTGGATCAGACATTGCGTGGCGGAGGTATGCGCTCTACCGAGTGCCCTTATAGTTTTTCATTGTTTTGGATGGAGGATGATCTGAGATGGTGGTGAACAGCTGTTTTGAAGATCTGGAGGGAAGAATGAGATTGAATAGAATGTGGAAGTTAGTTCCACAGGCTGGGGAAAAAAGAAGAGGAATTGTAGAGTGATGGTGAGCAGTTATTCTGGATTTTGAGAGTTTCACCAGAAGTGGGTTGATGGTGGACAGTGAACAACCAGCAGAAACTGGTGGGGGGAGGGGAGGAAACACAGAAAGAACAGATGATGCAAGACCAGAAAGGAGTCGGTATGGTAGAAGACAAGGAGACTACCGATGTGTCTATGATGGGAATGAGATAGGCCCACAGACTTGGCTTCAATGCGGGAGATTCCAATAATCTTGAAGTCCTTAGCTTCCACTGCGTGAATCTGAGCAACTTGTGAGGAAGAAGAGCTAGTCCAGAGGAGAGGGCAGTATCCCGTCAACCTGGGATGAAGGTCCTGCAGGTGGATAGGAGTTCAGGTGTGCCAAGGAAGGATTTTGTATGATGCAGGATGCCAAGTCAACGACTGGCTTTGGAAGCCAACTTGGAAATGTGGTTTGCCCAATAAATCTCATGGCTGATCATGAGACCCAAGAGTTTGAATGACTGAACTCCCTCAAGAGAATTGTAAAAAAAGTAGATTTGGGGAATTTGCAATACGGTCCTTATGGAGAGAGAGAGAAAGTGAAAGTGTGAGATTTGTCAGGACTGAAAGATATATTCCAAGTAGTTTGTGCTTCTATCAAAGTCTGAACACAGGTAAGAGGGTGCTGCCTGCCTACAGTATCTGAAGGATGAGGGATGTCACGGCAGAGGGTGGAGTTATCAGCGAATAGATAAAGGGGATTTTCCAGAGAGATCATTGACGACAATTAGGAATAGGACTGGGCACAGAAAAAAACTAGCCTTGCGATATTCCACTATTAACAGGAAGAGGAGATGAAATGATTCCTTTGAGAGCCACATGTTGGCAAGGAGAATTGAGGACGTCAGGAAGTCGAGCGTGCATTCGGCCTTGTATGCCATCGGCAGCAAGTTTGGAGAGTAAGGTGGGATGCCAGACCGCATGGAAAGCCAAAATATATCTCGAACTTGACATGTGCCAAGTTTTATTTTTTTTTCCATGAAACGGTTTCAGAGATGCAGAAGTCTAAAGTTTTTGGGGTTTTTTTCCAACACGGATGCCACACCACGTGACCTATGACATCATAATTATCATTAAAACATTCCGCACGAGTAAAACATCCAACAAGCGGTTGCAGGAAAAACAAATTTAAAAGAGAATAACAAAATGCAGACACTATGTACGTACAAACAGTGTCTGTGCATTTTGCCCACCGACATCTCTGAAACCACTCCTCATAAAAAATTGAAACGCGGCTCATTGTAATGTACTCCCCATGGGAAATAAGATACATTCATGGTGATGTCATTAATGCCTTCATTGTGACGTCATAATTCGACAAGTACAATGTGGAAGCCATATTGGATTTAGCAAAAATCTTAGAAAATCTTCTCTTAAACCGCCTAACTGATCAATGCAAAACTTTAACTAATTCATCAACTATCCATAGTTAATATAGTTTGATAAAAGTGACATCATCGGTCACTAGTCTGGCAGCCATATTGGATCAAAGAAAATAAATCTACCTTAAAAAAACAGAAGAGTTCTCTTGCACCAAGTCCTTCTCAAGACTATGCAAGGTAAGTATTCCATGAATACCATCTAGTTTTGCTTTGCGACACACGACCGTCGTTCACGCATGCTTGCATGCACACCACAGACTACAGTAACAGGGGCAAGTAATTTGCATATGCACGCAACATCTGCTTCAAATCATGCGCCATTATCCAACAGATGTTATACCTCAGACTTCACCAGACTCGAACCCCAACGTTGCAGCATTTCAAACACCACCACAACACCTTTGTAAAAATCACCACACTATCAGACCACAACCCAAGCTCGGTTACCTTCGCTATTAACAGCCAGGGTGAATGGCCGGCTGTCTCCATCACAAATCAATACACTGCAACCGCTACACTATACCACCGCTGCCATTGCTCAACCACTGTTACCACTGACGTTCACCACTGCCCTCTGGACCAACATGAGATGGTGGAGCCCAATGAAGCAGTGCGGATACTCGGATTTGGACGCTCTGGCATGTAACTTGAGGCATAAATGTGTGCGAGGCTCCGTTCAATGCTGTGTGGGTAGCCCCAGCGTTCTGCTCATTTATGGCCTCCATTGAGTGTTCCGCACACGTTCACGGCCGAGACGTGCAACCAAATGTGCACCGCCATGTTAATCTCGGATATGGATTGCGTGACTGAGTGTGGAGTGACTGAGGCAATTTCCGCTGCCGAACCATCGCATGGGTGGACCGAACAACATCGTAATAGTCCGCACACCACGAAGGACGCTGGAAAACATCCATTGCTCTGCCTGATCTGCTCTCAAGCACCACCCCCACCCCCACCAGGGGATTATAAAGGGCTGGACATCCCACACATTAGGCACGATTCTCAGCTCGGTACTCTGGCTGCGCATTCTTGGGGTCACGGTGCAGTGAACAATGGAGCATGACGGAGTGGGCGGGGTGAGTGGAATGTGGAACAAGTGGAAAAGCCAGATGCTAGGCCAGGCACAGTTCAGATAAACCTCGGGATTTACATTTACAGACCTCTCTACACTCCACTTTAGGACTATCTATTCTCAACAATCCCCTTGAAGAAGTTCTTTCATTCAAGCATTTGGGCCTCACTATCTGCCACGATCTTTCCTGAGAAAGTCACATCTCCAAGTTGTCCTCCAAAGCCAGTCCACCGACTGGGCATCCTACGTTGTGCAGAGTCCCTCCTTGGTACACCTGTGCTTCTAACGACTTACAAAGCTTTCATCTGCAGTCTGATGGAGTACTGCTCTCCCCGTCTGGGCTGGTGCTCCTGCAAGTTTCCCAATTCTTCTCTGGATCCTTTCTTAAATAATGGTGTTACATTTGCTCCTCTCCAATCCTGCGCTACCTGTCCTGACTCCAATGAGCTATTGAAAAATCTCCTCGCGTAATGGACGAGTGTAATGCATTGTGTGGCAGATAAAGTCATGAACAGGGTGACGGGAGTACCCACGAGTCAATTTATTCAGGAATTCGAAACTGATTATTTTTCAAAAGTAACATTTTGAACTGAGTTATTGTTACAATATGAATCTTCCTACAATTTATATTATTTTGAGTAATGAGTATTAGTTCAAAGCAATCAACAAAAACGGTTTCTACATAAACTTCAGAAATGATGTAATAGAACTGGAGTGTAGACTCACTTAGGTAGATACAGAAATCCAAGTACTGGAGGCGAAACTTCTGGTACATGATGCTATCAGGCCTGGATACACATAAAGGACAACGTCTGAACCTCACAATCAAAAGTCAACAAGAGCATACAACTTGTTTCATATTATGCAGATGTGCTGCGGCTTCTAGTTGCCTCATTTTTGGAAGCGCATCTGTGCCACTGATGCAGTGCCCCCATTACCAGTAAGCCAGTACTCATTTTGCTGGCCTCAAGGCTGACAGGGTGAGTCAACCCACCTGGTGTTATTTCAACGGCACAACAGGAGTTCGAATTTCAATGGCACGACAGCGGCTCAAACTCAAGTCCCAATGATCTTTGCGCTGAAGGGTTAACACATAACACACTTTGCGCTTTGCTTCATGCGCTGGTTACCATACCCTTGCCAACCTTTAATTGGTAAAAGCTATCTTCTAAATTGAAGTTTTCCACGAATGGATGTTCCTGCGCCTTCGTTAGCTTTAGAAAGTTTTCAAATGAAAATGTTGCTCTCCGTCATCAGTACCGGCAAACCATGCAACGGGTAATTGGGACAAAAAGGCATTTATTTCACTGCTATAATTCAGTTTATCAAGAAAATTGTTAAACTACAAAATTATAAACCAAAGGATATTATTATGGACTGAGGCAGTATAGACAGAATGATCTCACCAGGTGAGCATGACCCCTGTGAGAAAAGTAGAGATGTAGTGATGTGTCACCCACCAACCCTTTATCCTGCAAAGCAAGAAAATACAGTCACAGCAGTTCGTGCTGATCACAATGGTTTATTATTGTTTCACATTGGTAGTTGCAGCACAATAGCATCGTAATCTCACTGAATCTGTTAAAGGTGGAATGAGAATGTTTTCTGAGAAGCCTGCGTGACAAGCATTTTATCATTTAGCAACCTACCTTTTGTGGCCAATTTCTAAGCACAGATATTTTTAAAAGAAAAATTTATTGATCCTGATGCGTCCTGCTTTAAAGCACTCATTCACAGCTGTAAACGGCCACCCTTTACGTCCACAGGTCAACAACACACTCGCATTATTGGTTTCCCAAACTGTTGGACGGAACAAACTGTTGGTTGACAGGATAGAAGGGACAATGGACGGTGAAAAGTACAGGACGATCTTTGATGAAAACCTGCTTGAGTTGGCCATGAATCTGAAACTGGGTCAGAGATTCACATTTCATCAGGACAATGATCCGAAGCACAAAGCCAAAGCCACACTGGAGTGGCTGAATCAGAAAAAAAAACAAGGTACAAAAACCAACTCGGATAAAAAGACACAAGATATCATTGCCCTCATTGTTTTAGTAATTTTCCTGCACAAAGTTAAAAGGCTACAGCCCATATTTATTTACAACTAAAATGGCCGCCAGTCTACCAGTCGGCCATCTTTGATCACATCACAAAACAAAATGGTGTGCATATGTGTACCATCATGCGTTGGCTTTGTGTCAAATACGAATAAAATCGGTCCGTACATGTCCCAGATATGGTTGCTGACACGCATGCACGGACACGAAAATCGAGACCAAATCCATGAAAGCCTCCATTTCGGACGAAGTCCAACGGGGGATAATATCCAAACTATATCCATGTTGATTGTCATGGACAATGTTTAAATCCTCACAATTAAGTATCCATGTTGATATCTGAATAACCCAAGCGGGGAAGTGGTTGTCAAATCAAAAGCATTAAAAAGATTGTAAACAGTTCAAATGCAGTATATTGACTAAATTGACTTGAAATGTAATTGAAAGAATTCCGTTGCAAAATATATATATTCATTCTATATCACACTTTGCACCCCATGAAACGTGTGTGTGTGTGTGTGTGTGTGTGTGTGTGTGTGTGTGTGTGTGTGTGTGTGTGTGTGTGTGTGTGTGTGTGTGTGTGTGTGTGTGTGTGTGTGTATATATATATATATATATATATATATATATATATATATATATATATATATATATATATATATATATATATATATATATATATATATATTGTTGCGGATTTCGCGCCCGCCGGCGTGCTGACGGCCACGTAACTCGAATCGCGGCACGTCGCCCACCGGACGGACAATCCAGTCGTGACCCTCTCGGACTAACGCCGGGAACCAGTCACAGGTGGACCTTTCGGTCTCACCGCGATCGAGCCAATCAGCCCCCGCGTGGGATAGGGTTGCTCGCCAAATTCGACCTACCTAAGTACCCACGCGGAGGGTAGACCGGGCGATCGCACCTCGCCGCAGGTCGACTTCGGACACGGGCCACTTAAGCGACCCGTTCCGTACTATCAGAATAACCGAGCGGTGTTATCGTCGACCTCGACGGTTCGATTAATTATCGGGCGTATTCAGCCCACTACCAACCCTTTACGTGAAGCAAGATGAGGATTCAATGGGAGAAAAAGACGAAGCGAAGCGGGAGAACAGTTCAATAATAAAGCACATTTATTCGCGGCACACGGGAAGCACACATATTCAATTCCACCAAAAGCACACAAAAAAAAGAAAACACAATTCCATTTACACAAAAAGCAAATATAAAAGCGAAAACAATGCAGAGCTAATACCGACTACCGAGCACACGGCAACACTTATACAATTCTACTTCACAGACGGCGCCGACAACACATACCCAAAACCAAGGAAAAGAATACCCCCAAGAATGAGGCGGGCCTGAGGCCGAGACCAGGTCGCGCCTACCCGTCTGGTGATGAGACGCGGAGCGGCGATGGCGCCTCACTCCGCGGGCCTCGCGGACAGTGTCTGGCAGGGGGTGGGAAAGGGGCCCCCTTGGTCGCACTATCTCAGCGCGGGGGGAAACAGGAGGGGGTTGCTGATGCTCGGGGTATAGAGGATCTTTATTATCCCTGGTGTGCGTCTCCACCTCGGCCAGGTCGCGCTGCCGGCCTCCCTCGGGCGTGCAGCTCCCGGCACCGACGCGAGCACCCCCTCGTCTGCCTTCGCCGCTGCCGCCTCTCCGCCTCTGGACTCTCCGACTCTGGACTCTTCTTTGGACTCTCCCGTTGGACTCTTCTTTGGACTCTCCCGTTGGACTCTTCTTTGGACTCTCTCCAGCTTCTCCAGCTACTGCAGGCTTCGGGCTCCAGACTTCCACACCGCTCTGACTGACAAACACGGTCCTTTTATCCCCCCGTAGCTTCGCCTTTGACCCCCTCCCTTTGACCTTTCACCTCGCTCCCCATTGGCTCGAGAAAAAGTGGGCGTGAAGGCTTTTTGATCCACAAATTTGCATATATCGATCGTCCTGGAGGCGGGGCCAAATCGCCCCTCGCTCACCGATTGGACGGCAAAAAGTGGGCGTGTGTCGTTTTTGATCCGTTTTTGAAGCACAAAATCCGTGATTTTGTACACGCTGTTCGACGCGCGCTCTGCACGAGTCCAACACCGGTACCCACAGCGGGGCAAGAACGGTGGCAATGCTACGGTTGCGAGGTGTGACGTGAAGGTTGTGGCGGTTGTGGTGAAGCGGCGTTGTGGTTGGTGGTTGATGTTGTGGTTGTGGTGGTAATCATGGCGGTTGGTCCAAAATTAAGATAGTAAAAGAAAAACGGCTATCCTGAAGAGTCGCAGCTCGCATAAATGACATGTATTCCCACTAGACAACGGGTTTGGGCCTAACTACACATATACTTGCCGAGATACCTCACCTAAGGGACCTGAATGGTGGTTTGCGAATTTGGTAACCACAACAATATATATATATATATATATATATATATATATATATATATATATATATATTACTCTTTAGTAATAAGTTGTTATAACCTGCATTCTGTGAACGCTTGATTTTATGCATGTGTTTAAAGAATTGCTTTACACAAGCTGCGTCTTACCTTGCAAATACATGGCTTGCAAGATGATGTCTCCTCCCCACCTTGCCACTCCCTGAAACTTCTCTTTCGCAACAGAATGTAGGGCTTTGTAAAACTCAAACACTGCAGCTGCATTATTTGACATTTGAGGATTTTAATTTGAACTTGTATCGAAATAAGATTATGGCTCATTGAAGCAGCTGGTTGGAGTGTGGGGACGTGTCTGGGGAGTTGTTCACATCCTTTTTTCTATGCAACTGTTTGAAACGTTTTCTGGTATCATAGTGTGAGGGTGGTTTTGCTCTTGCAGCATTTTGGAGCTCTCATTGAAACATTTTAAGTTGTAACCGGTCTGATAAAATGAAGACATTCTGCTCGTATCACAATATTGATGAAACTAATATGCTCTAACTAAGAGGATCCTGATGGGAATATTCATTTTCTTTGTTACATTTCTGTTCCATTTATATGTGTATTAATTGAATTGATTAGAACTATTTAGTTACATGATTAAATAAGCTTTTATGTTCTGGTATACTTTATCCTTAAAGTTATATTTTAGCTCCTGTAAACACCAGTTTTTCTTGTCACAGTGACTGGCTTGGGAAAGAGACAGAGTAGCTGCTCCCAGACCGTTATCTTCCCACAAGCAGCTTTGTCTTTCATCATTGGTTAAATTTCTTCTCTGAGACCTGAAGAAAGATGTTTTAACTGTTTTTTTTCTATTGGATGAATTTTGCCGAGTTCATCCCTCCCCACTTTTGTAAAGAACAAATCACAAGCAGTTCCTCATCTTGTTTTGCAAAAATGGCTTATTGCACCATTGTTTGTTTAAGTCTATAAGGTCTCGAGTATTTAGGGAGAGAGATTCGTCGACTGCATTCTGTGTTGCATTCTGTGGATCGCTCCCGTGCGCGTCAATAAATGATTCATTATGCCGTCTTGTCCCGCTTTAAAGTGTTCGTTTGCGTTTGTGCTCACTCTGCTTTTCAGCAACTTTAAACCGAAAGAGTACGTCGAGCTTTTGAATATACGTACCTCAAATCCTCCTCATCATTTATCTAAAAAGAAATGTTCACCTTCAAAGGAGGAGTATGAACAGGACACGCTAACATTGTTAGCAGTATTGGCAGAGAAAGAACACAAAGACTTTGAAAACCAAATTGCAATTTTGCCAGCAGGAGGTTAAATATCTGGGACATATTCTGACGGGAGATACTCAACTTCTATCCCCAGAGAGCATATCCGCAATACTGTGGGCAGTGGATACCTGATTGTGTGCTCCAGTCTCGCCCCCTGCTGGATATAGGGTCTCCAAATAGTCCATTTGTTTGTTTTGACAAAGGAATGAATTTTATAATGCCTGAATGGTATCTCAATACTAGTTGTACATATTCAAATTGATTTTGTGCAGATGCCAAAATGTTGTGGGTATGAGTTCATCCTCATTGTGGTTGATATGTTTTCTAGATTGGTTGAGGCATACCCATGTGGACAGGCAGGTGCTGGCACAGTTGCTAAAGTGTTAATGGGAGACTTCATATGCAGATTTGGCATACCTTGCAAACTCTCAAGTGATAATAGGACTCAGTTTACAGGTCAAGTGGTGAAAGAACTGTGTAAAAACTTTTGCAGACAGACAGGTATAAAATGGCCAGATGCATTACCTGTAGCTTTAAGGCCAGTGAGATTTCCATTTTCAGCTTCATTAACTATGGAGGGGATGGATGATACCATGTTTGCATTTTGTGTTGTTTTAAACCATATTGTCAAAGCTTTTGTTCCTAGTATAGGTGAGGCAGGTATTGCCAGAGCTGGCTGTTGCTGATTGCTGTGGTTTCCAGGCTGAAGACTTTGTTTTGATAAAATCCCACAAACTGGAGGGGGGGGCCCTCCAGACAGGGTGGATGGGACTTCACCAGTTTTTGCTGGCCTCCCACACAGCGGTGAAAGGCCGAACAGCATGGATCCACCCCTCCCAGTGCAAGAAAGCTCAAGGCAACAAAGGAAACTCCAATGAAGAACAATGACTGATGTTTTATGGTTGTTGTGACTTTACTTCTTTTTGGCTGTCGTCCCGTGGCCTTGCAGCTCGATTTCAATGCTTACAGGACAGGGAGAAAATTTTACTATGGGAAAATTGTGCTATAATTTTAAAATAGACACCTATGCTCACATAAGTGTCGATGTAAAAGACAATTAGTTGCACAGAAGAGAGCACACTTGCATCCAGATGGCTTGCGTGGAGTTACTACACATTGGACTGAAGGAGGTGGGTTTGGGGTGAATTATCAGAGCAGATAGCCATCTCACTACAATATGCCGGGAGTTAATAACAAAAGTGGTTGCTGGATTTGCATCCATGTACACGTTCGACACAAAATAAAGAGATGAAAAATGGAATGATGAAAGTTAATTGGAGATGTTGTGAGGGTAAAGATGGGAGTGCTCCCATGGTTGGTCAGACTAACAAATGATGCTTGTGCTAATTCTTGCTTGTATATTCATCAAGAGAGTGTTTTCAAACAACCACACCTACTCACAAGTTATTAATCACAGACAAAGATATAAAGCAGAGCTACGACATGAGAATAGAAGTAAAAGGGATTTAGTAGAAAGTGTAAAGGCACATTCACATCCAGGTGAGATCGATGGAATTAACAATTACTTGGCTACCTCTCTAAAACATGCTAAGACTTTGAATAAAATAATTGTTAGGTGTGTACTTGCATACCTCATTCAACGAAGAGTAGAATACCACGATGAGCAGTATCTTTTAAATGGAATGAGTGGTGTGGATATTTTATGAAATGGATGCAATGAGAAAATCAGCATGATAACAATGCTAACCATAATAAAGACATTGAAGAAAAATAGCTAGACCAGACAGCAATTATGAAAACAACTAACGGTATGAGGCAAAACTTTAATAACCGGTTTTGGCCTAACTTTAATTTAAGAAAGATGATTCGTGGCTTCCAATTAATTAGACGGGTTCTTGTTATTTAAGCTATGTGATATCTCATATGTATTTGCTCACCAATTCTTCATTTCAAACCCCAAGCTGGAGTAAAAGAGCCATTACCATGACTGAAACGATTGGTTATGATCACCTTTTCTTTGTATGGCGATTGGAAGGCAGCTTGTGAACTCATTGATATGGCAGCTGCTTTGGAACTGCTTGTCAATGATGCTGAAATGGTTGCCATTCGAACAGTAGTTATGCAGAATTGTAATGCCCTTGATGTTTTACTGGCAGCACAGAGGAACTTGTGAAGTTGTGGGGTCTGAATGTTGATCCCTGATAACTCAGAGCAAATGGATAATCTAGCTGCCAAAATTAAGGCAGAGGGTGCAAAATACCGACTATAACAAAGGATGGGAATTTGGGTCTTAGTTCGAGGGAATGTTTGGCAGATGGGGAGCAAAGATACTACAATTTGTATTACTGGAATGATGTTAATCGTTGCTATTTTTGTGATTGTGAAATGCTTGTCAATATTATTTTAAAAATCTATGATGAGAGGTGTGACCCAATTGGTGGTTGCAGAGCCTGCAGAAACTTTGGTGGTTACAGAGCCTGCAGAAATTGAAATGGCAACAGAGATGATGGAGGAGACCTTTGAAGGGTTTTGCCAGATTGAAATGGAAGATTTGTATGATGACGATAGCATGCATGACCAAGCTGATGTAATTGAGGGTTGAAATGAAATGACCTGTATTTATACTGCTTCCATTCCCCATGTAAATTGCATTCAAAATTGATGAGAAAAAACAAAATTGATGAGACAAAAAAAAAATAAAAAAATTAAAAAAAAAACTTTGCAAACTTGTTGAACTAATGTTGAAATCTGATTCAAAATGCTTGAAATCAGGAAAGGACTCATCTGAAACTTGAAAATAGCCTCCTCTTGCCATGAATTAGGGACCACCTCAAAAGGGAAGTGAGTTTTGCCAAGATGGCTAAATTCAACCTCAGGAGACTCAAGAAAAGGTGCTGCCCAGATGGCTAAGACAGAGGCCTACACTGGGAGACATAAGTTTTGGAACCATTAAGAAAGGGAGCTATCCCATAGTGGTTTAATTAAAATGTACCTTGGGACGATAAAAAATTTCCTCTCGAGGACAACCCATGTTCCAGACATAGGTAAGGTAAAGTCTGAAGATAGGTAATGGTCCAATTCTTTCATTGTGTATTGTCCTTCATAAGAACAAAAAGGAAAATGTGGAAGTGGTTTTCAAATTGAAAGCATTAAAAGATTGGAAGCAATTCAAATAAATAAAGTCCAAATGTAGTACATTAAATAAATTTACTAAGCCTGAGAAACATTGTAATTGAAAGAATTATATTAGAAAATATGCATTCATTCTATATTACATTTTGTGCTTGATGAAACTTGTGTGTGTATATATATGTGTGTGTGTGTGTGTGTGTGTGTGTGTGTGTGTGTGTGTGTGTGTGTGTGTGTGTGTGTGTGTGTGTGTGTGTGTGTGTGTGTGTGTGTGTGTGTGTGTGTGTGTGTATATATATATATATATATCTGTATAATTTATGTATATATATATATATATGTATGTATGCATGTATATATATATATATATATATATATATATAAAAAAAAACTTTGTTCTCATCGCCTCGTTCCAAGGGCTCTCTTCAAAATCTTCATTGGACCTCTGACAGCCTCCACTTGCAGTTCGTTTGTCATGATATTCCCCGGAATGACTTTTAAATACTCACTCAGGATTTTCTTTATCATTCCTGGAGTTCCAATTATCACTGGTACAATTTCAGTTTTCTTCAATTTCCACATCCTCTTGACATCATTTTTCAGATCCTGGTATTTGGTCATTTTCCTGATTTCTGTATCATTTATTCCAGTCATTGGGAACTGAAACCTCGATCAGCAATGCTGACTTTTCCTTTTTGTGTTTGAGCACTATGTCCAGATGCAATGCTTTGTTTGCAATGTCCACACTTGATGGTATCATCCTGTCATATGCAAGCATTATATGTTCATTTTCAAACATCAGATTTGGTTTGTGTTTCCATGATTGTTCTGGGACGGGGATGTTGAAATGTTTAGATGTGTCAGTGGATTACTCGATACACTGTCATGTCTTTCTGTGTACAGCTGTTCCGCCATGGATTTTTTACATCCCGAGAGGAGGTGACTGGTACTTTCTGTTTGTACCCGACAAAACCTGCATTTGTCCGATTGGCTCAATCCCACAGTTTTCTTAAAGACATTAGTGTAATGTCCTTGGTCTTGGACATTGATGATGACTCGTTCTCCATCCCAACTAATTTTACCTCTTCTTAGCCATTCCAATGAGCCTTCCTTGTCAATCCCTATCCTGTGAAGCTCTTTTAAAAATCTTCCTGCTCTTTTGTCATTCTCCCATTTGTCAGAGTATATCTGCTGATATTTGTTTTTGTAGTTTTCCTTTTTTTTTTTTCTTTGCAATCATTGGGGCTGTGTTTGTTTCTGTTTCGTTTTCCTGTGTCGTATCCATCCTTTTCACTTGTTTTTGGAAGTTTGTTGCTGAATGGATTATGCATCCCATTTCTGGTCTGTTGTTTTCTTGGTCGTGTACAAATGTCATCTGGTAGTCTGTTAAGGTCTTCACCAACTCCACTAATCTGACACATGATGTTCTGTGCACTTGGTTGAGCTCCATCAAACTGCGCCTCCTTCTCGTCTTGGTGAGTATAACCTCGGTATGCATTGGTTTTTGTAGAATAACTTGTGAATAGTTAGAAGTTTCGTTGTTTTGGTGTCTAGATTGTTGATCTCCAATTGTGGCCAGTATATAATTGCACAGCTATATTGGAATACCGACACTGCAAGTTGATTTACAGCTTTGGTTTTGTTTTTTTGGGGAGAGGGATGACTTCAGAATTACTCTTATTCTGTGTAGTACTCTTTGTTGACTATTTTGTGCATTTGTTTGTGTTGCACCTCAGGGGCCTTCTTCTATTCCTAAGTATTTGTAGGATGCTTCATTTTCTAGTTGGTGTATTGTTGTACTTTCACCGATTGAGATGTTTACTGTTCTTTTTTTTTTCCTTGTACAAGTGTGCATTTCGCACATTTGTCAAGACTAAACTCCATTCGGATGTCCTCCGAGTACTGCTTTACTAGTTTCAGTTGATCTGTCAATTTCTTATCATTTGGTACGGAGAGTTTTATATCATCCATGTGCAGTAGGTGTGTCACCTTTCTTGTTTCTTTGGTCGTTTTCTTTTGCATGTCAGACTGTATCCATGTCCTTGTTCATTGATGAGATTACTCAGTGCATCCAGAGTCAGACAAAACAGGAGGGGGGAAAGACTGTCACCTTGTAAAATACCACATCGTATCTTTACTCCTGGGATTTTAATCTTTCCTTCCAGGTAAGGTAGTATCAGAGTTGTGTTCCAGAAAGTCATTGCTTTCTCAATCAATGTAATGATCTGAGGGTCAATTTTGTTTACTTGCATGCATTTTATAATCCATGAATGTGGGGCACTGTCAAAGGCTTTTTTGTAATCTATCCAGGCTGTGGATAAGTTGGTTTTTTTTTTTTTTTTTTGTATACCTTGGTCGAGGCTCGTATGAGAGCTAACACACAACTCACAGCTTGTTGAAGGAGAAGATGGAGAAGAGAAGATGGACAACTCACAACTGTGGAAGGGAGAGGGATGGGGATGGGACGGGGAACATGGCGAGGAGAAGATGGACATTACAGGGACTTTCAGGAAGGAAAGCAGGAGAATTGAAGGAAGTGGGCTTGGGTGCATTATCGGGGGTAGAAAAGATCGAGGATTTGGATGGGGGAAGATAAGAGGTGGTGGTGAACACCTGTTTTGAAAGCCTGGAGGGAAGAATGGGAAAGAATAGAGTGAGGAAGTTTATTCCAAAGGCGGGAAAAAAGAGGAATGAAAGAGTGAAGATGAGCAGTGATTCGTGATTTTGGTAGTTTTACCAGAAGGGGGTTGTTGGCGGACCTTGAGCGCCCTGTGGAAATGTGGTTGGGACAAATTGCAGAGAGAGCAGGGGGGGCAAGGCTGGAGAGGAGTCGGTAGAAGACAGAAAGACCACCGACTAACCTGCGGTGATTGAGTGAGAGGCCCAAAGACTCAGCTTCATTGCGGGAGATGCCAATGATCTTAAATGCCTTGGTTTCGACAGCGTGAAGTCGAGAAAGGTGGGAGGCAGGAGCACCAGCCCAGAGGGGAGAGCAGTACTCCATCAGGCTACGGACAAAAGCTTTGTAAGTAGTCAGGAGCTCAAGAGGGCCGAGGAAGGACTTTGCACGACGGAGGATTCCCAGTCGGCGACTGGCTTTTGAGGCAAGGTTGGAAATGTGACTTTCCCAGGAAAGGTCATGGCAGATAGTGAGACCCAGAAGCTTGAAAGAAAAGACTTCTTCCAGAGGATTGTTGAGAAAGTGGATGGGGGGGTTTTGTAAACGGTCCTTTCGAAGAGACATAGTGAGAGTGTGAGATTTGTGTGGATTGAAAGACATGTTCCACGTGTTGGACCAGTTTGTGATTTTATCCAGATCTGCAGTGAGCGAAGAAGCTGCTGCTTGCCGGTCTGAGGGATGACAGATGGTACGGCAGAGGGTGGAGTCATCGGCAAAGAGAAATAGAGGATTTTCCAGAGAGTCCGAGAGATCATTGATGAAAACCAGAAAAGAACAGGGCCCAGAACGCTACCTTGAGGAACTCCAGCCTGCACAGGAAGAGGGGATGAAAGAACTCCATTTAGGGCCACACGTTGACTGCGACAGGAGAGGAAGTCTGCGAGCCATGAGTGGAGATGGCCTTGAATACCATGGGCAGAGAGTTTGGTGAGTAGTGCAGGGTGCCAGACTGTGTCAAAAGCACGTGATATGTCCAGGGATACGGCTCGGATTTCCTGTCTGGCATTGAGGACCTCCATCCATTGATGGGAGAGCAGTAGCAGCATATCCAGGGTAGAGTGACCTGGTCTGAAACCAAATTGATGATTGGAAATCAAGCCATTGGAGAAGAGGAAGGATTTCATGTCTGAAGCGATGATGGATTCCATAACCTTGCTGATGATTGGGAGAAGGCTGATTGGTCTGTAGTTACAGGGATCTGTTTTTGCACCTTTTTTATGCAGGGCAGTGATGTTAGCAGATTTCCAAGCAGATGGCAGATGACGTTGGGCAAATGAGAGGGTGAATAGAACAGAGAGAGGGTGAGCAAGAGCAGAAGAGCAGGCTTTGAGGACACGTGGGCTGATGCCGTCTGGACCGGTTGCAGAATCTGACTCGAGGTTTGAAAGCAAGCTCTCCACCTTGTCAGGAGAAAAGGATGCAGAGTCCAGGGACAGTTGGGTGCGACTGGGTAAAGTGGGTAGAGATAGTGATGGGTTTGGGACACAAGATTTAGCTGCAAACACCGAGTTTAGACATTCAGCTTTATCACGTGTGGAATCAGCAGTGCGGCCATTTGAGGTAAGGGAGGGGATGGAGGGGGAACATACACCAGAAACAGATTTGATTAAACGCCACCAGGATTTTGAGGAGGGAGAGAGGTTTGAGAGTTCAGACTTGAGATGAGAAAGATGTTGTTTTCTGGCTCTCCTGAGGGTAGCTACACACTTGTTCCGAGCTTTGTGGAAAGAACTGAGATTGCCCTCAGTTGGGTTTGCTTTCCATGAGGCAAAGGCAAGTTGTTTCAGGACAACTGCCTCGCCACAAGCTTCAGTAAACCAAGGGCGGGAGGAAGGGTAAGACAACTGAACACGAGAGGGGATAAATCTGTGCATGAGGGAGAGCAAGTTTCTTTGAAAGAATTCCCAGGATGAGTTGATGTTTGAGAAAGTAGTGATAGGAGACCAGTCTGTAAGTTTGATGGCTGCTCGGAGACCCTGCCAGTCGGCTTGAGTGAAATGCCAGACTCGACGGCGGTGAGGTGGTTCTCTGATAACAGCCAGAGAGATGTCCACTTTAACAAGGACGTGGTCAGAAGAACCAATTGGAGCGAAGGAAGAGCAGCAGATATTGTCAGGGAAATTTGTCAAAATCAGATCCAGAAGAGATGGAGTACCATTGGTTGAGATCCGGGTCGGGAAGTTGACCGATTGAGTCAGTCCCAATGAGTCACAGAAAGCTTTTGCTGATGTCCCATGGCAGGTGAGAGAGGTACCCACACCTAGCCAACTGGCGTGATGACAATTGAAGTCGCCACATAAGAGGAAGAGAGAGTTTGGATGAGAAGATAGAAGATGGTCCATGTTTTCGGAGAGTGAGGTGTAGATGGAGTCATCACTGTTCGGTGGACGGTACAGTACACATATAAACATGAGGTGGGAGTGGAGGGGAAGCCGAAGCCAGAGGTATTCCTGGGGGTGTGGGGGAGTGAGAGCAGTGCAGGGAGAGTGAGGAATAGAGTCTTTGATGAAGAGAGCAACACCTCCACCAGGACGAGGCTCACCAGGACGAGAACAAGTTGGTTTGTTCGAGCTTGAAGTTTTTGAGGATGGTTTTGTTTAAAAACAAATGGTCTATTGTTCCATAGCATCCTCTTTTACATACTTTCTGATCTGCCTTTAAATCTCCTTGTTGAATGAGGTGGGCGTAAACTGCGTTGGTGATCTGCACTGTGTCCTCTTTTGTAAACACTTGCATTTCTTTTGCCACACATATTGTTTGTATTAAAACCTTTCATTATTGCTCCACATGCCTTTCCTCACCCTCGCATTCTAAATAAATTGCTTATATTATAAGATGTACCCAATTTGTCGCGTCTTTTCCTCTGTTGGTCCAGCATAGTCTGCATCCAGTGTCAGCCAGGAAGTTTATCCTACTGATTGGCTCTTGTTAGCCTGTGCGTACTTGGCAGCTCCGCTCGGCTGCACCTGATATGGTAAGTTCCATGGAAGTATGCATAGAGGGCACGAGATCCCACTTGAGGCGGCCATCCACAGGTAAGGTACCACACGAAGTAGTGAAACCCTGCCAGGATTGGCAGTACTAATCGGCATTTGTGGTTACTTAACAACCTGTTGGAGCGCGGACTTATCCGTGCTCGGTGGCCTCGAGACCGTGTGTTCGGGAGGAATTCAAACACTTCCCCCTTGTGGCAAAACTCGAACCCAGATCCCCACAATATATGTATGTGTATATATATATATATATATATATATATATATATATATATATATATATATATATATATATATATATATATATATATATATATATATATATATATATATATATATATATATATATATATATATATATGTAGGGTGAATATACTGGTTCTGGCTCACTTTTCCCCATGTAAATGAATGGGGGATTTTCAGCGATTCATATTTTTTTCCCGAAAAATAAACCCCCTTTTTATCCCAAGGTATATTTATTTGTCTCCCCTTTTAACCTGGGGACACTTTTTTTTTTTCAAATAATCCATGCAATAAGATAAAGATTTGTTCAAGTACTAAAGTGGTAATGTGATTTGTTAAAGGTGATTCGAAAGAAATATCTGAAACGTCTAAGCCTCGGGACACTCTTTATCAAATAACCGATGCATATTGTTTAGCTCACTCATTGAACCTATAAAGATTTGTTCATTCTCAAATTCCTTCAATAGTTTAATTTTCTTTGCACAATAATCCCCATCTAAAATATTGAAAAACAAAACATTTGAATCTTTATATTTTTTAAGATACCCTTTTTGTGCCATTACGAAATGATAGGTCCATTGGGACCATACTCTGTACAGAGCGTTGGTGCTGCCGAAGCAGTCTCCTTGGCTATTGGGCACAATCCTGGACAGGTCGCCACTCTGACGCAGGATACTTGAATGACTCGGTCATCCCAGCAAGCTGGTACTCATTTTGCCGACCTCGGAAGGATGGCAGGCTGAGTCAACCCCCTGGTGAATTAATTCAGCGGGCAACGAGGCTTGAACTCAGGACCCTCGGATCCCAAGCCGCCACTCTAACCACTGAGCCAACACCAGGCATACGAAATGATAAACTTCTCTTAATGATCTCATCTGGCCACCGCCCGAGTTGCAAATCATTTTTGTGCATAAACCACGCCATAAAAAAAGTTTTGTTTCAAATGTTTTCAGTTCGTGTCATGAAAATGAGGAAGTGTTATTTTTGACACGGCCGTGCTGTGTGAATGAGGAAGTGTTTTTGGACAGTCATGCTGTGAAAAAATAGGAACTATTCTCTGAGACAAGGCCTCGTGTTTCTATTTTATCTCAGAACATGAACAGGCTTTTAAACATGTTTAATCAAAACCATTTTAGGGTATTTTAAGTATGTTTTAAAAATGATTCATACAATTTGAGAATATATCGCCCAGTTATTTTCCAAGCTGTCTCGCCCGAAGCGTCATTTCCTGTGGCCACACCCAATGATTAAGCAATCTCCTCATCGTTGCCTTTTAAGTGATTCGCCAGACAAAGTTTCTGCCAGACGGGATTTTCATTTTTACAACTGAGACATGAGTGATCTTTCTTCCGCGAACAAAACAGCTCAACACAAAGTTGGTAAGCCTGTGTATAGGTTCCTCTTTGAACGATGAAGCAATTGATTATAAATTAAATCGTGATAATTCTGATATATATTTTTTTTCTTAGCAAGTCCTTGGAAGAAGAGCAGTTTACATATCACGACGAGGTGCATGAAATTAATGCTCTTATTGAAGAGGTCAATCATCTTAGAAGAGAATTGAAAAACATTTTTAATGACTGACATGACGTCTTATCACGGCCTCTGATCTTTTTGCCATCTTGTACCAATGGTAAAAAAAAACTGAGACATGGACTCACTCTCTTCCGATGAAGATAACAGCTCACTACAAAGTTGGTAAGTTTGTGTATGGTTTCCTCTTTGAACGATGAAGCAATTGATTATAAATTAAATGGTGATAATGCGAAAATATATATTTTTTCCTGGCAGGTCCTTGGAAGAAGTGGAGTTTACATATCACGATGAGGTGCATCAAATGAATGCTCTTATTGAAGAGGTCAATGATTTTAGAAGAGAATTGAAAAACATTTATAATGACTGGTACGAAGTCTTATCACGGCCTCTGATCTCGAATGAATTAAACCAATGGTGAGACACGTGTGTGTGTGTGTGTCTCTTTCCCTGTCTGTTTGTCTCTCTCTATCTCTCCCTGTCTGTCTCTTTGTATCTCTCTCTGTCTGTCTTTCTACCTACCTCTCTCTGTCTGTCTCTCCATCTATACCCTTGACTCATTATTTTTTTTTTTTCAGCTCGATCACACAACATCAGCTGTTGAAGCAATCTGGTACAACACATGATTTTCTGGAGGTAAATGTTTCTGAATTATTATTTAGTTATTTGTTTATTTATTCTTTTATTAATATCACTCTCTCTTTGGAATGTCGTCTTATGTTGGTTGCATCATTAGTTTGGACGCGGTTTTACCAGTACACTGGAATTCATTTTATTGGCCTTGGAAGGATGACAGACTGAGTCGGCCTCCTGGTGTGTTAATTCAGTGGTCAACGAGGCTTGAACTTAGAACCAACACCAGGCTTACTCATATTACCATGTAATTATCTTTATAAAACCTAATTATTATCCACTTTTTGTTTCAAAACAGAATATGGTGTCTGAGTTTCGAAATCACAAGACATCTGAAGAAGATTGCTGGGAAAGATTATACCTTCTCGCAAATGAATATTTAATATTTTCAATTTTGATTAATTATATTTGTTTTGTTGACAATTACTTGATTTTGAATTTCAAAAAAAGGATCAAGACATAAAGGAGAGGGAGGGAGGGGGTGGGGGGGGGTAGGTGCACTCCCCCAATGACCCATCACCCCCTCATCCCACCCCTCCCCTCCCCTGGTTTTGTGTGGGCAGAGTCAAAAAGGGGCAGAGTCAAAAAAATTTCAATTTATCTTTGTCTTTTGTAATTCCTGTGAATAAATAAAATGAACCTAAAATCTCTTCCCCTTCCAAATCCTATATCTTATAAGTCCAAGGAACCGTATCTATTACATCAACAATTTAAAAAAGTTCGTTCGTCCATCGTTTAATATAACCCTTTTCAAAATGAGATTTCCACCTATATATTCTTATGATATCACCAACTTTGAACTTAGGTTTTCTGACATTAATCTCTTTTTCATATTTTAATTTTGTAAATGTTTCTGATGGTTTCATATTTGTTGACGTGTGAACCGTGTCATTATACTTATCCACAATATCCTGAATAAAAGATGACCATTGTTGTGAACCGAGTTGTGTGAATTTTTTATATAATCTCTCTTTTAAGGTACGATTAAAACGTTCAACAACAACTGCCTTCCCTTCATTAAAGGTACTGTATAATGTAATAGTTATTTTTTAGAAAATTCATAAATGTCTTGTAATAAAACTCTCTACCCTCTGTTATCTGTTGTTGGCTAACATAAGAGTATTACCTGTTTTGTTTTTTAATGGTACAACCCATGCGTATCTACTCGTCAAATCAATAACGGTAAAAGCATACTCGAACCCCTTATCATTATTGAGTTCAATCAAATCAGCAGACCAGATATATAATCTACTTCCTTGGAATAAACTTTCCTTCTCTGAAACTTTGTGAATATTGGTTTATGTAATTCATCAGCTAATTGCTCTTCAGTCTTAATGACATCATTAGAGCCTAAAAGTTTTTTGAATTTCCAAGTCCAAGTTTCAATTTAGCACTGATCATCTTCTTCAAGATGAACCGATCAACTTTTTCTCTCAAGGTTGGATTTTGTATCAGAGACAAATTATACAACATTTCTCTATCGGCTTCATGCTTTTCTTCCAACGTTGTGGTATTCCCATAATCAATATCGTGTCTCATGCACACTTCATCAACTCTATTGATGGGTTTACTCCATGATTTAGGATTGTCTGCCTCATCTAATCTTTTATCCAAGTTTGTGCCTGGACCACAGAAAGAATACCCTGGAAGATGTAATTTCCCTGGTATTCCAGTAGTTGTAAATTTACTTCCTGATAACAACTTTTGTATATCTCCTCCTCGTTTGTTTTTGGAGATAAATTGATTTTTTTTTGAACCACACACCGAACATATACCTTTTTGTATAACCCTGTTATTTTTACTTTTAATATATGAAATATTTTTAGTATTAGTTTTCTTTTTACATTTGAGACAATAACTCATTTATTTATGTGAAAAATTCCTGCAGAGTGCAAAAACCTTTTTAGTTTCCAACATGCACATTTGAATCTTAATTTTTAAAACATAAAGAATCCTTAGAAATGCCTTCACTCTCTCCTCCATTTATTTAAGAAAAAAAATAAAAATGAAAAACTTGAATTAAAATGAATATCTTGTCGATGTCAATATTCTTGTCGAAAGTATTGCAAATAGATTTGTCAATTCTTTGTTTTCCTCCTCGGTGGGTTGAGTTATTTTCTGTAATACCACCAATCTTTTTTTAATCTCACTGGTTTCCATATTTTGATATTTATTTTGTCTCGCTCTTTCCTCCCTCTCCTTCTCTCTCTCCTCCCTCTCCTTCTCTCTCTTCTCTTTTTTCTCCCTCTCCTCCTTCTCTCTCTTCTCCCTCTCCTCCTTTTCCTCCTCTTCCCTCTCTTCTTCAACTCCTTCCTCATCCCTTATTATCCTTGAATCGCTTACACCCCATAGAATATCATACATATATTCATCAGGATTTCTTGTTATTCCTGTATCCAAAATAATTTTTTTTACAACAGGAAACCAATAAAATTTCTTTTGAATTTCTAAAAGAGCCTTACCTTTTCTTAACTTTATAATTTTTTCATTATTTAACATTCTAATTAAATCTAAAGTTGTCGGTTTATCAACATCAGCATAATGCCAATCTTTTATCGAAAATACCTCATTCTTATGTTGTAGAACATATTTATTAAAATACCGAATACCCTTTTCTTGAAGGTATGCTTGGACACAGAAATGATAATTTTCTTGAAGCCTTCTTGCTGTCATTTATGTATTAGAAATATATGTTAGAATAATATTATGGCACGAAACACCTCCCCATCTTCCCATAGTTAAATAATTTTGTATTTCCTTACTTATTCTATATAATCCTGTTTTTTTCTGTTTTCATGATATAAACAAGGGCAAAACCATTATTATATTTACCCTTATTAAATTCTTTTATTTGTTGTTTACTAATCGTGGCCCCACAAAACTCATTCTCGATACCAAGTGGATAATATTCTTCCTTACGAGACTGATTTAATTGTTCCAGGTCTTCGAGGTTAATTTTAAATGACCAATTATACCCTAAATCATTCATATCATACCCCCATTGTTGTATTCTCACACAAACGATACGCCCTTATTTATAAAAATTTATTTTAATTTGAACTGTGAATTCTGTATGACCTGGAGATAATATCAACACTTCTGTATCTTTGGAATACACGGCCGTTTTATTTAAGGATATATATTGTGATAAATCGCTTAATCTCACCAAGTCATTCGCGTCAGTCGGGCTTGGATAATTTTTTAATTTATAAGCATTTTTCATGTTAATATTTTTGGTTATATTATATTTATGTCATTCAGCCTGTGCCTTTGTGTAATAATTTGATAAATCAATATCCAGTTCTTGAGATACACCAAAGATAGAACCATCTTTACCAACATAAGTCACTTGTATTAGATTAAAAATAATATCATAAAATTTTTTATTTTTGTTGAGTTGAAATAACACATATAGACATAATTGACCACAACACTTGGAATTTAATTCTTGGACTTGAAATGTTTGATAAACACCATTCTGTAAGAATTTTATGACTTCAACAGGTGGTGGAAGACCAAAACTATCAAAATAATATTTGTCTTGACTATTAAAAATACAAACCCAATGAGAACCGTTCCCACCATTATCTTCTAAGTTCATAATAATATTCTTTGTATGTTTCGGCACATTTGTTAATTCATCTCTCATACAAATAACCACATGATGAATTTTTAATTTCTTACAATATTTGACAAGTTGTAAATTTGAGGTTGTATTCTTTCCAAATTCTTTAAACCACTCATCAATGCTCATTTATTTATTAGAAAGATATAATCCATTACCTCTTTTTGTTAATTTTACACCTGCTTGTGCTACAGAAGAAAGCATATCTCCAACTAACAATCTCGCTTTATCAGGCAGACCTTCAAGTTTTTCAGCAAAATCTACAATTACACCACTTCCACTAATTTGTTTCTCCAACTCTTTGTTATGTCTTTCCAATTCTTTTTGAGCCTGGAGTTCAGCCTTCCTTTCGTTGGCAGTTTTCACCGCTGTTGAAATACCACCCATCAATGCTCCAACCGCACTTAAACCAGCAAATAAAGGAATTAGAAATGGGAGAAATCCTCCACTCGTCTCTCTTATTGAATATTTTTTCAACATTGGTTTTGTCATTTTAATTTTAAGTGAGCTAGTGTCATTCAAGATTTTAACCTGTTCTCTTGTGAGCAAAACATCAATTCTTACTGCTCCTTTTCTCTGAATTGTATTAACGTTAATCGTACAAGGCTTTTGATTTTGAACACAAGATGATAGTTTATGAAGATTGATTTGATTAACATATACCCCAGTTGGTACTTTGCCACTCATTTATTTAACAAAAAATTATGTGAGACTAATCATCACACCATTATCTGTATTAAACTGTAATTTTGTTTCTTCCAAAAGCAAACAATATGTATCAACTTCTTCACTCTCTCCTCTTTCAATGTATAGGGAAGTATCCACTCGATTAGACTTTATAGTTTCCTTTTGAGCGCTCAGGTCAAACGCATAGATTGTATACAAACTTTTAAATGCTGTCATATCCAAAATAGGTTCTTTATTTCCATTACTTTCACACACCTTTTGGTAAGACTTGTATGCTTCAGCAAAATCATTTTTTTCCCAGTTAATTTCCAATCTTTCTCGTGGATAAAATGTTCCATCTAGAGAAACGCGAAGTTGTTTCACCTTAGCATTATCACTCAATGCATTATTCTTATCAGTCGCAGTATCACCATTTGGCTTTTTAAAAATGATCCATAGATATCGTGGCTTTCCTTCCAGAACACCCAAATTCCACGTGTAAGTAGTTTGGTTGAGTTTAACGTGTTGACATCTTCTTTTGAGGTATGATACACTGAGTGGTTTCTTTGAGTTAAAGTCTTCTATTCAACATCTCTTCTGTTTTAAGATTAGGAGTATATTCACTGATATACCAACTCATTTCCTCAATTACAAATTTATTCTGATCACCAAAAGCATTACCAACACCAAAAAGCAATCTATTTTCATTATCATTCCTTTGTAGTTGAAATCTAATTTTAAGACCATACAGAACTTTATCATGATCACAAAATCCAAATATACCTTTAAGAGGAACTGCCACAGTAAAACTATTTACTGCTTTTGTATCATCATTATACATTCCTTTCCTTTGAGTATATCCAGGGTCTGTGTTTGTTCCCGTTGACATATCAGGAATAAAACCTTCGACAGACCCCTTTCCCATTCTATCACTGAATGTATAGAGTGTAAATTTCATCATTTCAGACACAGCAGAGACATAATCAACCGCTTCAACTTCTTGTGTTCCAATATACAAACGCACACTATCAAACATTTTCCAGAAGAAATCATTTACAAGTGTAGTGTTTGTGTTATTCCCAGCTTTAGTGAATTTAAATTTACACAACAAGAAACTTTCGGAGAGATTCAAATAGGTTTGTTGATTATTTATTTCAAAACTTTTTGTACCATTCGTATTCCAGTTATTGCATTTACCTTGAAGTAATCTTCTTTTTTAGTGGAGTTTGAGATAATAATAGTATCATCCAAATCATAGATACTATCAATTGCTTCCATACTTGTATTTATTTAGGAAAAAAAAGATGTAAAAACTTTTGAAACCCTGATCCAAGTATTCGAATTATTTTCTGTCGTTCTTGGGGGGACAACTGAGTTTTGCCTTTCTTAATTTCTTTTATTGCTTGTAATTTATGAGATTCCTTCTGGGTATCTTTTATGCTCTTTACAGCACCTGCTACATTTCCCACAGCAGAAGCAGTTGAACCAATTAGATCTTTATGTTTAAGAATAGTTGAACCAATACCCATGAGAGTATCAATTATCCCATCTCCTCTAAATTGATGTCCAACACCCCTTTGTCTCTTAGGTTTATAGTATCCTCGACCAAGATACATACCTTCACCCTTGTAGTATGGGGAAAGGAACATCCCATCCCCTGTAATTATTTTATATTTTCCCAACTCGTGTTTCCTCACAATAACCATCGTATTTATTTATTGGAAAACTTCACGTAGGTGAATTCTGATGGATATAACTTCTCCATTAAAATAAATCAGACGATGATCTTGGTCGGTTATCCTAAAATTTACTCTGTGTATGGTTTTTCCTGACACAGGGAGATAAACCAAATTTTTGGGTTCCATATTGAATTTATAACCAATTGGGGTTGAGTATGCGCTGAATGAAAATATTGCATTTGTTTTTTTTCCATCATTATAAGCACCATCAATCAAATCACAGTGAATTAACACCGAATTTATTCCTGAGGATATTTGAATGACATTATCACTGTAAAACGTCCCATTCGTTTCAATCTTTTTTGAGGAGAAACCCAATAACTCTCTAAATGAATTATCAATTGTGAAATCAACCTTGTAGTTATTTTTAACTTTAATCGTTGATTTTGAAGTATGTTTTTGAATGTCTATAACAATATTTTTTGGTTCATCACCCTGTTCTTTCATAAGACGAGCAATTTCGGAAGATATTTGAGAAATCTCATATGCTCCGGGTGAGACTGTTATCGTTTTGTATCCACTTCCGGGATTATAACTAAACTTGTCATTTTATCAGTTATATTAAATAAGGTATTATAAGTTTCCATGGACAATAAAGATGCCTCATTCTTTTGTTGGGTCAAGTTGTCGTGGGTATGGGAATGAAGATGTGTGGTCACTTGTTGTGAAATTAAAACTCAGGATTGTGCTTCTCATCTTATTTAATATGAGATAAAATGTCTTTATATTGAGATTTATTAATTATTTTCATGTTCATCAACTGGTCTAAAATGACTGATGCTTCATTAAAACAATTGTTATTTCCAGCATTCTTACAACCTAACAACAATAACAGTCTATTAACAAATTACGATGGGTCATTTGGAAGAAAACTAATACCTGAACCAAGGATACTTAAAGCCTGAATAATGTGTTTCTCCTTCTCATTTTTCCTACTTTTACTAGAAATACTAACCCTATAATTTAGAGTGTTCAGCAGATCAATATATACTCTATCATCATTATTTTTCATATCCAATGGTTTATCAATATACTTTGATTCATCCCTCACAGTTGAACCTTGTCTTCCATCTTTTGTGAGAAGAAACATTAATCTCGGAGTTAGTTTAACAGGGGGTTGAGCAGAACCTAAGAACCTTAATTCATCATTAAATATCAATACCTTTTCTTGAACAAGATGAAATATTGCTGGTTGTTCTGTTGGAATGAGTCCAGCTTTGGTTTTTGAATCCGCTGAATATTCATTGTTTTGAAGAGCATTCACAATATAATCAGGGGGTCGATTAATCTCTTCCAGTTGTTGAAATAAACCTTCATCATCATATTCTAATTCTCTTAAATGCTCTAATTCTTCCTCCGTCATTTGATCAAAATCTTTTAACATTTGAAGTTTTTTAGGAGTATATTCTACTGTGGGAACTGTGGAAATATCTTTCATTTTTTCTTGGGAAGTTTTTAAAAGTGGTTTAAAAAATTTCTCTTGCTTTCTTTCAAATGCTTCTTCGCCCGTTAGTTTCTGTCTGCGTTTCTTCTTTATGTCTTTCTGTTGTTTTACAACTTTTGAAACCAACTCTTGATGTTCCTTAAATCTTCTTGCTCTTTCTTTTGCATCCATTTATTTATTGTAAAATATCATTTAATGAATTGTAAAGATCAACAGGGAAATTTTCCTTTTCTTCATCATTCAAGTAGATGTGTTCAAATAAATCCTTTTCTTTAAATATTTCATCAAATTCTTTATTAACATTAATGCGAGTTGTAATTTCTTCTTCACTAATACTTGCATCTCTGCTTTTCATACGTTTGCGTTGAGTTTCTTCATCAACATCAAAACCGAATGATAAAATCTTCACTCCGCTCAGATGTTTAATAATTTGTCTCGTTCCTTCTGGATTAGTTTCTAATATCCCAAGACCACCAGATTTTAGTTTCCTTAACTCACTCTTACAATGTGAATATTTTGTTGTACCAAGAGAAACCTCCTCAAATATTTGACCTTCATTCCTCAATCGCATATGTTCCTCCACTGAAATATAGTGATAATCTTCACCTTTTACTTCTCCAGGTCTTATTGCTCTAGTTGTTGTTGATACAATGCATATCACGGGGTGTTTTTTAAGTAAATTTACAATATTCTCATTTGTACTACACAAGAACCTTGATTTATGAAAGTTTTTTCCAGAAGCAGATTTACCCACAAGATTTACAATAATAGTTGTCATTTATATATGTAATTGTTTATAAAACAAAAAATATATCCCTTAATATCTCATCTTGTTTCACAACAATATATTTATATTTTTCAGTCGTGTGCTTCATGTAATCCTCAAATTTCTTTTTACTACATAATGTAGAACAATTATCTCTCCAAAAATTATTGATATCTATTGAATTTAACTTGAATAAAATAAAAGTATTAGCATCGTTTCTGATGGAACGATGAGGAAGTTGAAAGTACGATTGACTAAGATAAATACAATTACAAGAAGAATGTCTCCCTCTTGTGTAGTAGCTGTCCATTACCGTTTGGTTTCTCTCATCAACACAATCATCAAAGATATCGAGGTTCTTTTTTGATTTATCCAAATCTTGGGGAGACGGTATATCATCCGTATTATCACGAAGAATACAAGTTATCGGATTTGATTTCTTTTTACATCTCTGTGTATCACAAAATAGTTGAATTATATCTTCAATGTTATAATCATTTAAGTTTTTTTGACGTTGAAATAAACCGATTATATCTTCTTTTTGAAGACCAGCATTAAAACCTTGTGAGAGTAGTTGATACTCTGGTTGAAAACTCGACTTTGTGAAAATTATTAAGTTATCATAATCTGAAAAGTTGGGAGTGAGGAGCATCTTTAAAAGTAAGCAAGATTTTCCACATCCACTTGAACCAACTATGAGACATCTTAATGAATTTGGGAGATTTTTATGGTTGTTAAATTTTATCTTATTTTCCCAAATGGGTAAAAAATCATTCATTTATATATTTGGAAAACAGGTTATTTAATTTATTGTTGGCTTTTTTAGAAACTCTATATTTTATCCTAAGTTCAGGTTTAATTTCAAGATAATCCATTATTTTATTTATACAATATCTTGTGTTGATATTTCCCTGAAAATTACATCCATGAATAATATATAACAACAATCCTTTGAACATTTCTCTTATACGTTCAGTTTCTTCCCTTGTAAGGAAAGGTGTGTTATCACCCTCATACTTTACATTCATTTCTCTAATCAATCTTGTAAAGTAATTCATTTTTGGTGTAAATCTAAAAGAATTATTTTCCTTTTTATATTTTTTATTATCATTAATTAGAAGATAATCACAGAATATACATTGTTTATAGGCTTTTGACTGTTTAATCCCCGTCTTTCACATGCAGGACAATTCTCAAATTTGTCATATGGAGAATCAGGAAAGTCTAGCATATTTATAAAGTAAAACTTTACTTAAACTGAAATTCCTCTATACTTTCAGTTGTATATTGACTCATATTTTATAATATTACCATCGATATCAATATACTTTTTTTCATTACCAGATTCAACGACAACATTTTTTATATTAAAAGGTAATTTTAAAATGATCGTTAACTACTATTGAACGAAATGTCATTTCACCTGATATATTAACATCCTTTATTTCATCAGGATTTACATCTTTAGGGCTGTTGAAAAAAATACAATTTTCTCCTTGCATATTACAGATGGTCTTATCTTTTCTTTCTAAAGCTTCATCCATAAGGTTTTTGTTTTTTGATACTTTTTCTTGTTTCATTGCTTTTTCTAGTTTTGAATATATTACCAGAAGGAGAGGAGAAACTTTTGTTAGAGATACTTTAATTGATGTTCTACCAGGTATACTAAAAGCCCTTCCACTGAAGGAAAAAGAACTCATATTATTTACCATAATTGTTTTTATCCAATAGTTGTTATATTTATCTTTGTTCAATTTTACATCCTTGACATATTTCTCAGTATCTTTAACAAATGAAGAGATTGATTGAAACTTGTCTTTTGTGTCTTGAAACATTGTATTTATTAAGTGAAAAAGTTGGAGGATAAAATGGTTTTAAGCACAGATTCACCTGTAAAATAAACGAAATTTTCATCAAGAAAATTTTAGTTTAAGCAAAGATTTATTATATAAATATGGTGAATACAACATACTGCGATGTTTGTAATCACAAATATAAACATTATAGAAAACACCTCCGAACCAACAAACACACATTTAATATATTTCATAAAATATCTCCTCTTGAGTTGGAAAGAAAATATTGTGATATCTGCTCAAAGGATGTTTTGAAGAGAAGTTATAATAAACATCTTCAATCACAAAAACACAAGAAAAATGAGTTTAAAGTAAAGGGAGACTATTATATTGAAAACACTGATGGGGGATTTAAAGGGCATATAAAAATAAGGATTTTTCAATTTGGAGAACCCGGTCCATCATCAATAGCTGAATCAATTGAAATAGTGAAACCTGATGTTGAAAAAGTTATTAAAAAGACATTAAAAGAAATGAAAACTTTAAAGTTTTATATGGGAGTGAAAATGAATATGAAAAGACAAGATGAAGAACAAACTCTTTATGTGAGAACAGATCTTCATTTTATAACATCATTTCAAGATTTTTTAAATAGTGGGGTTTATGAAGAACTATCAAAACAAGAGGAGGATGTTGATAATACAGTGGTAGGAAGTGGATTCAATATTTAAAAAAATCATCTTTTTAGATATACACATTCTAAAATCAAACCCTCTTAAAGCTTCTTATATTGAATTACCAAAAGAAATAAAACTAAAGAAGGCAGTTGTTAATATTAAGAACAATGATAATAAATGTTTTCTCTGGTCTGTTCTTGCTCACTTTCATCCACCAAAATGTAATTCAGAAAGAGTAAAACAATATATGAAATATGAGAATACCTTGGACATTAAAGATTTTAAATTCCCAATGCCACTAACAGATATTCCTAAATTTGAGAAAAAGAATAATCTTTCTATTAATGTATATGGATTAACGGATACAAACAAAGTTCAAATATTAAAAATTTCAAACAACTATAAAAATGAAGAAACACACATTGATCTTTTATATTTTAGTGTTGGAAATAATTCACATTACACATACATCAATAATTTATCAAGATTAATCTCTTCTCAGGTATTCAGAACAGCAAACAAAATATATCCTTGTAAGCAATGTCTTAATTCATTTCATACAAAAGAACGATAAGAACAACATTCAAATATTGTAGTAATCATAAATCAGCTGTAATTACAATGCCTAAACCTGGTGAAAAGATTTCTTTTGAAGATTATAATAAATCTATCATGCACCCATTTGTGATATACGCTGATTTTGAGTGTATCCTTAAAAAGATAAATACTGCTTCTCCTAATCCAAAAGAATCATATACAAATAAATATCAAAAACATATTCCTTGTGGTTTCTGTTATTATATCAAATCATCTGTTGGAGAAAAGTATAACAAACTTGAACATTATAGTGGAAAAAAAGCTTCACAAGAGTTTGTAAAACGATTACAAAAGGATTGAATAAGACTCACTAAATTAATGAAAGAAACAAATGAACCGATGAAATTAACCAAAGAAGAAAAATTTGAATTTAGAAAGAACAATATCTGTCATATTTGTGAGGGGGAAATTAAGGAGTCTAAAGTTAGGGATCATTGTCATCTTACTGGTAAATATAGAGGTCCCGCTCATTCCTGTTGTAATCTTAATTATAAATTACCTTATTTTATTCCAGTCTTTCTTCACAACAGCACCAACTATGATACACATCTATTTATAAATGAACTTTCAAAAACACCAGGGAATATTTCTGCCATAACAAACACAAGTCAAAAGTATATTTCATTTTCAAAAATGATATTCACAAAACCTATAACTCGTATTCGGTTTCTTGATTCTTACAAGTTTATGGGAACACCACTAGCCAACCTCGCATCAAATCTAAGCTCCACGGGCTCTTTTCCAAATCTTAATTCATTCTTTCCAAAAGAGGAAATTCTCACTAAAGAGGAAATTCAGATTAAAGAGAGAATTCAAAGTAAAGAGGAAACTCTAATTAATGAAGAAATTCTAACTGAAGATGAAATTCTAATTATAAAGAAAATTCGAACAATGAATGAAATTCTAACTAAAGAGGAAATTCGGATTAAAGATGAAATTCTGATTAAAGAAGGAATTCTCACGAGAGAGGAAATTCAAACAAGGAATGAAATTCAAAGTATAGAGAAAATTCTTACAAGTAAGGGAATTTATCCTTATGATTATATGGATTCATTTATGAGATTTAAAGAAACACAACTTCCTTCAAAAGAAAGTTTCTATAATAACCTTTATGAAGAAGAGATAAGTGATTAGGAATATAAACATGCACAAGAAATATGGAAAATATTTAAGATAAAGAACCTTGGAGAATATCATGATTTATATCTAAAAACAGATGTTTTATTGTTAGCTGATGTGTTTGAAGCCTTTAGATCACTCTGTCATAATAAAAATTGTTATGGATTAGATCCTGCCCACTATTTCACAGCTCCTGGTTTAGCTTGGAGTGCAATGTTGAAAATGACAAAACAAGATATTGATTTAATCAGTGATGTTGATATGCTTTTGATGATTGAGAGTCCAAGAGAGGTGGAATATCACAAGTATGTTCAAAAAGATATGCTAAAGCAAATAATAAATATCTTCCAAATTATGATCGTGAAAAAGATAGTAATTATTTGATGTATTTTGATGCTAATAATTTGTATGGATGGGCAATGTCTCAATCTCTGCCTTATGGTAAATTAGAGTGGGTGGAAGAAAAGGATTATGAAAAGGCTTTGATGAATATTGTTATTTCTTCTCAAGAGGAATTGAATGACGAAGAAGAAGGTTATTATTTTGAAGTTGATTTGAGGTACCCGAGTAATCTTCATAATAAGCATAAAGACCTTCCTTTTGCATGTGAGAAAGAAACCCCAAAGAAAGAATGGTTCTGCGATTATCATAAAAGTTTTAATATCAAAGGCAAATCAACAGAAAAGTTATTAACAACATTCTATGATAAAGAGGGATATGTTTTGCATCAGAGAAGCTAAAAACAGTTTTTGAGAGGATTGAGAGTAGCTAAAATTCATAGAGTTTTAAAATTTAAACAAAGTCCTTGGGTGAAAAAGTATATTCAATTCAATACAGATATGAGAGCAAATACAAAAGTAAAATTTGAAGGGGACTTTTATAAATTAATGAATAATGCTGTATTTGGAAAGACTATGGAAAATGTTAGAAACAGGCAAAACATTAGATTCACAACATCTTGGAAAGAAGCTTCGAGATTGATAAATAAACCAAGTTTTGAGAGAGAAGAGGTTTTTTCAGAGAACTTTTCTGCAATTCATATGAAAAAGGAAAGTATTGTAATGGATAAACCAATTTATATTGGAACAGCAGTTCTTGATTTATCAAAGATATTGATGTATGATTATTTGTATAATGACTTAAAGAAAGAGTATGGTGAAAATGTTTCATTGTTGTATATGGACACTGATAGTTTTATCCTAGATATAAAAACTGATGATGTTTATAAAGATATGAAGAAAAATATTGGAGTATATGATACAAGTAATTTCAGCAAGAAGAGTGAGTTATTTTCCACAAAGAATGAAAAGGTTATTGGTAAGTTTAAGGATGAGTTGGGTGGAAAAGTAATGAGTGAGTTTATTGGATTGAGAGCAAAGGCATATGCTTATAAGTATGGTGATCAGATTGATAAGAGGTTAAAGGGAATAAAGAAATATGTAATAAAGAAATCAATAACTTTTAGAAATTATTATAATTGTTTGATGAATAAGAAAGAAGAATATAGGAAAATGAATACAATAAGAAGTTATAAACATAACATATATCGTGAAGAAATAAATAAAAAGGCATTAGGAGCCTTTGATGATAAGAGATTTATTTTAGATAATGGAATAGATTGTGTTCCATATGGATATTGTATGATAGAGTGAATAGAATAGATTGTGTTTTAACGATGGGAAGATGGGTTAGGGTTTTTTAAGGGCTACCGCCGCGTTTTTTTGCAATATATAAATTGTCAAACCAAGTATTGATCAAACTAAAGAGTGGAGAAAATCTCAGTCTTGGTATATAAATGGAAAACATAATGAATGTGAAAAATATCAAATAAGTCTTATTGAAAAAATAACTAAAACAAAGGTAAATAAAACAAATAAGCGAATCAATTTAAAAAGTAGTAAGTTAGAGGATGTAAAGAAAAAAATGAATATCCTTGAATGGACTGAAAACTTTGATGGTTATCAATTGAACAATGAAAAAACAATTTACTATAATCTCAAAATGATATGTGGCTCAGGAGGTGGTCAAACAAGAGCATTAAGAGAAGTTTATCATTTCGTAATGGCACAAAAGGGGTATCTTAAAAAATATAAAGATTCAAATGTTTTGTTTTTCAACATTTTAGATGGGGATTATTGTGCAAAGAAAATTAAACTATTGAAGGAATTTGAGAATGAACAAATCTTTATAGGTTCAATGAGTGAGCAAAACAATATGCATCGCTTATTTGATAAAGAGTGTCCCGAGGCTTAGACGTTTCAGATATTTCTTTCGAATCACCTTTAACAAATCACATTACCACTTTAGTACTTGAACAAATCTTTATCTTATTGCATGGATTATTTGAAAAAAAAAAAAGTGTCCCCAGGTTAAAAGGGGAGACAAATAAATATACCTTGGGATAAAAAGGGGGTTTATTTTTAGGGGAAAAAAAAATATGAATCGCTGAAAATCCCCCATTCATTTACATGGGGAAAAGTGAGCCAGAACCAGTATATTCACCCTACATATATATATATATATATATATATATATATATATATATATATATATAAATATATATATATATATATATATATATATATATATATATATATATATATATATATATATACACATGTAAGTTCTTGTTGTTTACTGCTATCTCCACACCTCAGGAGATGGAACGGAGATCTACCACATCTCTAAATATCCGCATACGTGTGTGTGTGTGTGTGTGTGTGTGTGTGTGTGTGTGTGTGTGTGTGTGTGTGTGTGTGTGTGTGTGTGTGTGTGTGTGTGTGTGTGTGTGTGTGTGTGTGTGTGTGTGTGTGTGTACACAATATATTTCATATGTCACATATAATGTAGATAATGCGTGTATGATCACATATCAATATGTATGTTTATAAAATGTATAATATGTGTTAAAATCACAATTGTGCACGTGTACGTGGAAATCACAATTCACGTGTGTGTGCGCGTTTACGCACCACAGCCACCAGTCGTCATGCCCACTCACATGTCTCAAAAACTGAACGGAGCCTTCCCTGGCCCTGAAGCATCCATCTTCACCACAGCCAAGAACCATGACTCATGGACCAAGCTGTCTCCTTATCTGTGTTCCATTCAACGGAGCGTTCCCCTGCCCTGAAGCATCCATCTTCACTACAGCAAGAAGCCACGACTCATGGACCAAGCAGTCTCCTGATCCGTGCTCTGCCCAATGGAGCCTTCCCTGTTACCGAAGCATCCAGGTTAACCAGAGCAAGGAACCACAACTCATTGACCAATCCATCTCCTCATCTGTGCTGCGCCCAATGGAGCCTTCCCTGTACTGAAGCATCCAGCTTAACCACAGCAAATAGCCACGATTCATGGACCAAGCAGTGTCCTCATCTGTGCTGCGCCTAACAGAGCCTTCCCTGGTACTGAAGCCTCCATCCATCTTCACCACAGCAAATAACCAAGACTCATGGACCAAGCAGTCTACTGATCCATGCTGCACCCTACAGAGCCCTCCCCGCTATTGAAATATCTAGCTTAACCACAACAAGGGACCATGACTCACAGACCAAGCAGGCTCCTTATCCATGCTCTGCCCAACGGAGCCCTCCCTGGAACTGAAGCATCCATTTTCACCTCAGCAAGGAACCACAACTCATGGATCAAGCCATCTCCTTATCCCAGCTGCACCCAACAGAGCCCTCCCCAGTACTGAAGCAACCATCCTGACCACAGCAAGGAATCACGACTCATGGACCAAGCCATCTCCTTATTAGTGATCCGTCTTCTTCCCACCACCCTCTATTCCTGAAGTTGTGACGATGTGGATTCGCTCGACCTCCTAAGTGGCCTCCGGTGTATGCCCGGTGTCGGTCTCTTCTCTCTTGATCACATCCTTCTGCAGTCCCCCAACCCTCCTTGATGGGACAGAATCGATAAAACCCAACAAGCTGCAAGGCAAGGCCAGGGTTCCAGACTGTGTCCCAAATGCATATCGATGTGTATGTGTGTGTGTGTGTGTGTGTGTGTGTGTGTGTGTGTGTGTGTGTGTGTGTGTGTGTGTGTGTGTGTGTGTGTGTGTGTGTGTGTGTGTGTGTGTGTGTGAACACACAGCCTGTGCTTCTGAAACTGACCTTGATCCGTTCAATACAAGTATACTCTCTCGTATAGTGAGTGTACAGTAATACCAGACGAGCAGGAAGTTCAGCAAAGTATCAATGGTCCTGAAACGACAAGGTAAATAATTCAAATGGTCACAAACAAAATTCCGTTCCGCCGCCTTTCAACCGGCTCCCCCACAGCTGGTGAAACAAACTGTCATAAACACCTTCCATCTCGACTTGCTACCACCACTCAACCTTGATCACATTTCTTGGTTTGGCTCAATAACTGTATGCATACTTGTGAAGTGGTGTTTGGATTTATTTAAACACCACCTTTCAAGATAATTAATGGCCTTATTTAATTATCCCTCATCAAGGTGTCAGCAATCAGCCCCAAGCAGCCCTCTGTCAGCTTGCATGTGTCTTAATTCCCCATTTTTTTTTTGGCCTGCTCAACAATCCCTTGACTTGGAACAGGCCACAATTGTTTCTTAATGATGAAAAAAATTTTTTTTCACTTTCCCCACTCGTATGATCATCATCGCTACAAATCGCTAGATACATTGCAATGCTTATAACTTCCCAGAGACACCAGTGTTTGTGGCCTTATTTCATTTCCAAACATGCCATAACCTTGAGAATCTCTTCGCCTGAATCAAATTTCAAAACTTTAACTGTGTAATTGACCTCAGCAGCAGTGCTTGAAAAAAAAAGAAAAGTGTTAATTTGTCCAATTCGGACATTGTTTGACATTCCGGGTGCATGGTGTTTATATGACCAATCGGCAATCCTGAATAACTTGCCAAGCCAGCCATTCCTTCTCAACCATTCCGTTGGAGTGCTTAAGCCACTTGGCAAGCACTCTACAAGCTGCTTGGTTGTTCGTTTCCAAGCCATGGCCATACACGGCAAAAATATTCGCACTGTCACTGAATATATCGATCGACGTGAACAAAGTTCAGGCTCCACTCACCTGCGATCGGCCCCGTGTTGTCGTGCGGTGCCTCAGGCAGTTGCTCGCCCACTGAAAATGTACAATTTTATTTTACACATTTCCCCTTTTTGTACGTTCTGCTTTCATGATACGACCAGTAATTTTGACATAGATGGATGCACATAAAAAAATTCAACGTTTCATTTATTTAAAGTTTCTTCAACCTTTTTGTTTGAGTGCTTCCTTGAGTGCTAAAGCCACTTGGTGAGCGCTCTTCAACCTTCAATCTCTATGAGCTTCCATTGTGATACTGCAACTCAGTTCTCCGTAGGGACATCTCCAGAGTTGGGAAGGCAAAATAAATTGGAGGATTACAATGAGTAAAAAATGTTTTCAGTGGTTACAAAGCAATGAATTGCCAGATCAGAGCAGGATAGCCAGCAGGTACGCATGCTCGCTCGAAGCTGTCTAGCCTGGGTTCGAATCCCGACCCAGGTATAAACTGTCATTTCGGTGTTTCACAGGCAGGGTGATTCCTCAATGTGTGTGCCGTCTCTTGGATTGACTAAACTGGGTGTCACATCTGCTGGAATTCCCCCTCCTCCTCTCTCCCTATTAACTCTCACCTCACCCACCCTCTCCTTCTTTCTCTCTCTCCCTCCCCACTCCCCCTGTCTGACCCTCTCACTCTCTCTCTCTCTCTCTCTGACTCCCCCTTCTCCTTCTTTCCCTTCCACTCCCCTCACACTGTCTTTCCTTCCCCTCACGCTGCCTTACCTTCCTATCACGTTTACCTCTTCCCAAACCCCAGCCCTCTCCACCCCCTGTGGACCTCTCTGGGCAGTATCCGCATACTACATTAGCGTGCTGTTTTAACATACCCCATTTCATTCAATCCTGTACCATCCACCCACCCCCCCTCCCTTCCACTTTCCACAAGTTCCCATACCAAATACAAGTCCAGAATTCCTCCCCTCACACTTACCTTCTCGTAAACCCCCTCCTCACTTCCCTCTTCTTCCTCTCCCCCATTGTATAGCAGCATTTGCTGAATCATGGCTCTCCTTGCCCATCCCTTCCTCGCTCTTCTGCCCTCCTCACTCCCCCATCCCTCTCCTCCTCTCTTCCACCCCTCTCTTCTCCCCACCCCACCCTCTCTTCTCCCCACCCCTCCCTCTCTCCCCCACCCCTCTCTTCTCTCCCACCCCTCTCCTCTCCTCCCACCCCTCTACCCCCACCCCACCCTCTCCCTCTCTCCTCACCCCCTTCCTCCCTGTCCCCCCCCCCCCCCCTTCATATTCGCATCAACGATGACGGGTTGTATTTATGAGGTTGTTATGAAGAAAATGTGTGAATACTATTAGCCAATCAGTGGAGTCCTTCCCACAGAGCCAATAGACATCACGGATACCTCAAGGTTCACCGTTCACCGAACCAGATCTCGTCACCACAACACAGCTTGGAGCTCGAGCGCTTTTCCTTACAAGTCCTTTCTCAATGTGATTCACATGTCACTCAACATGTCAATATTTAACAATGATGTTTGTTCGACATCACCAAGACTATTGAGTGAAGCGAATTTCGTTTGTTTGTCTGAATGACGACGACGACGACGACGACAAACATGTTTTCTCTTCTACTTGCCATCATCGACGTCATGTTAAAGCAACGTCGGCTCGAACTTCAATAAACACTTTCTAATTCTTCACCAACCGCTGGAGAGATGGCAGGAGTCGTAATCATCAACCGGACTTAATTTACAAGTGATTACATTATAAATGTGAGTAAAATTAATTTTTTTCTGGTTTAAACATTCTCATCACCAAGTTAAAACATCATCATCATCACCTGGTTTAAACATCCTCATCATCTGGTTTAAACATCCTCATCACCGAGTTGAAACATCCTAATCACCTGGTTTAAACATCCTCATCACCTGGTTTAAACATCCTCATCACCAAGTAAAAACATCACCTGGTTTAAACATCCTCATTACCAAGTTAAAACATCACAAAGTTAAAACATCATCATCACCTGGTTTAAACATCCTCATCACCAAGTTAAAACATCATCACCTGGTTTAAACATCCTCATCATCTGGTTTAAATATCCTCATCACTGAGTTAAAACATCCTAATCACCTGGTTAAAACATCATCACCTGGTTTAAACATCCTCATCACCTGGTTTAAACATCCTCATCACCAAGTTAAAACATCCTAATCACCTGGTTTAAACATCCTCATCACCAAGTTAAAACATCACAAAGTTAAAACATCATCATCATCTGGTTTAAACATCCTCATCACCAAGTTAAAACATCATCATCTGGTTTAAACATCCTCATCACCAAGTAAAAACATCATCATCACCTGGTTTAAACATCATCACCAAGCTAAAACATTCTCATCACCAAGTTAAAACATCATCACCTGGTTTAAACATCCTCATCCCCAAGTTGAAACATCCTCATCATCTGGTTTAAACATCATCACATGGTTTAAACATCCTCATCACCTCGTTAAAACATCCTAATCATCTGGTGTAAACATCCTCATCACCTCGTTAAAACATCCTAACCATCTGGTTTAAATATCCTCATCATCTGGTTAAAACATCATCACCTCGTTAAAACATCATCACCTGGTTTAAACATCCTCATCACCAAGTTGAAACATCCTCATCATCTGGTTTAAACATCATCACCAAGTTGAAACATCCTCATCATCTGGTTTAAATATCCTCATCATCTGGTTAAAACATCCTCATCACCTCGTTAAAACATCCTAACCATCTGGTTTAAACACAATCATCATAACCAGCACACTGAAAGGAATTATCACCACACTTATCCAAACCAGATCAAACTGCACGGAACCAAGTCGGTACAAAGTAGAGCCTCCAGCACAGGTCGATGAGAAATAAAATCGAAACATACAAACACACCCAAACATACACACAAACACACACACTCACTTGTAGGAGTTCCAGAGGCGCAGTGCGAGTGTCAGTAAGAAGCACGTACATGTCAGGTAGAGTTTGAAGTTTTCATATTCCACCTTGTAGGAGAATCTGAACCAAACAGAAGGAACGAGACAAGTGTGTATCACGAGGTAACGTGCTGATCATACATATTTAAATGGGTATACATGAACTTTCATGGAAGAGTGTTGGTGTTGGTGTTGGTGTTGTTTCTTCTTCTACTTCTAACGATCTATGGGTGAATGTGGAAATAAAGATAGTTGGGCTGAAACCTTCGTCTGGCTGTCACCTTTTTACATACTTTGTGGAGTTTGTGAGTACACTGATTTCATTGTTAATCGTGACTGTTTATTGGTATTAAATTCACAAGGGCCTCGCCAGAGGTCCAAAAGCGATGAGGCGATTTAGGAGCAATACCTATTTAGGTATTGTGATAGGAGTGGAGATAAGAGTATTCAGAGCACTGCCGGGTAGCTTTGATAGTTTACTCCCCAGGGAGCTCAGATGGCCAGAGGGCTCAGGCCAGATCATAATTCAGGAAATGAGCGACGAGGCAACTGCCTCGTCTGCCTCAGCCTGGCTACGCCCTTAGGTATATCAGTTGAACTGGCAGAGCACCTGCCCTCCAGTCATCTTGTTCCAAGCATACATCACGTTCTTCTGATGCATACCTTTATTTGGGCGGTGTATAGGCAACTAACCTCTCTGGAGGCAAAAAAAACCCCCCATGAATTTATGTGTATGAAGCAAAAACATACCTACTGCTTACAATTCAAAACACCTCTGTAAATGGAGGGAAATTGTTTCGTCGCTCTTGTTGAGCAAAGAGGTTATTGAGCTCCTTCCCCCTCCTCCTTCCCCAGTTTCCCCCCTCCCCTTCCCTCCCATCCTCCTCTTCCATCACCCCTTCCCTCCTTCCCATCCTCTCTTTACCACCCTCTCCTCCCTCCCCTTCCTCTCTCCTTCCTCCCCTCTGTCATTCCTCCCCCCCTCTCCTTCCCCCCCTCTCCTTCCTCCCCTCCTCTCCTTCCTCCCCCTCCCTCTCTATCCTTTTTAAATGTTGAGTGTCGAGCAAGGGAGCAGCACACACCATATTTAAAGCGTTTCAAACACCAAACTCCTCACTCTCCAGAGCGGACCCTTTAACTCTTCATGAATGACGTCATAGAGTCCTCCCCATAATGAAATTTGTGTTTAGGCCAAATAAAATAAAAAAAACCAGTTGATTGTTCCCGCTCACTTACTTTTTTGAAGTCGCGTCCTTTTTATGCCTCCGCACCAAGGGTGCCCGAGGCATTATGTTTCCGGGTTGTCGGTCCGTCCGTCTGTCCGCATTTTCGTTTACGCGATAACTCAAGAAGCAAATTGTAGAATTTCAAACTTGGTAAAAAGGTAAAGTAAGACAGGGCAATTAAGTGATTAGATTTTGGGCCAGATGTGATAAAGGTCGAGGGTCAAAGGTCAAGGTCAAACTCTGACATTTTACTGTTTACGCCCGAACCCAAGAAATATTGAACAGAATTTCATCAAACTTGGTACAAAGGTAAAGTTAGACAGGACAATTAACTGATTAGATTTTGGGCCAGATATGATAAAGGTCAAGGGCCAAATATGTCAATACTCAAGTGTTTGTGCGGGAGAGCGGAGGCAGACCCATCGACTGCGTCCAGTCGAATTACTCTAGTTTACTTCTATTTGTTGTTATTTTGTCAAAGATCACGAGAAAACAGAAAAAAAAATCCCACCAGTGTGGGAAGGAAACTTTGCAGTAAAAAATATCCCCGTGGGGGATTGCTGGTTCCTTCCCCAACAGGCGAAACAATAAACCAAAAAAGTAAACCCAAGAAAAACGAAACAACGGACATGCGGTACATTGAAGCGATTTACACCATTTTTTACTCCATGTCTTGGTGCACGACTCTCAAAACATTCATTGAATCAATCATTTTATCCTTTTGTCGATCCTGAGTTTTCATCATTTATACCCAGTTGGACCAGGGAGTACAGGTGAGTCCACATCCCAGATATGTAAATGTGTGTATTCAATATTAACGAGACATCGATGGAGAAAGATGGTACAATCATTTTAACTAGCAGAAACCGCGTCACAGACGAATTCCGTTCATTCAACCACCCTGACCAGCTAACCCACACTTGAGGGACATGGACTGGAAAGGGCGTGCTTGCCCCTGCCTACTCATCCCTCACCCCTGCCCTATTCCCCCCCCCCGCCTCCAATTTGCTTACCCCCACCCAAAAATTTACTTATCCCGGCCCTGCCCCCGGCTCTTGATTCCCCACCCCACTTGTCCCCGGGCCCCGCCCCCCTGTCCACCCCTCACACTCAACCCCGCCTTATTCACCACAGCCCCCGCCCACTCACCCCCGCCCCATTCCCTCCCCCACCGTCTCCCGCTTTCAATTTGCTTACTCCCGCCCAAAAAATTGCTTATCTTGCCCCCCACCTCTTCACCCCCTGCCCCCGCCTCTTCACTCCTCGCCCCCGTCTCAATGAAAAGTGTTTATTCTGCTTCAGAGTTGAAGGTTGGCTATTGCCTCTATGTGCGATGCACTCTTACAGGTACGAAGTTTCTTTCAGTGCAGGTCACAGTACCGAGAAAAACGTGACGCGACCGTGAGGAGGAGCACAAAATTGGTCCTTCAGTATTAATATATAGAAGATACAATGTTTCTTGTTACATTTTTTGTGTGAAATTCACATTCTGAGGTTGTCAGCATGTGCAGAAGAGGGTTTTACATTGCAGACGCTATTTTCGAGGAGTGGAATTGCACCTCTCAGCGGTAACGGTCTGTCGACGACGGAGGTAATGTCATCACCGAATGACCGATGATGTCATGACGTCCTGACGACTCTCAGCGGTGACGTCACACTTCGCCATGTAAACGAATGTAAAACGAAGTGTTTATTCTGCTTCCGAGTTGAAAGTTGATTTTTGCCACTATGTGCGATGCACACTTACAGGTACGAAGTTTCTTTCAGTCCAGGTCACAGTACCGAGAAAAACGTGACGCGACCGCTTGGAGGAACAAAAAATTGGTCCTTCAGTATTAATATATAGATACCTCTCCGCCACGTTATAAAAAACAAATCACCGCCATGTTGATAAAAAAAATACCTCTCCCCACGTTAATAAAAACACCTCACTCCCACATTATTAAAAACACCTCACCACCATGTTATGAAAAACACCTCACCACCACATTATTAAAAACACCTCTCCGCCACATTATTTCAAACAAATCACCACCACGTTATTAAATACACCGCAACACCACATTATTAAAACACATTATTAAAACACCACCACAACACTCTCTCTTCCTCTTATGTGGCGACTTCAATTGTCATCACGCCAGTTGGCTAGGTGTGGGTACCTCTCTCACCTGCCATGGGACATCAGCAAAAGCTTTCTGCGACTCATTGGGACTGACTCAATCGGTCAACTTCCCGACCCGGATCTCAACCAATGGTACTCCATCTCTTCTGGATCTGATTTTGACAAATTTCCCTGACAATATCTGCTGCTCTTCCTTTGCTCCAATTGGTTCTTCTGACCACGTCCTTGTTAAAGTGGACATCTCTCTGGCTGTTATCAGAGAACCACCTCACCGCCGTCGAGTCTGGCATTTCACTCAAGCCGACTGGCAGGGTCTCCGAGCAGCCATCAAACTTACAGACTGGTCTCCGATCACTACTTTCTCAAACATCAACTCATCCTGGGAATTCTTTCAAAGAAACTTGCTCTCCCTCATGCACAGATTAATCCCCTCTCGTGTTCAGTTGTCTTACCCTTCCTCCCGCCCTTGGTTTACTGAAGCTTGTGGCGAGGCAGTTGTCCTGAAACAACTTGCCTTTGCCTCATGGAAAGCAAACCCAACTGAGGGCAATCTCAGTTCTTTCCACAAAGCTCGGAACAAGTGTGTATCTACCCTCAGGAGAGCCAGAAAACAACATCTTTCTCATCTCAAGTCTGAACTCTCAAACCTCTCTCCCTCCTCAAAATCCTGGTGGCGTTTAATCAAATCTGTTTCTGGTGTATGTTCCCCCTCCATCCCCTCCCTTACCTCAAATGGCCGCACTGCTGATTCCACACGTGATAAAGCTGAATGTCTAAACTCGGTGTTTGCAGCTAAATCTTGTGTCCTAAACCCATCACTATCTCTACCCACTTTACCCAGTCGCACCCAACTGTCCCTGGACTCTGTATCCTTTTCTCCTGACAAGGTGGAGAGCTTGCTTTCAAACCTCGAGTCAGATTCTGCAACCGGTCCAGACGGCATCAGCCCACGTGTCCTCAAAGCCTGCTCTTCTGCTCTTGCTCACCCTCTCTCTGTTCTATTCACCCTCTCATTTTCCCAAGGTCATCTGCCATCTGCTTGGAAATCTGCTAACATCACTGCCCTGCATAAAAAGGTGCAAAAACAGATCCCTGTAACTATAGACCAATCAGCCTTCTCCCAATCATCAGCAAGGTTATGGAATCCATCATCGCTTCAGACATGAAATCCTTCCTCTTCTCCAATGGCTTGATTTCCAATCATCAATTTGGTTTCAGACCAGGTCACTCTACCCTAGATATGCTGCTACTGCTCTCCCATCAATGGATGGAGGTCCTCAATGCCAGACAGGAAATCCGAGCCGTATCCCTGGACATATCACGTGCTTTTGACACAGTCTGGCACCCTGCCCTATTCACCAAACTCTCTTCCCATGGTATTCAAGGCCATCTCCACTCATGGCTCGCAGACTTCCTCTCCTGTCGCAGTCAACGTGTGGCCCTAAATGGAGTTCTTTCATCCCCTCTTCCTGTGCAGGCTGGAGTTCCTCAAGGTAGCGTTCTGGGCCCTGTTCTTTTTCTGGTTTTCATCAATGATCTCTCGGACTCTCTGGAAAATCCTCTATTTCTCTTTGCCGATGACTCCACCCTCTGCCGCACCATCTGTCATCCCTCAGACCGGCAAGCAGCAGCTTCTTCGCTCACTGCAGATCTGGATAAAATCAAAAACTGGTCCAACACGTGGAACATGTCTTTCAATCCACACAAATCTCACACTCTCACTATGTCTCTTCGAAAGGACCGTTTACAAAACCCCCCCATCCACTTTCTCAACAATCCTCTGGAAGAAGTCTTTTCTTTCAAGCTTCTGGGTCTCACTATCTGCCATGACCTTTCCTGGGAAAGTCACATTTCCAACCTTGCCTCAAAAGCCAGTCGCCGACTGGGAATCCTCCGTCGTGCAAAGTCCTTCCTCGGCCCTCTTGAGCTCCTGACCACTTACAAAGCTTTTGTCCGTAGCCTGATGGAGTACTGCTCTCCCCTCTGGGCTGGTGCTCCTGCCTCCCACCTTTCTCGACTTCACGCTGTCGAAACCAGGGCTTTTAAGATCATTGGCATCTCCCGCAATGAAGCTGAGTCTTTGGGCCTCTCACTCAATCACCGCAGGTTGGTCGGTGGTCTTTCTGTCTTCTACCGACTCCTCTCCAGCCTTGCCCCCCTGCTCTCTCTGCGATTTGTCCCAACCACATTTCCACAGGGCGCTCAAGGTCCGCCAACAACCCCCTTCTGGTAAAACTACCAAAATCACGAATCACTGCTCATCTTCACTCTTTCATTCCTCTTTTTTCCCGCCTTTGGAATAAACTTCCTCACTCTATTCTTTCCCATTCTTCCCTCCAGGCTTTCAAAACAGCTGTTCACCACCACCTCTTATCTTCCCCCATCCAAATACTCGATCTTTTCTACCCCCGATAATCCACCCAAGCCCACTTCCTTCAATTCTCCTGCTTTCCTTCCTGAAAGTCCCTGTAATGTCCATCTTCTCCTCGCCATGTTCCCCGTCCCATCCCCATCCCTCTCCCTTCCACAGTTCACCTGTGTCTGTTCCCCAATGATTTGTCCCTTCCACTCCCGCCCCTCTTGTCTCATGCCTCCTTGCTGTGAGTTGTGTGTTAGCTCTCATACGAGCCTCGACCAAGGTATACAAAAAAAAAACAAAAAAAAAAAAAAAAAAAAAAAAACACCACCACGTTATTGAAAACACCTCACCACCACATTATTAAAAACACCTCACTCCCACATTATTAAAAACACCTCACCACCACGTTATGAAAAACACCTCACCACCACGTTATAAAAACACCTCACCACCACATTATTAAAAACACCTCACCACCACATTATTAAAAACACCTCACCACCACGTTATAAAAACACCTCACCACCGCATTATTAAAAACACCTCTCCGCCACATTATTTCAAACAAATCACCACCACGTTATTAAATACACCGCAACACCACATTATTAAAAACAAAACACCACCACGTTATTGAAAACACCTCACCACCACATTATTAAAAACACCTCACTCCCACGGGATTGAAAACACCTTAACACCACGCTATGAAAAACACCTTACCACCATGTTATGAAAAACACCTCACGACCACGTTATTAAATACACCGCAACACCACATTATTAAAAACAAAACACCACCACGTTATTGAAAACACCTCACCACCACATTATTAAAAACACCTCACCCCCACATTATTAAAAACACCTCACCACCACGTTATGAAAAACACCTCACCACCACGTTATGAAAAACACCTCACCACCACGTTATTAAAACACCTCACCACCACATTATAAAAAACACCTCACCACCACGTCATGAAAAACACCTCACCACCACGTTATGAAAAACACCTCGCCACCACATTATTAAAAACACCTCTCCGCCACATTATTTCAAACAAATCACCACCACGTTATTAAATACACCGCAACACCACATTATTAAAAACAAAACACCACCACGTTATTGAAAACACCTCACCACCACATTATTAAAAACACCTCACCACCACGCTATGAAAAACACCTTACCACCACGTTATTAAATACACCGCAACACCACATTATTAAAAACAAAACACCGCCACGTTATTGAAAACACCTCACCACATTATTAAAAACACCTCACTCCCACGGTATTGAAAATACCTTAACACCACGCTATGAAAAACACCTTACCACCATGTTATGAAAAACACCTCACCACCACGTTATTAAATACACCGCAACACCACATTATTAAAAACAAAAACACCACCACGTTATTGAAAACAGCTCACCACCACATTATTAAAAACACCTCACTACCACGTTATGAAAAACACCTCACCAACACATTATTAAGAACACCTCTCCGCCACATTATTTCAAACAAATCACCACCACGTTATTAAATACACCGCAACACCACATTATTAAAAACAAAACACCACCACGTTATTGAAAACACCTCACCACCACATTATTAAAAACACCTCACTCCCACATTATTAAAAACACCTCACCACCACGTTATGAAAAACACCTCACCACCACGTTATAAAAACACCTCACCACCACATTATTAAAAACACCTCACCACCACATTATTAAAAACACCTCACCACCACATTATAAAAACACCTCACCACCACATTATTAAAAACACCTCACCACCACATTATTAAAAACACCTCTCCGCCACATTATTTCAAACAAATCACCACCACGTTATTAAATACACCGCAACACCACATTATTAAAAACAAAACACCACCACGTTATTGAAAACACCTCACCACCACATTATTAAAAACACCTCACTCCCACGGTATTGAAAACACCTTAACACCACGCTATGAAAAACACCTTACCACCATGTTATGAAAAACACCTCACCACCACGTTATTAAATACACCGCAACACCACATTATTAAAAACAAAACACCACAACGTTATTGAAAACACCTCACCACCACATTATTAAAAACACCTCACCCCCACATTATTAAAAACACCTCACCACCACGTTATGAAAAACACCTCACCAACACATTATTAAAAACACCTCTCCGCCACATTATTTCAAACAAATCACCACCACGTTATTAAATACACCGCAACACCACATTATTAAAAACAAAACACCACCACGTTATTGAAAACACCTCACCACCACATTATTAAAAACACCTCACTCCCACATTATTAAAAACACCTCACCACCACGTTATGAAAAACACCTCACCACCACGTTATAAAAACACCTCGCCACCACATTAGAAAAAACACCTCACCGCGACATTATTAAAAACACCTCACCACCACATTATGAAAAACACCTCACCACCACGTTATAAAAACACCTCACCACCACATTATTAAAAACACCTCTCCGCCACATTATTTCAAACAAATCACCACCACGTTATTAAATACACCGCAACACCACATTATTAAAAACAAAACACCACCACGTTATTGAAAACACCTCACCACCACATTATTAAAAACACCTCACTCCCACGGTATTGAAAACACCTTAACACCACGCTATGAAAAACACCTTACCACCATGTTATGAAAAACACCTCACCACCACGTTATTAAATACACCGCAACACCACATTATTAAAAACAAAACACCACCACGTTATTGAAAACACCTCACCACCACATTATTAAAAACACCTCACCCCCACATTATTAAAAACACCTCTCCACCACGTTATGAAAAACACCTCACCACCACGTTATTAAAACACCTCACCACCACATTATTAAAAACACCTCACCACCACGTTATGAAAAACACCTCACCACCACGTTATAAAAACACCTCGCCACCACATTATTAAAAACACCTCTCCGCCACATTATTTCAAACAAATCACCACCAAGTTATTAAATACACCCCAACACCACATTATTAAAAATAAAAAACCACCACCTTATTGAAAACACCTAACCAACACATTATTAAAAACACCTCAGGCCCACGTTATTGAAAACACCTCACCACCACGCTATGAAAAACACCTTACCACCACGTTATTAAATACACCGCAACACCACATTATTAAAAACAAAACACCGCCACGTTATTGAAAACACCTCAACACATTATTAAAAACACCTCACTCCCACGGTATTGAAAACACCTTAACACCACGCTATGAAAAACACCTTACCACCATGTTATGAAAAACACCTCACCACCACGTTATTAAATACACCGCAACACCACATTATTAAAAACAAAACACCACCACGTTATTGAAAACACCTCACCACCACATTATTAAAAACACCTCACTCCAACATTATTAAAAACACCTCACCACCACGTTATGAAAAACACCTCACCACCACGTTATTAAAACACCTCACCACCACATTATTAAAAACACCTCACCACCACATTATTAAAAACACCTCACCACCACATTATTAAAAACACCTCACCACCACGTTATGAAAAACACCTCACCACCACATTATAAAAACACCTCACCACCACATTATTAAAACACCTCACCACCACATTATTAAAAACACCTCTCCGCCACATTATTTCAAACAAATCACCACCACGTTATTAAATACACCGCAACACCACATTATTAAAAACAAAACACCACCACATTATTAAAAACACCTCACTCCCACGGTATTGAAAACACCTCACCACCACGCTATGAAAAACACCTTACCACCATGTTATGAAAAACACCTCACCACCACGTTATTAAAGACACCGCAACACCACATTAATAAAAACAAAACACCGCCACAGTATTGAAAACAACTCACCACCACATTATTAAAAACACCTCACCACCACATTATTAAAAACACCTCACCACCACATTATTAAAAACACCTCACCACCACATTATTAAAACACCTCTCCGCCACATTATTTAAAACAAATCACCACCACGTTATTAAATACACCGCAACACCACATTATTAAAACAAAACATCACCATGTTATTTAAAATACCTCTCCACCACGTTATTAAAAACACCTCACCGCCACGGGATTAAAATCACCACACTGGTTCGTAATGAAAAATACCTCACCGCCACGTGATTGAAAATACCTCTCCCCACGTTAATAAAAACACCTCACTGCCACGTTGATAAAAACATCTCACCACCACGTTGACAAAAATACCTCTCCCCACGTTAATAAAAAACATCTCACCACCACATTATTAAAAACAAATCACCACGGTATTAAAAACACCTCACTCTCACATTTTTAAAACACCTCTCCGCCACATTATTTAAAACAAATCACCACCACGTTATTAAATACACCGCAACACATTATTAAAAACAAAACACCGCCACGTTATTGAAAACACCTCACCACCACATTATTAAAAACACCTCACTCCCACGGTATTGAAAACACCTCACCACCACGCTATGAAAAACACCTTACCACCACTTATTAAATACACCGCAACACCACATTATTAAAAACAAAACACCGCCACGTTATTGAAAACACCTCACCGCCACATTATTAAAAACACCTCACCACCACGTTATGAAAAACACCTCACTCCCACATTTGTAAAACACCTCTCTGCCACATTATTAAAAACAAATCACCACCACGTTATTAAATACACCGCAACACCACATTATTAAAACAAAACATTGCCATGTTATTTAAAATACCTCTCCACCACGATATTAAAAACACCTCATCACCGCCACGGGATTAAAATCACCACACTGGTTCGTAATGAAAAATACCTCACCACTACGTTATTGAAAATACCCCTCCCGACGTTAATAAAAACACCTCACCACCACATTATTAAAAATACCTCACTCCCACGGTATTGAAAACACCTCACCATCACATTATCAAAAACACCTCACCACCACGTTATAAAAAACACCTCACCACCACGTTATAAAAAACACCTCACCACCACATTATAAAAAACACCTCACCATCACATTATCAAAAACACCTCACCACCACGTTATAAAAAACACCTCACTTCCACGGAAGTAAAAAAACCTCACCACCACGCTATAAAAAACACCTTACCACCATGTTAAATACACCGCAACACCACATTATTAAAAACAAAACACCGCCACAGTATTGAAAACAACTCACCACCACATTATTAAAAACACCTCACCACCACATTATTTAAAACAAATCACCACCACGTTATTAAATACACCGCAACACCACTTTATTAAAACAAAACATCACCATGTTATTTAAAATACCTCTCCACCACGTTATTAAAAACACCTCACCGCCACGGGATTAAAATCACCACACTGGTTCGTAATGAAAAATACCTCACCGCCACGTGATTGAAAATACCTCTCCCCACGTTAATAAAAACACCTCACTGCCACGTTGATAAAAACATCTCACCACCACGTTCATAAAAATACCTCTCCCCACGTTAATAAAAAACACCACACCACCACATTATTAAAAATACCTCTCCGCCACGTTATTAAAAACAAATCACCACGGTATTAAAAACACCTCACTCTCACATTTTTAAAACACCTCTCCGCCACATTATTTAAAACAAATCACCACCACGTTATTAAATACACCGCAACACATTATTAAAAACACCTCACCACCACATTATTAAAAACACCTCACTCCCACGGTATTGAAAACACCTCACCACCACGCTATGAAAAACACCTTACCACCACGTTATTAAATACACCGCAACACCACATTATTAAAAACAAAACACCGCCACGTTATTGAAAACACCTCACCACCACATTATTAAAAACGCCTCACTCCCACGGTATTGAAAACAACTCACCACCACATTATTAAAAACACCTCACCACCACGTTATGAAAAAGACCTCACTCCCACATTTGTAAAACACCTCTCCGCCACGTTATTAAAAACAAATCACCACCACGTTATTAAATACACCGCAACACCACATTATTAAAACAAAACCGCCATGTTATTTAAAATACCTCTCCACCACGATATTAAAAACACCTCACTCCCACGGTATTGAAAACACCTCACCACCACGGTATTGAAAACACCTCACCACCACGCTATGAAAAACACCTCACCACCACGTTATTAAAGACACCGCAACACCACATTAATAAAAACAAAACACCGCCACAGTATTGAAAACAACTCACCACCACATTATTAAAAACACCTCACCACCACATTATTAAAACACCTCTCCGCCACATTATTTAAAACAAATCACCACCACGTTATGAAATACACCGCAACACCACATTATTAAAACAAAACATCACCATGTTATTTAAAATACCTCTCCACCACGTTATTAAAAACACCTCACCGCCACGGGATTAAAATCACCACACTGGTTCGTAATGAAAAATACCTCACCGCCAAGTGATTGAAAATACCTCTCCCCACGTTAATAAAAACACCTCACTGCCACGTTGATAAAAACATCTCACCACCACGTTGATAAAAATACCTCTCCCCACGTTAATAAAAAACACCTCACCACCACATTATTAAAAACAAATCACCACGGTATTAAAAACACCTCACTCTCACATTTTTAAAACACCTCTCCGCCACATTATTTAAAACAAATCACCACCACGTTATTAAATACACCGCAACACATTATTAAAAACAAAACACCGCCACGTTATTGAAAACACCTCACCACCACATTATTAAAAACACCTCACTCCCACGGTATTGAAAACACCTCACCACCACGCTATGAAAAACACCTTACCACCACGCTATGAAAAACACCTTACCACCACGTTATTAAATACACCGCAACACCACATTATTAAAAACAAAACACCGCCACGTTATTGGAAACACCTCACCACCACATTATTAAAAACACCTCACCACCACGTTATGAAAAACACCTCACTCCCACATTTGTAAAACACCTCTCTGCCACATTATTAAAAACAAATCACCACCACGTTATTAAATACACCGCAACACCACATTATTAAAACAAAACATTGCCATGTTATTTAAAATACCTCTCCACCACGATATTAAAAACACCTCATCACCACGTTATTAAAAACACCTCACCGCCACGGGATTAAAATCACCACACTGGTTCGTAATGAAAAATACCTCACCACCACGTTATTGAAAATACCTCTCCCCACGTTAATAAAAACACCTCACCACCACATTATTAAAAATACCTCTCCGCCACGTTATTAAAAACAAATCACCACCACGTTATTAAAAACAAATCACCACCACGTTATTAAATACACCGCAACGCCACATTATTAAAAACAAAACACCGCCATGTTATTTAAAATACCTCTCCACCACGATATTAAAAACACCTCACCGCCACGTTATTGAAAACAGCTCACTCCCACGGTGTTGAAAAAAACCTCACCATCACATTATCAAAAACACCTCATCACCACATTATTAAAAACACCTCACCACCACGTTATTAAATACACCTCTCTGCCACATTATTAAAAACACCTCACCACCACATTATTAAAAACACCTCACCACTACATTATTTAAAAAACCTCACCACTACATTATTAAAAACACCTCACCACCACATTATTAAAAACACCTCACCACTACATTATTAAAAACACCTCACCACCACATTATTAAAAACACCTCACCACCACATTATTAAAAATACCTCACTCCCACGGTATTGAAAACACCTCACCATCACATTATCAAAAACACCTCACCACCACGTTATAAAAAACACCTCACCACCACGTTATAAAAAACACCTCACCACCACATTATCAAAAACGCCTCACCATCACATTATCAAAAACACCTCACCACCACGTTATAAAAAAACACCTCACTTCCACGGAAGTAAAAAAACCTCACCACCACGCTATAAAAAACACCTTACCACCATGTTAAATACACCGCAACACCACATTATTAAAAACAAAACACCGCCACAGTATTGAAAACAACTCACCACCACATTATTAAAAACACCTCACCACCACATTATTAAAACACCTCTCCGCCACATTATTTAAAACAAATCACCACCACGTTATTAAATACACCGCAACACCACTTTATTAAAACAAAACATCACCATGTTATTTAAAATACCTCTCCACCACGTTATTAAAAACACCTCACCGCCACGGGATTAAAATCACCACACTGGTTCGTAATGAAAAATACCTCACCGCCACGTGATTGAAAATACCTCTCCCCACGTTAATAAAAACACCTCACTGCCACGTTGATAAAAACATCTCACCACCACGTTGATAAAAATACCTCCCCACGTTAATAAACAACACCACACCACCACATTATTAAAAATACCTCTCCGCCACGTTATTAAAAACAAATCACCACGGTATTAAAAACACCTCACTCTCACATTTTTAAAACACCTCTCCACCACATTATTTAAAACAAATCACCACCACGTTATTAAATACACCGCAACACATTATTAAAAACACCTCACCACCACATTATTAAAAACACCTCACTCCCACGGTATTGAAAACACCTCACCACCACGCTATGAAAAACACCTTACCACCACGTTATTAAATACACCGCAACACCACATTATTAAAAACAAAACACCGCCACGTTATTGAAAACACCTCACCACCACATTATTAAAAACGCCTCACTCCCACGGTATTGAAAACAACTCACCACCACATTATTAAAAACACCTCACCACCACGTTATGAAAAACACCTCACTCCCACATTTGTAAAACACCTCTCCACCACATTATTAAAAACAAATCACCACCACGTTATTAAATACACCGCAACACCACATTATTAAAACAAAACCGCCATGTTATTTAAAATACCTCTCCACCACGATATTAAAAACACCTCATCACCACGTTATTAAAAACACCTCACCCCCACGGGATTAAAATCACCACACAGGTTCGTAATGAAAAATACCTCACCGCCACGTGATTGAAAATACCTCTCCCCACGTTAATAAAAACACCTCACTGCCACGTTGATAAAAACATCTCACCACCACGTTGATAAAAATACCTCCCCACGTTAATAAACAACACCACACCACCACATTATTAAAAATACCTCTCCGCCACGTTATTAAAAACAAATCACCACGGTATTAAAAACACCTCACTCTCACATTTTTAAAACACCTCTCCGCCACATTATTTAAAACAAATCACCACCACGTTATTAAATACACCGCAACACATTATTAAAAACACCTCACCACCACATTATTAAAAACACCTCACTCCCACGGTATTGAAAACACCTCACCACCACGCTATGAAAAACACCTTACCACCACGTTATTAAATACACCGCAACACCACATTATTAAAAACAAAACACCGCCACGTTATTGAAAACACCTCACCACCACATTATTAAAAACTCCTCACTCCCACGGTATTGAAAACAACTCACCACCACATTATTAAAAACACCTCACCACCACGTTATGAAAAACACCTCACTCCCACATTTGTAAAACACCTCTCCGCCACATTATTAAAAACAAATCACCACCATGTTATTAAATACACCGCAACACCACATTATTAAAACAAAACCGCCATGTTATTTAAAATACCTCTCCACCACGATATTAAAAACACCTCATCACCACGTTATTAAAAACACCTCACCGCCACGGGATTAAAATCACCACACAGGTTCGTAATGAAAAATACCTCACCAACACGTTATTGAAAATACCTCTCCCCACGTTAATAAAAACACCTCACCACCACATTATGAAAGACACCTCACCACCACATTATTAAAAATACCTCTCCGCCACGTTATTAAAAACAAATCACCACCACGTTATTAAATACACCGCAACGCCACATTATTAAAAACAAAACACCGCCATGTTATTTAAAATACCTCACCGCCTCGTTATTGAAAACAGCTCACTCCCACGGTGTTGAAAAAAACCTCACCATCACATTATCAAAAACACCTCATCACCACATTATTAAAAACACCTCACCACCACGTTATTAAATACACCTCATCACCATATTATTAAAAACACCTCACCACCACGTTATTAAATACACATCTCCGCCACATTATTAAAAACACCTCACCACCACATTATTAAAAACACCTCACCACCACATTGTTAAAACACCTCACCACCACATTATTAAAAACACCTCTCCGCCACATTATTAAAAACACCTCACCACCACATTATTAAAAACACCTCACCACCACATTATTAAAAACACCTCACCACCATATTATTAAAAATACCTCACTCCCACGGTATTGAAAACACCTCACCATCACATTATCAAAAACACCTCACCACCACGTTATAAAAAACACCTCACCACCACGTTATAAAAAACACCGCACCACCACGTTATAAAAAACACCTCACCACCACATTATCAAAAACACCTCACCATCACATTATCAAAAACACCTCACCATCACATTATCAAAAACACCTCACCACCACGTTATAAAAAACACCTCACTTCCACGGCAGTAAAAAAACCTCACCACCACGCTATGAAAAACACCTTACCACCATGTTAAATACACCGCAACACCACATTATTAAAAACAAAACACCGCCACAGTATTGAAAACAACTCACCACCACATTATTAAAAACACCTCACCACCACATTATTAAAACACCTCTCCACCACATTATTTAAAACAAATCACCACCACATTATTAAAACAAAACATCACCATGTTATTTAAAATACCTCTCCACCACGTTATTAAAAACACCTCACCGCCACAGGATTAAAATCACCACACTGGTTCGTAATGAAAAATACCTCACCGCCACGTGATTGAAAATACCTCTCCCCACGTTAATAAAAAACACCTCACTGCCACGTTGATAAAAGCATCTCACCACCACGTTGATAAAAATACCTCTCCCCACGTTAATAAAAACACCTCACTGCCACGTTGATAAAAGCATCTCACCACCACGTTGATAAAAATACCTCTCCCCACGTTAATAAAAAACACCTCACCACCACATTTTTAAAAATACCTCTCTGCCACGTTATTAAAAACAAATCACCACGGTATAAAAACACCTCACTCTCACATTTTTAAAACACCTCTCCGCCACATTATTTAAAACAAATCACCACCACGTTATTAAATACACCGCAACACATTATTAAAAACAAAACACCGCCACGTTATTGAAAACACCTCACCACCACATTATTAAAAACACCTCACTCCCACGGTATTGAAAACACCTCACCACCACGCTATGAAAAACACCTTACCACCACGTTATTAAATACACCGCACCACATTATTAAAAACAAAACACCGCCACGTTATTGAAAACACCTCACCACCACATTATTAAAAACTCCTCACTCCCACGGTATTGAAAACAACTCACCACCACATTATTAAAAACACCTCACCACCACGTTATGAAAAACACCTCACTCCCACATTTGTAAAACACCTCTCCGCCACATTATTAAAAACAAATCACCACCACGTTATTAAATACACCGCAACACCACATTATTAAAACAAAACCGCCATGTTATTTAAAATACCTCTCCACCACGATATTAAAAACACCTCATCACCACGTTATTAAAAACACCTCACCGCCACGGGATTAAAATCACCACACTGGTTCGTAATGAAAAATACCTCACCGCCACGTTATTGAAAATACCTCTCCCCACGTTAATAAAAACACCTCACCACCACATTATGAAAGACACCTCACCTCCACATTATTAAAAATACCTCTCCGCCACGTTATTAAAAACAAATCACCACCACGTTATTAAATACACTGCAACGCCACATTATTAAAAACAAAACACCGCCATGTTATTTAAAATACCTCTCCACCACGATATTAAAAACACCTCACCGCCACGTTATTGAAAACAGCTCACTCCCACGGTGTTGAAAAAAACTTCACCATCACATTATCAAAAACACCTCACAACCACATTATTAAAAACACCTCACCACCACATTATTAAAAACACCTCACCACCACATTATTAAAAACACCTCACCACCACATTATTAAAAACACCTCACTACCACATTATTAAAAATACCTCACTCCCACGGTATTGAAAACACCTCACCATCACATCATCAAAAACACCTCACCACCACGTTATAAAAAACACCTCACCACCACGTTATAAAAAACACCTCACCACCACGTTATAAAAAACACCTCACCACCACATTATCAAAAACACCTCACCATCACATTATCAAAAACACCTCACCATCACATTATCAAAAACACCTCACCATCACATTATCAAAAACACCTCACCACCACGTTATAAAAAAACACCTCACTTCCACGTTATTAAAAACACCTCACTCCAATGTTAATATGGAATAGGCAAAGCCTAGAAGTGAACGAAGAATTCTTCTTGCATTCGATGCTGCAATTTCCGGTTACTTCGGCAGGATTCGGGATCAGCGATCAAATAATGTAAATCACGATTAAAAATTATTTTTTGATGACGCGGGAGATATATTTATTATAAAATTAGGTAGACTTAAAACTGCTCGAGTATTTACTCTCTAGTTTTGTTGTTAATTTTTTAGTCAGAAAGGTGTGATTGGGTATACGAAAGATCAAATTAATTATTTGTGCATTTCTATAACCGTGATAACACTACAGCATATTACCTCAACATTACCTTCACAACAACTACACCGCCGAGAACAGGATCTCATCTAAAAAAATTAATATTACCTTCGCAACAACAACTACACCGCCTAGAACAGGATCTCATCTAAAAAAATTAATATTACCTCAACATTACCTTCACAACAACTACACCGCCGAGAACAGGATCTCATCTAAAAAAATTAATATTACCTTCGCAACAACAACTACACCGCCTAGAACAGGATCACATCTAAAAAAATTAATATTACCTCAACATTACCTTCGCAACAACAACTACACCTGCTTTATTCTGCTTCAGAGTTGAAGGTTGACTATTGCCACGATGTGCGATGCACTCTTACAGGTACGATTTTCTTTCAGTCCAGGTCACAGTACCGAGAAAAACGTGACGCGACCGCAAGGAGGAGCACAAAATTGGTCCTTCGGTATTAATATATAGATATGCATGAAGTATGGAGCTTTTTTTGTGTTTCACCATACATTTATTATGTATTTGTTTGGCACTTTGGATTATATTTTAACAAGCTTCGTGAGTGTGTACGTTACGTGTCAGGTGTATGACCAACACCATATTTGGGGGTAGAAAACTGACAAGTCTGGTACATGGCTTATGTGATTTATTTTGGGGAGGAGGGGCAGGGAGGTAAAAAAAACTGGTGTGTCGGGCCCGTGATTTGTCATGCCCGTGATTTGCCGGCCCGTGATTTGCCGGGCCTGTGATTTGCCGGGCACGTGATTTGCCGGGCCCGTGATTTGCCTGGCGCGTGATTTGCGGGTCCGTCATTTGTCGGGCCCGTGATTTGCCGGTCATGTGATTTGCCGGTCACGTGATTTCCCGGTCACGTGATTTCCCGGGCACGTGATTTCCCGGGCACGTGATTTGGCGGGTATATGATTTGGTGGGTAGTAAAAGTCGGCCGCCGTTTTGAAAATAAATAAATAAAAACAAATCAATAAAAAGGGTCTCCTTCCTTTTTAATAAAAATCCGGGCGATCAACTCGTATTTTTTATTATGATTTGGCATTATTTGGACCTCTTTGAAACTTATTAAACGTTATTTTTGAGTCGCAATGCAAAATGGAGGTTTTTTTTTTTTATTCTAATTGCCTCACAATAACACCTTTGTTCAAAGACTTTCAGTATAGGCTACTGTTATTAACAACACCACCATGGTTTGTTAAACTTTGTGATAATCCTCATACTCTGCTATTGAGTGTCCGTGCCGCCGAAACAGCTTCCTGAGCAAGGTTTAAACTGGATGGTTTGCCATTGCTCTCCCGGAAGTAGTTCGGGCAGGAATTTGGCCTGCCTGCGGTGCTGGTGATAGCTCGCCGACTCTTCACGAAGGACACCGTGCCTGTGGGGTTCTTCAACGTTCACCAACTCGTGGCGGTAGACGAGACGCCCAGTTAAACTGGTTTATACATTCTATAATAGATCAGAGATGGGTATACACCACTGGTCACATTCTATAACAGATGAGTATACTGTTACGAATTTGGAATTCAATTGCACACAACATACAGGTTCCCTTTGTCAGCTATGTCGATAAGTGCATGTTCCCAAGATAGCTCACCTTTCATTGTTTAAATGTTTTGAAATCGATTAGATGCGCTGCGGATCGATTTAATAGTTAGGGAGCGAACAATGGAGACGTCCCTCCCCCTCTTCTGCGAAGAGGAAGAAGAACCCTGCGGTGACGTCAACAACTCCCTCCCACCCGTGTTGAGAAGCGGGGGGGGGGGTGGATCACGAGGGCATGAGTCACGCTGGGTGTGGGGGAGGGGGTGCAAAGGATAAAGAGGACACCCTTTCAGAGTTCTTGAAGAGTCCCGTGTGCAGAGTTCGTGGGGGAGTCCCGTGGCAGAGTTCGTGAAGAGTCCCGTTCTGAGTCCTGTGTGCAGAGTTCGTGTGCTGAGTCCCGTGGGAGGAGTAAGCTTTTTGCTTCGGAGAGAGCAGTCGTTCAGCAGGCCATCGGGTCCTGCTTGGCTTGCTTGGCTTAAGGCCTTCGGAAGCTTTTGCTTCGGCTGGCTCAGTGAGCTTCGGCTGCTGCTTTGTTTTGGAAGGAACTTGAGCCAGTTGTTCGGCTCGAGCTGCAAGTGGAGGCTTCTTCCTCTTCTTCCTCTTCTTCTTGGTTCGTGGAGCTTTTCGTTCTCCATTTTATTTCCCGGCTTGGTGCGATGCATCGGCCTCTTCTTGGAGTTGGTTCCTCGGGGAAGCGACGCATCAACAGGAAGGATCGGCGCCTCGTCTCACCGGCACGTGTTGAGGAGCGCGGGAGGATTCGCGGGAGCTCGGGAAGGATCGCGGCGATTGGATCCAGCTCGCTCTCGCCGGAGCCCGGGACCGGACAAGTTGAAGACCACACGAAGTGGAAAGGTTCGAGTTCGGCTCTGAGTTTCAGCTCACCTGTCCTCCGAGCTGGAGCTCGTGATTAAAGGCCTCAGTCACCATTTCGTGTGTGTGTGTGTGTGTGTGTGTGTGTGTGTGTGTGTGTGTGTGTGTGTGTGTGTGTGTGTGTGTGTGTGCGCGCGCCTACGTGTGTCCGTGTGCCCGTCTAATAAGTAGGAACTGCTGTTAAGTGTAAGTGACTGTACATAATAAGTAGACGGTTGTAGTTCTTTTGTCGTGCTTTTGTTGCTTATATAATTGCATACGTGTTTTATTATAATAAATGTCCTTGTGTGAATGTAAACCTGCTCGTTGCGTCCATTCCCTCATTGACTGAACATTTCGTGTGTTGGGAGTTAGAAAGCCGTTGGTTTGCCGTAATAGGGGGACATTTGGACCGACGGTTCTCGGCGATTACGCCGCTCGGAATCGCGCACGGACAAGCTCGCCTCGGCGGTTTGTTCCGTATGAGTTCCGTCGAGGGTGCAATACCCGGGGAGTTGGATCACGTGGGTATTTAGGTAAATTGAAGATCTGCAATCTACCCTACCCCACGTGATCTGCCCATTGGCGTATTTCGGTTCTTGTACAAGGACCCGTCGCTCGGAGTTATCCGGGCGGCGATCTATATTCCGGGCGATCGGTCGGGCCGACTCGACTTACGGCTCTGTTCAGAGTGGTCGGTTGGCTGCCGACTCCCGGCCCGTTACAATACATAACAGGGGTATGCCTCTGAACATTCCATTGGTTATCATATAATTTTGAAATCAGCTAACGGCAGCCATTTATGCGAACATAACGAAGCACCTCTCTTAACCGCGTGCTCCGTTTGCAGAGCGGTAAGGCGAGTGGCTTGAAAAGCGGTTGATACGGGACGGTGGCTTGGCATGCGATAGCAAGCGGCTTGCTCACGGAACACACCCCAGTTCTTTGAAGAAGGAGATAGGTTTGAGAGTTCATCCTTGAGGTGAGCTGGATGTTGGTTTCAGATTTTTCCTGAGAGTAGACACACACTTGTTCCGGGCATTGTGAGATGATATGAGGGTTTCCTTCAGTCGAATTTTCCTTCCAGGAAGAGAACGGTAGTTGTTTGAAGGCAACTGCCTCACCACAGGATCCTGAGTACAAGGGGCGAGAGGATAGGTATGATAGCTGCAATCAAGATTGTAGAAATCTGTACATAAGGGAAAGCAAGCTTGTGTGGAAGGATTCTCAGGCAGTATTAATAATCAGGATAGGTGGACATGAAGGACCAGTCTTGACATTATAGGACAACTTGCAGTCACTGCCAGTCAGCTTGGGTGATTGATGGAGGAGAGAGGAGGGGGGGAGTGGGAAGGGAGTGTTCTGGACTTGCGTTTGGTAGTGGGACTTCTCAAGAAAGTGTGGGGAGGGGGGTAGTACTGAATTGAATGAAATTGGGTGCATTAAGACCACCCGGAGATGTCCATTGGGGGTGGAGAGGGGAAAGGGTTTAAGAGGAGGTAAGCGTGAGGGGAGGGGGAGGGAAGGCAGTGTGAAGGGGAGGGAAGGCAGTGTGAAGGGGAGGGAAGGCAGTGTGAAGGAAAGGGAAGGCAGTGTGAGGGGAAGGGAAGGCAGTGTGAGGGGAAGGGAAGGCAGTGTGAAGGAAAGGGAAGGTAATGTGAGGGGAAGGGAAGGCCGTGTGAAGGAAAGGGAAGGCAGTGTGAAGGATAGTATAATTGTGGTGTCCGAGGCGCAACGGAACATGGAGAGCGAGAGTGTCAGCAGTAACTCCGCTTTATTGCGCGTCCAGGTGTACATCACTGCCACCCCTAGCGGGCGAGTCATGACATACGAAAACCCAATCACGTGATACAGCACACTCCTCCCCTCGTAAAATGACAATTCTAATGATGAAATGACAATTATAACATGACCAAACGAAACCAATCAACATTCAAAATCCTCCAAGTACCACGGTCGTTTCCTGACCCGCCTCGGGCGGGCAGCGATGCCAGACGGCCCAGGCTCAGGCGCCTCCCGGCTAGGTTGAGTTGACACCCTCGCCGGACTTGCCCCATCCGCAACAACAACCGCCCCCGGCTGACCAGTTTGCTCGTCGTCCTCGGGCAGGACTGAATCAGGTGAAGACCCCGCGGGCACCGGCACGTCCGGCCCTGGCAATACAACGCCTGGCCACGGCGACAACACAGGAGGGTGTCCCACATCGCTCGGCACGGGAGTGGGGGGGGTGACGCTGAACAGCGATCATGCATTTGGTCCACGTGCCGCTTCCACGCCTCCCTACCATCAGTCCGCACCATGCAATTCGCCGGCCCCAGTACCACAAAGACCACAGCCGGCACCCATGTGGAACCGTGGAAATAATCGCGCACCATTACCCACTGTCCCACATCAAAACCGTGCAGCAGCGTCGGGCGTGACACCGCCCCACTCACCGACCCTCCAGCTCGCAGCAAATCCAGTCTGGACCGCAATGCCCGTCCATAGAGACGAATGGCAGGAGAATCACCCGTGACAGGATGAATAGCGTTCCTGTATTGGAGCAAAAAGACATCGACCACCGTCTGCACAGGTGCAACACTCCCCCTGCACAAAGCCCGTTTCAACATTTTAACAAACGACTCCGCCTGCCCATTTGTCGCAGGATGATACGTTGCGGACCTTAGATGTCGAATACCATTTTGACGCATAAGCTCATCAAATACACCTGCGATGAACTGCGGACCGTCATCAGAGACCAGAATCTCGGGTAATCCTTTTTCAGCAAAGATCGTCCGCAGTTTCTCTACCATAATGTTTGCTGATGTATGCTGCATTACTACAACCTCCGGCCATTCAGAGAATGCATCGATCACAATCAAAAACATTTTGCCATTAACCGACCCCGCAAAATCCACATGGACCCTCTGCCAGGCCCCTTTCTGGGGTAGGCCATAGTCCCGAAGCTCGACGCAGGTTACCAGCATTTGTTTGACACGTGGTGCAATGCTTAACCAACTGCTCAATGTCTTTGTCCAACCCCGGCCACCACAACAGGCTACGAGCAAGACTCTTGGTCTTCACGACGCCAAGGTGACTGACATGCAGTTCTTCCAAACACCGCTGCCTGAACTTCGGTGGAATCACCGCCCTCATTCCCCACATAACGCACCGTTGGACCAACGACAGCTCCGATGCGCGAGACGCGAAAGGCTGAAATGCCAGTGTTGAAGGTAGATTGCTCCAATTCCCTGTAGAAATTGCCTGAATGACACGGGTGAGCACTGAATCATGAGCCGATTCCAGCGCGACCTGTTTGGCCGTGATCGGCCCGCTTTGGACCTGGCCCAGCGCGAACACATCAACCCGGTCGGCCGACTCAGACGCAGCTGGACCCTCCGCGCAAGGCAAGCACGAGAGCCCGTCGCAGTTAGCATGCTTTTCGGTGCTTCGGAACTGAATATCGTAATTGTAAGCAGCAAGAATTAGACACCACCGCTGTATTCACATGGCCGCTACCACCGGTACCCCGTGTTCAGGTCTCAGGATGAATTGAAGTGGTTTGTGATCCATCTGCAAAGTGAAATGCCGCCCCAGCAGGTATTGATGAAACCTCCGCACACCCCAGATGAGGCTGAGAGCCTCGCGCTCAATCTAGGCATATTCCCGCTCTGCTGCGGACAGTGTCCAGGGTGCAAAACAAACAGGCCGCTCGGAACCATCGTCCATCCTGTGGGAGAGCACTGCCCTGATGCCATATGTAGAGCTGTCGCATGCCAATAAGAGCGGACGCGCAGGCTCGTAGTGCACGAAGACCGTATCCTCTGTGAGCAGCCGCTTGACGCGGTCGAACGCCGCCTGGTGTGCAGGCCCCCAGGCCCAGCGCTCGTCCTTCCTGAGCAACCGCATTAACGGCGCAAGCTGTGAGCTGAGCCCGCGCACGAACCTTTGGTAATACTGTGCCATACCAATGAACGAGCGCAGCTGCCTCTTGTCGCGAGGCGGTGGCATGTGCTGAATCGCCTCCACCTTCCGAGGGCCTTTCAACAGCCCCTCCGGCGTGATTATGTGCCCGAGGTATTCCAAGCGCTGCTTGAAGAATGCGCACTTGTCCCTGTTCAAGCACAGTCCGCACGCTTCTAGCTTCGTCAGTACTTGGGCAATGTTCGCAAGGTGCTCGTCCGCCGTTTTCCCCGCAATGAGCACATCGTCCAGGTAGGTTTGAGCGGACAGGCCAATGCAAACCTGATCCATGGCTTTCTGCCACAAGGCCGGGGCCGAAGCAATCCCAAAACAGAGTCGGGTATATCGATAGAGCCCTTGACACGTGTTGATTGTCAAAAGGTCGCTACTCCCGGGATCCATCGGCAGGTGAAAATATGCATCACGCAGATCAAGTTTCGTGAAGTATTGACTCCGCGCCAATCGCGCATATATCTCATCGATTGACGGCATTGGATATTGCTCCACGCTGAGCCCCGGGTTAACCGTGGACTTGAAGTCCCCGCACAATCAGACGTCTCCATTCCGCTTCAGCACCGTGACAACCGGGGTGGCCAAATCTGAGTACGACACCCGTTCGATCACTCCACAGGCCTCCAGCCTTCAGCCGTAGAATCGCCGAAACCATTTTCGCATCTTGTAAACCAGAAATATAACGATCTCTGAGCCGAGCTGGACGCTTCCCTGCCGTGAACTTGCAGGCCACGGAAGAATGCTTCACTCGCACCACTAAATCAGCGACGCGCTCCTCCGTACCTTTCGCGAGGCGATCGAACTGGTATCGAGCCAGCTGTAATGACTTCTCCGGCGCCATGTGTGCTTTCATCTTCCGCACAATGTCCTGAAACGACAGCGCGTCCCCACTGGGCTTGTCCGGCGCCACCAAATCACTCAGTAGTCGATAATGTCCCGTCGATAGCGAGGTGAGCAAGATCGACTTCTGTTTGCTCTCGTCGACCACATCATTCGCGTGGAAATAGCACCCTAACTGTTCTGAAAACAATTCGAAGTCGTCTCCCACGAAAACGGGCACCTGTCCATGCGCCGTGACTCGTGCACTCAACATCTTCGTCAGCCAATTGTGGTGTCCGAGGCACAGCAGAACATGGAGAGTGAGAGTGTTAGCAGTAACTCCGCTTTATTGCGCGTCCGGATGTACATCACTGCCACCCCTAGCAGGCGAGTCATGATATACGAAAACCCAATCACGTGATACAGCACAGAAGTGTGAAGGAAAGGGAAGGCAGTGTGAAGGAAAGGGAAGGCAGTGTGAGGGGAAGGGAAAGCAGTGTGAGGGGAAGGGAAGGCAGTGTGAGGGGAAGGGAAGGCAGTGTGAGGGGAAGGGAAGGCAGTGTGAGGGGAAGGGAAGGCAGTGTGAGGGGAAGGGAAGGCAGTGTGAGGGGAAGGGAAGGCAGTGTGAGGGGAAGGGAAGGCAGTGTGAGGGGAAGGGAAGACAGTGTGAGGGGAGAGGAAGGGAAGGGCAATAAAACACACCAAAAGAGCACGCCTGCGAATCCCATGCACCGCACACACATAACCAAGCATGCTGGCATGCACACACCCCCGCGGAGAGTCCCTTCACAAATACAAATGTCCCCATTTGTACCACGTCTGTGTGTGCTGTCTATGTACCTCTTCATGCTTGCAGTAACTGCTCACTGACCTCCCGATCGGGACATAAACTGCGTGTATAATACCGATATTGACTGTAGGGCACTCGCCAAGTGGCTTAAGCACTCAAGCAAGCACTCCAATGAAACGGTTCATAAATAATGGCTGGCTTGGCAAGTGATAGCAAGCCTATTGGTAATGGGGGATCTACCTGAAAAAAAAAAACAAATAAACATCACCGATTTCTTAACGTTTTCAGATTTCACTCCAGATTTTGACAGTTAATGAGTCCACATGGTCTGATCCTCAAAACCGAAATTATATTTTGATGATATATTTTAATTCGTCTGTGAGAGTAGATCATGAGAGATCGCATTATATAATGCATGAAATCAATCCAAGCCCCTAATTTGAAAACTATAACACTGACAAAAGCGATGTATACGGTGATTCATTTACTCTGTAGATGAGGCTGACGATGATATGAGTGAGGAAAAGGAAAGTGAAAAAAAACATTTGAGCGTTTTATCATGAAGAAACCATTGCGGCCTGTTCCAAGTCAAGGCATTGTTGAGCAGGGGAAAAAAAAAACAACACATGAGGAATTAAGACACCAGCAAGCTGCCAGAGGGCTGCCAGGGGCTGACACCTTGATCAGGGATAATTAAATAAGGCTGTTAATTATCTTCAAAGGTGGTGTGTAAATTAATCCAAACACCCAATTTTCATTCATGCACTACCTTGGATGTCCCTTACCATGCATGCAAAGTTTCAGGCCACTGAGTTACATGGTTTTGGAGTTATGGAGGACACACACACACACACACACACACACACACACACACACACACACACACACACACACACACACACACACACACACACACACACACACACACACACACACACTGATTGACTGACACACATTGGTATTTATTATTTTAGATTGTTGTGTTTTGTCAGTACCTTGTTGTGTTCAGGCCAATTAACACCGACTTGGATGGAAAGTGGAACAGTTTTCCTCGGAGGTGAACAGCCGAGATCCTTGAAGGTCATTTCGCACACGGGATGGAGGGCGGTGAAGCACGTACCCAACGTGGGGCGTTTATCATGAAACATTTACCAGAATGGTAGCACACGGGTTTATTCTCGAACCCACAATGAGTAAACAAACACAAGTAAATTCAACAAATTGTGGTTTAATGAACATAAATCAACGAGTAATAATGAAAATAACTCAAGTGTGAAAATGAAACGTGAGGTCAAACTAAATCCTAATTTGAGACATCTCCACTCGGTCACAAAAACAGACAAGGGGAAGGATAAAAATAAAGGAAATTCCTACCTTTATGCCGGCACTCAGGTTTGTGTGCAGAGACGACCTTTTGGAGCCTCACAGTCATCAAGCCTCACAGCCACTGCATGGGAAACGTACAGCAAAATGGCGCCAAGTCGCTCCCAAAAATAAAAGTACCACATCCGTGAGGTAATGCATGTGACAGTCTTCAACGCCAGGAGCCCACAAACCGCCATACAGTTTCTTCTCACGATTGAGATTGCCACACCGCTCCCTCTAAGTTCCAGGTCCACACACACCAAATGGTGCCGCCTTTATTTTTGATCATACGACAAGGCGATTGCTGAGGCTCCGAGATAACGCCAAGATACGCGCTCCGATTCTTCTCTCCTTCCCCTCCAAGCATACAAACTTCACGACCCAACCGAATAGTCAATGGCCAACGTCTTATTTCAGCACGTGAACACATTCACATCAGCACGAACAACGAGAATTGCGCTGCTATTTTGTTGTGCCAAGAGGGACCTGAGCCTCACGCTTTGCTTCCAACTGCCCTCTTGTCTCTCTAGCACCTTCTCCTTCTTTGACGGCTCCCCGGCCAATCATAATCCTCGGGGGCATGGCCTGCCGGTTACTGTTCCTGGGGGCAGGCTTTAGCCTGCCAATTGTATTCGGACTCCGTCAGCAGCCGGGTCGGCCATTGTTGTTCTTGTTGTAAAAACATGGTCTTTTTATAGCCGGCTCCGTAAATGCAAAAATGTAGGAAAAGGTCACAAGAAGGCAATCACATACTGAGAAAAACTAGCCTTAAACCCGACCAAGTTAACACAGCACCACCCCCATATGGTGACACGTAAACAATCACAGCTCTCAGTTTTCCCTAATTAATTTACATCGAGATGTCTCCTACTCATCCACGGACCATGCTATGCTATACAATCCTATCTTCATGATGGAATTCCTCCATCTACCCCACAAACATAATATTATTAAGCCTCCTCACTTTAGGATCGGGGAAGTTATTGCTGTTGTATGGTGTGTTTCTACAATTACATCGTGCCCCCAATTTTTAATGGTGCCACAGAGTTTCTTTGACCCCGAGGAGTACTAAACCACCATATTGCGAAGAAAAAAAAATTCTTCCTGCACTCCCAACATTCCCAATTTCCGAGCTGTATCAATGTTCAAGCTGAATCCCGGAGCCACCTAGGACTTTCGGAATTAAATTTTGCATCAATAATGTGTATTTAAAGTACCGTATTTTCTGGTGTATAAACCACGGTCGTGTATTAACTGCACCCTTGTTATTTACCCTCAATAAAAATAAATAAATCTTTTCCGACGTATTTACTGCACCCATGTTTTTCACCCTCAAAATAAATGAATATATTGATCATATTATTTTCTGGTCAAGCTCTAAATACATTTGTACATTAACTTTGTACAGAACAAAGTGACGGAGGTATCAACATGCTTACTCCCATGTCCGCTTAATTGTGTCTAACAATCTTATTCTCATTTTCAAGAAGTTGGGGAGGAGAGAATTCCAAGAAGTTTTTATTTTTCTTTCTTCTTTTTAAAATAATACAGAGGATTTTTTTTTTGTTACTAGGAAAAGGAAGAAAAGGGATTCATACTGGTATCGTACATATTTCTTGCGGATCTGTGGCCCTGAAAAGGGCCGTTTGGGTTTGATGAAGCTTTTCAGTTAAACCCGAGGAAATCCTCGTCAATGCTTTGCTCGTCGAAGATGGCACATCCGAATCAAGGTCGAGCAAATCCTTGTCTGAATCAGGGTTTTATCCCCATCGCTGTCCACGTCGCTGTCACTGTCACTGTAATTTGCAGCCTCCTCCTCCCGAACGATGTCGTCCTCTGTGCCGTCCATGTTGTTGGAGATGCAGCATTTCAGAAAAGCTCGTTTGATGATGTCCGACGGTATCTCCTCCCATACCTTGATGATCCAGCCGCAGATCATCAGATGGTCGACCTTTCTCATCCTCCCACTCTTGGTGTAGGTCTTCTCCCCACTCGTTATCCAGTCGAACCAGCAGCGACGTAGCCCGTCCTTGAACGGCTTGTTGATGGACACATCAAGGGGCTGCAGGAGCCATGTCATCCCACCTGAGATGATGATGAGATCTGTGTTGGTCCGATGAAGCAGCGCTTTGGTATTGTTGGTCTTGTGACAACTGAACGCATCCAGGACTGGCATGCTCCGTCGTCAGGAGACTACCATCCGGCCTACTACTCCAGACCGTGGGCACCCAGTCCTGGACCAGTCTGTAGAAAGTATGTGTGTGAATTTCCACTCGCGTGGGTCATACAGTGGTTCGGTGAATGCTGACAGTCTCCCAGTCTCCGTAACGCTCAGCCAACTTAGTGATGGGAGTAATGGTGAAAGTTCAACCAAGATGCATGTGGTCAATGCTTCTTGGAATCCAGGCCAAAAATCCCGGTGGGAAACACGTCACATAATGTTGATTTTCAACTGAGGAAAATACCAAGTCCGGAAAATAGGAAAGTTTGTCCATGGTGATTCCACCGGGATGCAGACATTGTTCCTCAGATCCTGGGTTGACTACAAAGGCCTGCGAAGAAAGAAAGTTTGTTTGGTCAATGCGAATAATCCACGGGAAGCAAGTTAGGAACCACTGATAGAAATGAAGAGAGCCAGGAAGAACGAAGAGAACCAAAGGAAGCCAAAAGAACCGAGCAGCACTGGTACTTCTTAAATCTTCACCGTGCTGTGGCTCATTGCTCTCGTGCAATTCTTCTTCTTCCTTTTTAAACCCATTTCCTGCCCTCGTATAGAAAAAAGTACTCGGGGTTGATCGGTTGTTCAAAGTTTTAAACCATGCCCGCGATCCAGCATTTTCTCGAATAGCGTCAGCATGTAAGGAACAAGCTTGTTGGATTAATTCTGCCTCCACCAGATGTTCATGTTGAAAATGATACATGTAAAAAGATAGTCACCACTGCAAGTCCCTCGTCTATCCACCACTTCTGCTGCGCACGAACAATGATGTCAGCTGGAAACTTGTCTTTGGGCAGTGTCTTCCTCTTCAACACGACATATGAGGGAAGCTTGCCACGCAAGCTAATTTGAGGTGGGTGATCTGTTATTGGACTCTAGCTATCTACCCTAAAAATGTCAAGTGTGTGTGTGTGTATGTGTGTGTGTGTATGTGTGTGTGTGTGTGTGTGTGTGTGTGTGTGTGTGTGTGTGTGTGTGTGTGTGTGTGTGTGTGTGTGTGTGTGTGTGTGTGTGTGTGTGTGTGTGTGTGTGTGTGTGGGTGTGTGTGTGCTCATAAAGCACAACATATTCTCTCTCTTAACTCTCCTCTGTCCTTTGTCCTATCTCCTCTTTCCTCTCTTCTATCTCCTCTCTTCTCTTCTCTCTCTCTCTGTTTCTGTGTCTGTCTCTCTCTTACATATCCTTGCTCTACATTCTCCCAATACAGTGCAGTACCCTCCTCCCAATACAGTGCAGTACCCTCCTCCCACGTCTCTCTCTCTCTCTCTCTCTCTCTCTCTCTCTCTCTCTCTCTCTCTCTCTCTCTCTCTCTCTCTCTCTCTCTGGACTTATCCGGATGATGGTTATGTCAGGACGGAAGTTTGTCTCCAGATGTGTCCGAGCGGTGTTTGTCTCTGGCCAAATTGGCTCCAGACACGTTCAGGCGGTGTTTATCTCTGGATGCATCCAGGTGGTACTCATGTCTGGATGGTAGTTTGTCTCCAGACTTGTCCAGACAGGAGTTTGTCTCCCGACTGGAGTTTGTCTCCGACATGCGTTCATAGTATGACCGGTAGAAAATGGAATTCAGACATTATTTCGTTTCCATCTTCACTGTTATTCTTTGCCGAATCATTTTGATGAAACAGTATGAATTGTAATTAACACTCCACCGCACGTCTGCCTTCCCTTCCTTTCGCCTCATACTGTCTTCCCTTTCCCCCACCCCTCCTCGCTCTCCCTCCCTCCTCTCTCCTTTCCCCTCCACCTCTTCACTCTCCCCACTCTGTCTCCCCCACCCCTCTCTCCCTCTTGCCCCTTCTTTTTCTCCCTCCCCCTTTGGTATTTCCGTCAGCAAAGCGACGGGTGGTATTTGCTCGTGAGTAACTAAAATCAGTTGCATGATTTATTATATTATATAAATCATGCCAAAGAAGTAAAAGTTGCTTCAAATTAATCCAAACCTCTTGGAAAATTGTAATTTTTTTTCAATTACATTTTAAAAAATGCAACCCAGTTTACCCGGGCGGTGCATAGGGCAACAATGCTGATCGCTCCCGACTTTATTTTATTTGTTTTTGATAAATATGCCGCGATATCTTTGTTGTTAAGAAATATGATTTTGGAATTTCACAATAATCCAAACAGATATAATGGGCTAATGCTGTCTGACGGATCCTGGAAGGAGAAGTCGACTCCTCGATAGCACATATGGTTAGGTGGATTATTAGGGGGTGTTTTCACATTTGTCTGTTATTGGCCGCACGTCAGGGGCCGCACTTTCGGTCACCAGGGGCCGCCATTGGCTCACGGGCCGTGCAATGAACACCAGACGTCTGGAGCAAGCTGCATTTACACTTAATTTACATCATACCTCTCCAGGTTAAAGGTCAATATCAAATGACGGTCTGAAAAAATATCTCGTTTATTTTTTGTCCTGTTCAATTCTGCCAATGCAGAATCTCAAAGACCACTTGCCCTTTCAAGATGTTCTTGCATCATAATAATGTTCCTGCACTGAAGTTGTGCACCTGATAATTGATTAGCATCCTTGACCTACTTTTTTCGGATGGTGACCTAATTAACAAAAACCACCTTTTTGATCATAACTTAAAGAATTTTCCACCAATTTTCATGATGTTGAGTTTTATCGATAAATTGTAGATGGGAACAAATTTTCTTCACTAACATTTTATCCCTAAATGTTGAAGGTCAATGTCATATGTTGGTCCGCAAAAAATATGGCCATCATTGGAAAAAAATTATGGCAAAGAGCAAGTCGCGTGTCCAGTGTAAGTCCGTCTGTCTTATCAGTTTATGATCGAGGAACAACTTATTGAAATTGAATGTTGTATTTTAAAAATGAATTGGAAGACAAATCTGACGTTTTACCCTACTTTGTCTCTGAATTTGGCCTGATTGCACATACGCAGAGAGGAGCGAGATTTTTTTTTAATCTTCACGTCTGGCAGTTAAACAAAATTGTAAATCCTTCCAAACAGGAAACTTACTGTTTTTAAGGATGTCATAAAAGGACACAAACAACAGGCACGGATAACAAATGTAACGTGTTAGAGAGGGAGATGTACTAGACACTGTGTCAACGGTGGTAAAACCCGAAATTAATTTATTTATACGACTTTTACGATCTTTTTTTTGTTGAAATTACATACTTGAACACTGGAGAACCAAATCACCTTCTTGGAACTTCCAAGAACCTCCAGTTTTCGGCCAGGAAAAATCATTTTAAACCCGGAAAAAATTTCAGGATAGCTTCAGTTTTTAATTGTTTATCACATATCAAAAGTCCCCAAGTTTATGGTGCGGCTTCTGGTTAAAGCACCTTGTTGCCTAGTGACCATTCCCAGGACCTAGCGATGTCTTTTTAAAGATCCGAGTGAGTTCTGAGGCTACTATAAAACGTCATTTCATCACTAATATATCAATCTGATGGAGTATAATATCTCAGCATATTTGTATCATCAGAAAGACAATATACAGTAAATTAGTCGCCACATACATTAACACGAAGCATCTCTCTGCCGAGCAACCAGAATCGGGATTTTTTTTGTATACATGCAATCAAATATCAAAATAAAAACATAATCTATTGTCATGCATTATCCTAGCTCGAAATAAGACATCTCTTTTGAGATTAATAAAGTTTATTGTTGTCTTTTCTTTATCATGCTCACATTATGATATTTGGGTGGGAGAAGCTCTCATTACGTCATTGTCTGGCTGAAGTTCACAGTACTCCACCACCCCGACCCTCCACTCAACTTTATTGGACTAAAATGCTGCTATAACAATATACAGTGCAGTGTGTATCACAGTTGTATAACTAGAGATATATTGAAGAGCCACTCTGACTTATCCCCTGAAGAATAAAGTATCTCAATAACCCCTCCCTGAGTCATCATCCTCAGCACCAAGATCCTCAGCCTTTGGTGAGTTAGTGAATCCTCAACCCATACAGTGGCTGCACATTGCAGAGCATGACATCCCTGCTCGTCTGCACTCACACCAACTCATACACCTGACTTTGCATTTACAGGTTATGTATTTCATAAGTTTTTCTGGTGCAGCTGACTGATTAGTAAGCACCAATGCATTGTTGAGCAGTTGCCGTCCCCACTATGTCAGAGGAATATCATTTCCTAGCCATTGCTGCACCTGCAAATATGGTTGGAATGAATGTTGCTGAGCAGCCACACTTGTGGGTGGAAGAGTAGCAAGATGAAATATGGCACTCACCCACTCACTTAGTTCTTCTGTATACGTAGTTTCGATATTCATCTCATGATCATTTTTTGACGTGAGAAGCTTGAATGCCTTTTTCTTTCCTTGCCTAAGTCGGGAGGATGCCGTATCGCATCCAGTCACAGCATGGAGAAAAAGCTGATGTTGCACCTTGTCGCCGACAGATTGCTGTATCGTGTTGATGTTGAATATTTAATGAGGTTTGCTGCTTGTGCTCAGATGAAGCTTGAACAGCCTTTCCGAAGACGTTGCCCGAGCCACCAACATAACCAACAGGTCAGTGCCGGTCCCAACCAATACCCCCTGTGTGTTCACTTTCTACCAGCTCCAGAATGGTGGACACAATGAGTACATCAGCATGAAACTCTACCTGTCTAATCTGCATTATGAAGATGTGTAGATAGAGCTTGAATGAATCGAGATTTATTGCTCTTATTTCCAAAGAACTCTGCCTGCGTCGTCGTAGTTTGCATACTGCCGGTAAAGACAATATCAGCAGGCGATGTCTTGGCCATCCTGCACTTTTGCTCTTCTGATTTTGTTGAAGGAAGACCTCCATAGTCATCAAATATAACTATTACAGTTGGCTGGTAGTGCTTCGCAACATAACTTGAATCCATTTGACATATTTCATTGTAGGTTGCTGGGCGGGGCCAAACAACAGCATGAAGAAGGTGACTCCCATCGAGAACAAAGCTTGCATCATCTGGTATGTTACTCTCAGGAGTGCCAAGGATTTGAACAATGGAGCTAATGCAGTCTTTGTTGGTTTTATCATCGAAGTGTCGTCAAACAGTGGTGCAGATTGTGGTGCTCGCTCATACTTCATGAAGCTTTCCAACTCAGAGCTTTAATTCCTAATGCGTATTATGTCATTAAAGAGTTGAATTGGATTCAATATAACTTTTTCATCGGGTATCTTGACAGTGTTAGTCATTGCAGAAATTGGTTTTACTTTGTCATTGTGCTTCAATTTTACTTCAGCAAAATTTTTGCCAACCATTTGCTTAATGGCTAATGTCCCACGATTAGCAGCAGCATCACAGTTGATGGATTCATCTGCAACAATTCCAGTAGCAAGAGAAACAAGAAAGAGCAATCAGAGAACAAGCAGTATGAAGCATGTCAGGGGCTTGCCGTCAAATCCAGGATGTGCATAAAGCCACTCGAGAAAGCATTGCAACTCATGGTTGTCTCTGGCCTGCCTTGAGGGAAGCATCTCCTTATGCTGCTCAGATATACCTGGAGTAACTCCTGCTAATTTCTTCAAGGCACTACACCTTGGCACACGCGCAATGGAAGGGCTAGCACCCACTGCACAAGTGAACTCTCACTTATTCCGTGACCCCTTGTCAGTCCCACTGACGTATTAATCGATCCCATAAGGACTTGTTCAATTATCATGTTTGACCACATGCCAGACCAAAATTTATCACTTCGGCGGATGGTAAAGAAACCTCTCATTGTGAACTGGTTGGAGTCCTCCACAGGCATCTTCGCATTCAGTTTTAACATTTGCTGGAAGTAGAGGGGGGCTCATTTGGCATAAGCGACATGTTCCGAAGTGTGAAGATGTGGCAACATTTCCTTTACACAATGGACATGAAGCTCCCAGTCTCCTGTCCTCTCAGCTTGGACAAATAAGCATATGACGCTTACCTACTCAAAATATTGTAGCCAGTTTCACCGTTCTACCTATAGCTTTGGCATGTCCACATTAACTGCTAAAGAAATCCGCTCAGTTGTAAAACTGCGTTACTTTGTAGTGCGTCGTTGGGAAATTGGTCCCCAGCCAGAAGGTCTTCATAAGTTACATGCATTTCATCCTTATCTACTTCATCAGGTGTGTCCCATGTTTGAAGCAGGATGGTTTCAAGTACTTCTTGAGTTAAAAAAAAATGGGCACACAAAGCACGAGAATAAGTATAGCCAGTTATCATGTGTCCTACAGAAAATTTGGCATATATGCAGCTCCACAGTTCTTGTAATGTATCCACTGCCAGACATAATGTAACCAACATCACCCATGTAGGACGTCAATAAGTGGACCCCACCAATCCTCACTATGGCATTGCTCGGTTCATCTGAGACTGAAACGATCTCGAAGAACCCAAAACCATTCTTCATAGAAGTGTTGATATGTCATTCCGGTACCAGGTTGTGGTTGATAAGTTACAAGGTGGATTAACCGTGAATCCCACACCAGACACTTGAGGACTTTTGATATGTGATAAACCATTACAAACTGAGGCTATCCTGAAAATTTCAGCTTTATACTACAATATTTCTTTCTGGGTTTGCACCAAATACAGGCTAAAGTGCCTGGACCATTTAGGAGTACTCGGACATGTTCTAAAGGGTGGTGTATTAATCGCACTGAACTTGCGGAATTTTTTTAGCAACCTTTCAAATCATTATTTTTTTATTAAAATTGAGGTACCAGTACTGTATATACCTGAACACTGTGCAGGGTATCGTGTTCTGTGAACTCTCCAGTTACCTCCGCCACCGAAGGTGAAGGAGGTTATGTTTTCACCCCTTTCTGTCTGTTTGGCTTTGAACAGGATATCTCAAAAAGTTGTTGATGGGTCTGGATGAAAGTTTGTGGACAGGTTTGGTATGCGACAAGGACAAACTGATTAGATTTTGGTGAAGATCCGGATCTGACTACTAGAATATTTATAGTTATTCTTCACCATTAAGAGATAGGGCCAAAAACGATACAGTACTGTATCACATGATATTTCAAATATGTATTTGGCCCGATATGTTCTCGTGGATTAGGCATTACGTGATGGAGGTATGCGCTCTACCAAGTGCCCTTGTAGTTGTTGATTGTGGTGGTCTGAAGGTGTATTATTTGTAAGTGTAAAATGCAGGGTGTAGAGTGTAAGCTGGTTCAGTGTGTGAAGTGTAAGGTTCAGTGTTTGGAATGTCATGTTCAGTGTTTGTAGTGTAAGTTGGTTTTGTTGGTGGAATGGAAGCTGGTTCAGTGTTTGGAGTGTAAGGTTCAGGGTTTGGAGTGTTTGGAGTTCAGTGTGTGGAGTGTAACATGCAGGGTTTGGAGTGTTCAGTGTGTGGAGTGTAACATGCAGGGTTTGGAGTGTCAGGTGGTTCAGTGTGTGGATGTAAAAAAGCACAGTTCAGGGTGCATTTTTGTACTTGGCCTGCTTGCTGAATAAAGTCACGTTTAGATTTCCCAGCACGAGGGACAGGTACTTCCTGTGGGTGAGATACAAGTTCATGATAAGACACTTCATATCATTCAATGGGGTTGAGACCCCATGGGTTTTCGTATCTATTTATTTGTCTCCATCAGGAAATGATTGATTGTTTTTATTTCTCATGTGTGCAGAGAGTGTTGTTGTACTATTGTCGTTCAAACAGTTAAATTTGAGTTTCAACGAATGTTTTGTGGCTTTCAAAGAAATCTCGAGATTCCAAAATGAGATTTGTTTGAAATGTCATCTTCCGACTGCATTTGTTACCCATTACAATTACAGCTGGGGATGCTCTGATAGTGGTGTAAAATTCAGAGACAAAGGTCCAGTTGTACAAGGGGGGGAAATGGGGATGGGAAATGGGGGGGGTGTTAGGGTTAGGGTCATGAGGGGAGGGGGGAGGTAGTGGATGGGTCAATTTCCACAATATTTTCCTTGGTATAGACACATGTCTGCTGATGAGCTGTTTTTAATCTGCCAATACAAGCCTGTGCATGTGGAACGTTTAGTTCCAGCTCTTATATTATACGACAGTGTGTGAGACTGTTTTGTGTTTCATATTGCAAAATATATATTATTGTTACATCATATATATATATATATATATATATATATATATATATATATATATATATTAACGTTCTAAATTATATACAGCTCAGTTTTCAAACTGAGATCTTGTTAATTTTCAATTCCAGATATGTTTAACAACGGTCAGTCAGCTTAAATATTAAAAAGAAAAAGCAAATATCACAGCATTATAAAATAATTGACAAAGCTATAACGTCACAACTAATCCACACTGACGACATTAATAATTAGGTTTGGAAAGTTGGGACAAAAACACAAGAACAGAAAAGGACAAATGTTCCCTGGAGAGGGTTTCAAACACCTGTGTCACGTGATCAAGATGTAAAAGATCGTTTAAAATGGCAGAAGCTAAATGTCTTACGACATTTCTGATATGTCAGGCATTTCAAAAAACACCATGGAAAACATCCCAACAAAGAGGACCCTCTTTCATCATCATCATCATCATCATATCATCCTCCTACACCACCATCAGCACCATCCCCAACCAAAGAAGATCAGGATACAGTCAGAAAAACAAGTGAAGATATTCACATCAAGTGTATAAACAGGTCAAAGTGTGAAAATGGTTGAGGTATCATAAAGATAAAACAGGCCACACGAAGAGGTTTTGAGACACACCCGCTGGGTTTGGGCAGAAACCCTTCCATTTCACGTAATTCGTTGTCACGTTGTTGGATTTGGATTCTCAGAGCAACTGCCTCTGGGGTGTGTTCGCATTTCCGCCTGAAAACAGTCAATCACTTGCAAGGCGGTAAGCAACATCAGTCACCCGCATGGTGGTGAAAGTCAATCACTCGCAAGGTGGTGAGCAGTCAGTCACCCACATGGAGGTGTAAATGGAGTGCACAGTGGGCTTGATCAATGAAACGTTGTGGTTCATATGGGACCATATTCAATTTGCAACGGTCGATCACACGCGGCATTCGGATGGCTTTGTACATTATACATCAATCAACGCAACCTCATTCTCACTTGCACACATAAATCCCATTGTCCCATTTCAAAGGCATTACCCCATTATAATGTACATACCCTCAGAAAGATGCATTTCCACAACTATACATATGCATTGCCTCTTTACACACATACATTACACCATGATAAATATACATTAATCATGATAAATGTCATCGACACCATGATAAATATACATTACACCATGATAATTACACATTACACCATGATAAATATACATTATACCACGATAAATATACATTATCATGATAAATATCATCCACACCATGATAAATATACATAACACCATGAGAAATATCAACTACCCCATGATAAATATACATTACACCATGATAAATATCCATTACACCATGATAAAAATACACGACACCATGATAAATACATTACACCATGATAAATATCCACAACACCATGATAAATATACATTACACAATGATAAATATACATTACACCATGATAAATATCCATTACACCATGATAAATACACATTACACAATGACAAATATACATTATATCATGATAAATATACATTACACCATGATAAATATCCACAACACCATGATAAATATACATTACACAATGATAAATATACATCACACCATGATAAATATCCATTACACCATGATAAATACACATTACACCATGAGAAATATCAACTACCCCATGATAAATATACATTACACCATGATAAATATCCATTACACCATGATAAATACACATTACACCATGATAAATATCCACAACACCATGATAAATATACATTACACAATGATAAATATCCATTACACCATGATAAATACACATTACACAATGATAAATATACATTACATCATGATAAATATACATTACACCATGATAAATATCCACCACACCATGATAAATATACATTACATCATGATAAATATTCATTACAACATGATAAATATCCACAACACCATGATAAATATACATTACACCATGATAAATATTCATTACAACATGATAAATATCCATTACACCATGAAAAATATACACTACACCATGATAAATATACATTACACCATGATAAATATTCATTACAACATGATAAATATCCACCACACCATGATAGATATACACTACACCATGATAAATATACATTACACCATGATAAATATTCATTACAACATGATAAATATCCATTACACCATGATAGATATACACTACACCATGATAAATATACATTACACCATGATAAATATACATTACACCATGATAAATATACATTACACCATGATAAATATTCATTACACCATGATAAATATCCACCACACCATGATAAATATAGATTACACCATGATAAATATTCATTACAACATGATAAATATCCACAACACCATGATAAATATCCACAACACCATGATAAATATTCATTACAACATGATAAATATCCACAACACCATGATAAATATTCACTACACCATGATAAATATTCATTACACCATGATAAATATCCATTACACCATGATAAATATTCATTACACCATGATAAATATACACTACACCATGATAAATATTCATTACACCATGATAAATATACACTACACCATGATAAATATTCATTACACCATGATAAATATACATTACACCATGATAAATATACATTACACCATGATAAATATTCATTACAACATGATAAATATCCATTACACCATGATAAATATTCACTACACCATGATAAATATTCATTACACCATGATAGATATACACTACACCATGATAAATATACACTACACCATGATAAATATACATTACACCATGATAAATATACATTACACCATGATAAATATACATTACACCATGATAAATATTCATTACACCATGATAAATATCCACCACACCATGATAAATATAGATTACACCATGATAAATATTCATTACAACATGATAAATATCCACAACACCATGATAAATATCCACAACACCATGATAAATATTCATTACAACATGATAAATATCCACAACACCATGATAAATATTCACTACACCATGATAAATATTCATTACACCATGATAAATATCCATTACACCATGATAAATATTCATTACACCATGATAAATATACACTACACCATGATAAATATTCATTACACCATGATAAATATACACTACACCATGATAAATATTCATTACACCATGATAAATATACATTACACCATGATAAATATACATTACACCATGATAAATATTCATTACAACATGATAAATATCCATTACACCATGATAAATATTCACTACACCATGATAAATATTCATTACACCATGATAGATATACACTACACCATGATAAATATACACTACACCATGATAAATATTCACTACACCATGATAAATATTCATTACACCATGATAAATATCCATTACACCATGATAAATATTCATTACACCATGATAAATATTCATTACACCATGATAAATATTCATTACACCATGATAAATATACACTACACCATGATAAATATTCATTACACCATGATAAATATACACTACACCATGATAAATATTCATTACACCAAGATAAATATACACTACACCATGACAAATATACACTACACCATGATAAATATCCATTACACCATGAAAGATATTCATTACACCTTGATAAATATACACTACACCATGATAAATATTCATTACACCATGATAAATATACACTACACCATGATAAATATACACTGCACCATGATATATATCCATTACACCATGATAAATATCCACAACACCATGATAAATATCCATTACACCATGATAAATAAACATGACACCATGATAGATATACACAACACCATGATAAATATCCACGACACCATGATAAATATACATTACACCATGATAAATATTCATTACACCATGATAAATATCCACAACACCATGATAAATATACATGACACCATGATAGATATACATTACACCATTACAAATATACATTACTCCATGATAAAGAAACATTACACCAGGTCAGGTGAGGTATGGGAGCATGTGCCAGAGCAGTGCGTTACTGTGTCCTCTTTCTGCCGATACTCCAGGGGCATCTGTATTGTTATTCCCCAGGCAGATACCTGAACCATCCCCATCCCCTTGAGATGCCGATCAACCTGCTGCAACCACGAGGCACGTGGTCGGCCCGTTGGCCTCCTCCACTCACGAGGCTCCCTTGTTGACAGAATCAGGTGAGCAGGATTGGCGTCAGGAAAACGAGCCACATATCCATATTGCCACAGCTGACGCTCACTGACTATACAGGTAACAAATCTCAACAGAGTCTCAGCAACCGTTTGTTGGACACAAATTCTGACCAGCGATAGCCAAGGATTCTCACAAGAAGTGAAGTCTCCGTCTCAGTGCTCTGGTCAGAGTCCAAGTCTCACGTCTGCAGAGCAAGACTGGAAGCACCAAGGGCCTGAAGACTCAGACTTTCATCCTCCTGCACAGGTACCGACAGCGCCACACCACATCATTCATTGAATCCACGACTCCCCAGGCCTGAACTCGAAACCTATTAACCTCTGACTCACAGCCAGCAGAGACATGAATATCACTGCCAAAGGAAGTGAATCTCTCAGTGACCTCAACATCCTCACCACAAACAAGTACAGACATGATAGCAGCATCCAAGATGTTATTGAAAGCCTGGATCTTAGTTTTGACTCAGGAAATCATTCAGCATCTTGAGGACCCCCATAAGGATATCCAGAGTCTTCACAAAAAGATGACTGCATCGTCTGTGAAATCAAGGTAAGAGATCTTGACCTTCCCGAAAAATGCACCGCAGCTTGATCTCTCCGACATCCTCCCCAGAATCTAGTCCATTCAAGCGCTGAAAAGTGTGGGAGCCAGTACACGCCCCTGACGAACTCCAGTAACAATTGGAAATAAGTCAGAGATGGTATCACCACATCTCACAGCACTTTCAGTACCAGAGTATCATTCAGACATCGTACATATAAAAATGCGTCCTTCACGGTGAGATCACTCGCCTGAGTTGGAGCATGTACAGAGACCAGGGAAATGACACCCAAGGAGTGACGAATCCTTGGTCTCATGATACGCTCGTTGACCAGTTTTACCTCAATTATCATGGGAGTCAGCTTATTGGACACAGCTACAGAATCTCTTTTCGCATGACAACTATCACAGCACCCAGAGTAATAGTAAGTATAACCATACGCCATGATCTCTCCACTATCCGGTCACCGAACCTCAAGAGTGCTGCAATACTGATGTTCAAATGCTGGACCTCAGATGACAACTGAGACAGGTGATCATCCTCTCTTAGGGATTGGAGATTCCAGGAACCCACCTGAAAGGACCGTCTCACGTTAACCCAAGGACACTGCCATCTGGTGGACGACACCTCAGCCCCACTCCTCCACACACAACTGCAATCTGACCCAAGAAGTTTACCCTATGTTTTTCCAACCATCAAAGAATGGGGTCACGACAGCTTTGCTCCAATCCCATCATCCGATAAGTTGCCCCGCGAAGTGCAGCAGTACAGGAGGTACTCACATGGCACATTACATTGCCCCTTGATAAATATACATTTCAGTAATTACACCATGATAAATATACATTTCACATTCTATACACACATTGCTGCATTATATACACATTACTACATTCTCTACACACATTACTACATTATATACACACATTACTACATTATATACACACATTACGACATTATATATATATATATATATATATATATATATATATATATATATATATATATATATATATATATATATATATATGTATATATATATATATATGTATATATATATATATATATATATATGTATATATATATATATATATATATATATATATATATATATATATATATATATATATAGATATATATATATACTCATTACTGCACTATATACACACATTATTACATTATCTCCACACATCACTACGTTATGTACACACATTGCTTCATTATATTGTTATGGCTGTTGAAATTCGCAGAGCACCATATAGGTCCTTAGATCAGTTATGCCGATAAGTCTGTGTTCAGATAGATTTCCCCACCGTTGTCTGAAGGGAATTATTCATGTCACCCGGGCTGTGATCTTTGAGTTAGCCGTTTTTCTTTTACTGTCGTTATTTTGGACCAACCACAACGCCAACCACCAACCACCTTCTCCACCACACCAGCCACCCACCACCTTCTCCACCACGCCAACCACCAACCACCTTCTCCACCACGCCAACCACCAACCACCTTCTCCACCATGCCAACCACCAACCACCTTCCCCACTATGCCAACCACCAACCACCCTCTCCACAACCGCCTTCATAACAACGACATCTCCTCACCATCCCCTAATCCACATCTCCCCCAATAGAACAACATCGCCTCACTTTCATCTCCGAAGAGACGCCATCTTTGCGCCAGCCACGGCGAGTCCGCATCGAACGGCATCGCTGCAGGCACACGTGGGGGTTTGCTCGCCGTGCAAGTCGGTGATCTCGAGCACGTCCGCTCGCCACGCAAGTCGGTGATTTCGTGCACGTCCGCTCTGTGCAAGCTTCGTCCGAGATTCGGATGAAGAGAGTAAGAGGGGCGGAGCCAGCGGGGGGGGGGGGGCGGGGTCAGAGATTAGAGGTGAGAGTGCGAAGGCCAAACCTCGTCTCTTAGCCCCTATATAAGGGCGAGCGGAACGCCAAGCGCAGTCAGTCGGTGGAGTGTCTGTCGGGGTTCGGAGCGCCTGGACCCTGAAGCCTGCAGTCCGTGGAGAAGCTGAGGAGAGCAGAGGAGACGCGAGCACGACCAAGCCTGCTGTGCCGCGCGGATCTGCGTGTTCGTGTGCGAGCCGGAGAGAGCTCGCCAACCATCTCCGAACGGTCTGAGGTGATCGGGCTTCGGAACGGTCCGAGCATCGCTGAGGGACAAATGGGTTCTTAAAGAGAGCATCAACTCAAAAAGAGCGAAGACCCGTTCGTTCCTCTCAGGCGTTGCCAGCTAGGGCTCGAATCACCAGGCCGCAGCCGAGCCGCGGTTACGCTAGCTGCCGTGGGGACGGAACATCGTGGGTCGCCCCAGCGAGGAAGGTAACCTGCGCAGCCTCTTGGAGCTCCGGTCCTCAAAGCTCCATGACATAAAGACCCCGAGAGGTCCAGTCTACCCCCTTGTCTTTGAGGGGGTTTTTCCTTGCTTTTCTTTGTATGAAAGTTGTGGCGCTGAGTCCGTCAAGGAAAACTGTATAAGTGACTGTACATAATAGATAGATGGGATTAGCTCTCTCCTTTGCATTGTGTTTGGCTGTATAATTGCATGTGTGCTTCTCCCATTCATTGCATGACTGCTTACGTGCTTATGTGTTGTTGGGAAATAAATGTGCTTGTTTGAATGTTGACCTGTTTGTCACGTCATTTTCCCACCATTGAAATGTCGTATTGCATTTCGGAATAATAGCGGGCTTTTTAATAGCCGATAATAGAATCGGGTCCAGCGAGGCCTCGCGATAATACCCCGCTCGGTTTTCCCAAAACGGAGCGAGCTGCTTAAGCGACTTGTGTCCAAGCAGTCCTCGCTGAGGTAGAATTTCTCTGTAATCTACCCGCGCGAATAATTAGGTAAATCGATTATTTGGTGATCGGACCCTGCAGCGCGCGGGTAGAGAGCGGACAAGGTTGTGGTGTGCTTGGAGCACACACGTGACTGGTTTTCGGCGGTGTTCCAGAAAGTCGCGACTGAATTGTCTGTCTGGTGGGCGTACGGCCGCAATTCGGCTAAAAGTGGCTGTCCGCACGCCGGCGGGCGAGAATTCGTAACAATATATACACAAAAAGACATTATTTATACACATTACGACATTATATACACATTACAACATTATATACACATTACTACATTATATACACATTACTACATTATATGCACACGTTACTATATTATATACACACATTATTACATTATATACACACATTACTACATTATATACACATTATTACATTACTACATTATAACATTATACACATTATATTATATTATTATACACATTATGACATTATATATATATATACACATTGCTGTATTATACATACACATTACTACATTATGTACACACATACGACATTGCATGTCCACATTTGTAAATTATGTGCACATTGCTCCATTATACACACATTACTACATTATAGATACACATTAATGCATTTTTTACACAAATTAATTCATTGCATACACACATTACTACATTATGTACACATTATTACATTATATACACACATTACTACATTAGGTACACATTATTACATTATATACACACATTACTACCTTTTATACACACATTACTACATTACATATACACATTACTACATTATATACATACATTACTACATTATCTCCACACATTACAACATTATATATACACATTACTACATTATATATACACATTACTACATTATATACACACATTACTACATTATCTCCACACATCACTACATTATGTACACACATTACTTCATTATATATACACAAAAATACATTATTTAAACAAATTAATACATTATATTCACATTACTATATTATATACGACATTACTTACTACATTATGTACACACATTACGACATTATATACACATTATTACATTATATTATATTAGTATACACATTACGACATTATATATACACATTCCGACATTATATATACACATTACTACATTATATATACACATTACTACATTATATACACACATTACTACATTATCTCCACACATCACTACATTATGTACACACATTACTTCATTATATATACACAAAAATACATTATTTATACACACATTACTACATTATATACACATTACTATATTATATACACACATTACTTACTACATTATGTACACACATTATGACATTATATACACATTATTACATTATATTTTATTAGTATACACATTACGACATTATATATATACACATTCCGACATTATATATACACATTACTACATTATATATACACATTACTACATTATATACACACATTACTACATTATCTCCACACATCACTACATTATGTACACACATTACTTCATTATATATACACAAAAATACATTATTTATACACATTACGACATTATATACACATTACAACATTATATACACATTACTACATTATATACACATTACTACATTATATGCACACGTTACTATATTATATACACACATTATTACATTATATACACACATTACTACATTATATACACATTATTACATTACTACATTATAACATTATACACATTATATTATATTATTATACACATTATGACATTATATATATATACACATTGCTGTATTATACATACACATTACTACATTATGTACACACATACGACATTGCATGTCCACATTTGTAAATTATGTGCACATTGCTCCATTATACACACATTACTACATTATAGATACACATTAATGCATTTTTTACACAAATTAATTCATTGCATACACACATTACTACATTATGTACACATTATTACATTATATACACACATTACTACATTATGTACACATTATTACATTATATACACACATTACTACCTTTTATACACACATTACTACATTACATATACACATTACTACATTATATACATACATTACTACATTATCTCCACACATTACAACATTATATATACACATTACTACATTATATATACACATTACTACATTATATACACACATTACTACATTATCTCCACACATCACTACATTATGTACACACATTACTTCATTATATATACACAAAAATACATTATTTAAACAAATTAATACATTATATTCACATTACTATATTATATACGACATTACTTACTACATTATGTACACACATTACGACATTATATACACATTATTACATTATATTATATTAGTATACACATTACGACATTATATATACACATTCCGACATTATATATACACATTACTACATTATATATACACATTACTACATTATATACACACATTACTACATTATCTCCACACATCACTACATTATGTACACACATTACTTCATTATATATACACAAAAATACATTATTTATACACACATTACTACATTATATACACATTACTATATTATATACACACATTACTTACTACATTATGTACACACATTATGACATTATATACACATTATTACATTATATTTTATTAGTATACACATTACGACATTATATATATACACATTCCGACATTATATATACACATTACTACATTATATATACACATTACTACATTATATACACACATTACTACATTATCTCCACACATCACTACATTATGTACACACATTACTTCATTATATATACACAAAAATACATTATTTATACACATTACGACATTATATACACATTACTACATTATATACACATTACTATATTATATACACACATTACTTACTACATTATGTACACACATTACGACATTATATACACATTATTACATTATATTATATTAGTATACACATTACGACATTATATATACACATTCCGACATTATATATACACATTACTACATTATATATACACATTACTACATTATATACACACATTACTACATTATCTCCACACATCATTACATTATGTACACACATTACTTCATTATATATACACAAAAATACATTATTTATACACATTACAACATTATATACACATTACTATATTATATACACACATTACTTACGACATTATGTACACACATTACGACATTATATGCACATTATTACATTATATTATATTAGTATACACATTACGACATTATATATACACCTTATTACATTATATACACACATTACTACATTATGTACACATTATTACATTATATACACACTTTACTACCTTATATACACACATTACTACATTACATATACACATCACTACATTATATACACACATTACTACATTATCTCCACACATTACTACATTATATATACACATTACTACATTATATATACACATTACTACATTATATACACACATTACTATATTATCTCCACACATCAATACATTATGTACACACATTACTTCATTATATATATACACAAAAATACATTATTTATACACATTACTACATTATATACACATTACTATATTATATACACAAATTACTTGCGACATTATGTACACACATTACGACATTATATACACATTATTACATTATATTATATTAGTATACACATTACTACATTATATATACACATCACGACATTATATACACATTATTACATTATATTATATTAGTATACACATTACGACATTATATATACACATTACTGCACTATACATACACATTACTACATTGCATTTCCACATTGCTCCATTATACACACATTACTACATTATAGACACACATTAATGCATTTTTTTACACAAATTACTTAATTGCATACACACATTACTACATTACAGAGACATAACAGAAGTAAATAGACACCATGATTTTTAGAGAAAATATTTATTGAACATTTGAAGAATATTTGATCCATTTTAATACAATCACGAGTATTTTGTGGACTTTCCATTTGCAGATTTCAATGCTTTTACTCTTTCAGACAAAGAACTAATGAGTTCTGAAATTTTCTCTCATGGGATTTCTGCCCAGGCTTCATGCAAAAGGTTGAGGAATTCTGCCCGTGATGTTGGCTTCCTGGACTTTTTCTGCACAGCTTGTTCTAATATGGCCCAGAGATGTTCAATGGGATTCATGTCGTGAGACTGACTTGGCCATGGAAGTCGCTTGATCCCATTTCTGTCCTGCAATTCTTTGGTCTTTTTTGCAGTGTGGCATGGCGCTCCATCTTCCATGAACAGAACGTTGTTTTTGACCATCTGACCAGTGGAGCAGTCCATCCTCGAGGATAGAAATGTATATCATTGAGTTGATGTTGCCAATACACTCCACAAGCTCTGACCGACCAGCGCTCGAGATTGCTTCCCACACCATCACTGAAAAACCACCGTGTTTGACTGCAATCGGGTCAAAGAGAACTTTTGACTGGGAAGACTCCAGACCATATGCATCCACTGTCAGAAAATTTTGCAAAGTGGGATTCATCTGAAAAAATGACAGTTTGCCAAAACTTCAAGGGTCTGTTGGCCATCTCGTCAGCCCACTTAGTTCTCCTTTGAATGTTGGCTGGTCAAAGCTGGTTTTCTCCTAGTTTCTCTCCCATCGTAGCCCAGTTGATGAAGGTTCCACACGGCAGTTCTTGAGCTATCTTGGACCTCCTCTGCAACATCTGCTGCCTTGCAACGGGGAGTTTTCTCAATGGACCGCTTGACAGCTTTAAGACACCTTTCTGAGGGCCGAGATCGACCAGAATGGAAGCCTGTGGATTCCTTGCCTTCGCTGGTGAATTGCACAATCACCCGATTGACTGTAGAAAGCGGAATGCCAAGGTTCTGAGCTATCTGATGCTGGCCGACTCCACCTTCCGATTGGTCAACAATTCTTACTCTTTGAAAATCACAAAGGTTGTGCTCCCTGGGTTCGAGGCATAGTTAATTGTTGTCCAAGACCCAGGAACTCGTTTCTGCAAAAAATAGTTGAATATTAGTACAAATCGCTGAGTAAAATTTGCTTTATACAGATTAAATGAATACATTTAAGGTGTCTAATTACTTCTGTCATGTCTCTGTGTATATACACATTACTACATTATATATGCACATTACTACATTATGTATGCACATTAATACATTATATGTACACATTATTACATTATGAGTGTGTGTGAATGGATGACCAAGGGTTGTTCTCACAAACTCTTTGCCAAGTCAGCGAGGTGCCGATGTTGGCGTGCGATGTTGCTGGAGATTTCAGACTGCTTGTATGACGTGGTCTGCAGATCGTCCAGGTATTTCTGAAACACCTGCTGTGGATGCCAAGAGAGGATGCGAAAATTTCAGGAGCAAGAGAGAGTGAAAGTTTAAGAGAAGGTGTAATGAGAGTTCCAGAGGAGGAGGAGTGGGAGTTCCAGAGGAGGGGGTGGGAGTTCCAAAGGAGGGGGAGTGGGAGTTCCAGAGGGGAAGTGGGAGTTCTAGAGGAAGGGGAGTGGGGGTTTAAGAGGAGGTGAATGGAAGTTCATTACAAGAGTAAAACTGGCCTAGGCCTTCTGGTCTCCTCCATCCCGCCAAAGTCGGTCGGTACCTGTTCTCCCAGAATCCCATATGTAGTTACCCCATGCCAATGCACACTTTCGAAATGATTGACGAATGCTGAAGGAGGCTTTTCCTGGAGATTCGGCTCGGTGGGCACTTATCCCGCCGTTGAGAACTTGAAATGTGTGGCCGAATTCAAATTTTCTTTAAAACTAATTTTCAACATTTAAACGAAAGTGGCAATTTCAAGATCGTTAACCAAAATTCTGTTCCTGAGCAAATGGGACTTATGGAAATGTTGGGAATATGAGAAATATACGTGTGTGGCATCAGTATATATCACAGGTGAATATTATCGTTCTTCCAATAAGTCATGGCGCGAAGACTAAAATGCTGGCAAATTTCTTCAGTGTGTTCCTTCACATATACTATACTTCTTCACTGTGTGCCTTCACATATACTGTACTTCTTTAGTGTGTGCCTTCACATATATACTGTACTTCTTCAGTGTGTGCCTTCACATATACTGTACTTCTTCACTGTGTGCCTTCACATATACTGTACTTCTTCAGTGTGTGCCTTCACATATACTGTACTTCTTCAGTGTGTGCCTTCACATATACTGTACTTCTTCACTGTGTGCCTTCACATATACTGTACTTCTTCAGTGTGTGCCTTCACATATACTGTACTTCTTCAGTGTGTGCCTTCACATATACTGTACTTCTTCACTGTGTGCCTTCACATATACTGTACTTCTTCAATGTGTGCCTTCACATATACTGTACTTCTTCACTGTGTGCCTTCACATATACTGTACTTCTTCAGTGTGTGCCTTCACATATACTGTACTTCTTCAGTGTGTGCCTTCACATATACTGTACTTCTTCAATGTGTGCCTTCATATATACTGTACTTCTTCAATGTGTGCCTTCACATATACTGTACTTCTTCAATGTGTGCCTTCACATATACTGTACTTCTTCAGTGTGTGCCTTCACATATACTGTACTTCTTCAGTGTGTGTCTTCACATATAATGTACTTCTTCATTGTGTGCCTTCGCACATACTGTACTTCTTCAGTGTGTGCCTTCATATATACTGTACTTCTTCACTGTGTGCCTTCATATATACTGTACTTCTTCAATGTGTGCCTTCACATATACTGTACTTCTTCACTGTGTTCCTTCATATATAATGTACTTCTTCACTGTGTGCCTTCACATATACTGTACTTCTTCAATGTGTGCTTTCACATATACTGTACTTCTTCAGTGTGTGCCTTCACATATACTGTACTTCTTCAATGTGTGCCTTCACATATACTGTACTTCTTCAATGTGTGCCTTCACATATACTGTACTTCTTCAGTGTGTGCCTTCCCATATACTGTACTTCTTCAATGTGTGCCTTCACATATACTGTACTTCTTCACTGTGTTCCTTCATATATAATGTACTTCTTCACTGTGTGCCTTCACATATACTGTACTTCTTCAATGTGTGCCTTCACATATACTGTACTTCTTCAATGTGTGCCTTCACATATACTGTACTTCTTCAATGTGTGCCTTCACATATACTGTACTTCTTCAATGTGTGCCTTCACATATACTGTACTTCTTCACTGTGTTCCTTCATATATAATGTACTTCTTCAATGTGTGCCTTCACATATACTGTACTTCTTCAATGTGTGCCTTCACATATACTGTACTTCTTCAATGTGTGCCTTCACATATACTGTACTTCTTCAATGTGTGCCTTCACATATACTGTACTTCTTCACTGTGTTCCTTCATATATAATGTACTTCTTCAGTGTGTGTCTTCACATATAATGTACTTCTTCATTGTGTGCCTTCGCATATACTGTACTTCTTCAGTGTGTGTCTTCACATATAATGTACTTCTTCACTGTGTGCCTTCACATATACTGTACTTCTTCAGTGTGTGCCTTCACATATACTGTACTTCTTCAGTGTGTGCCTTCACATATACTGTACTTCTTCACTGTGTGCCTTCACATATACTGTACTTCTTCAGTGTGTGCCTTCACATATACTGTACTTCTTCAATGTGTGCCTTCACATATACTGTACTTCTTCAATGTGTGCCTTCACATATACTGTACTTCTTCAGTGTGTGCCTTCACATATACTGTACTTCTTCAGTGTGTGCCTTCACATATACTGTACTTCTTCAGTGTGTGCCTTCACATATACTGTACTTCTTCAGTGTGTGCCTTCACATATACTGTACTTCTTCAGTGTGTGCCTTCACATATACTGTACTTCTTCAGTGTGTGCCTTCACATATACTGTACTTCTTCAGTGTGTGCCTTCACATATACTGTACTTCTTCAATGTGTGCCTTCACATATACTGTACTTCTTCAATGTGTGCCTTCACATATACTGTACTTCTTCAGTGTGTGCCTTCACATATACTGTACTTCTTCACTGTGTGCCTTCACATATACTGTACTTCTTCAGTGTGTGCCTTCACATATACTGTACTTCTTCAATGTGTGCCTTCACATATACTGTACTTCTTCAATGTGTGCCTTCACATATACTGTACTTCTTCAATGTGTGCCTTCATATATAATGTACTTCTTCAATGTGTGCCTTCACATATACTGTACTTCTTCACTGTGTTCCTTCACATATACTGTACTTCTTCAGTGTGTTCCTTCACATATACTGTACTTCTTCAGTGTGTGCCTTCACATATACTGTACTTCTTCACTGTGTGCCTTCACATATACTGTACTTCTTCAGTGTGTGCCTTCACATATACTGTACTTCTTCACTGTGTGCCTTCACATATACTGTACTTCTTCAGTGTGTGCCTTCACATATACTGTACTTCTTCACTGTGTGCCTTCACATATACTGTACTTCTTCAATGTGTGCTTTCACATATACTGTACTTTTCAATGTGTGCCTTCATATATACTGTACTTCAATGTGTGCCTTCACATGTATACTGTACTTTTCAATGTGTGCCTTCACATATATACTGTACTTTTCAGTGTGTGCCTTCACATATACTGTACTTCTTCACTGTGTGCCTTCACATATACTGTACTTCTTCAGTGTGTGCCTTCACATATACTGTACTTCTTCAGTGTGTGCCTTCACATATACTGTACTTCTTCAATGTGTGCCTTCACATATACTGTACTTCTTCAATGTGTGCCTTCACATATACTGTACTTATTCACGGTGTGCCTTCACATATACTGTACTTCTTCAGTGTGTGCCTTCACATATACTGTACTTCTTCACTGTGTGCCTTCACATATACTGTACTTCTTCAATGTGTGCCTTCACATATACTGTACTTCTTCAATGTGTGCCTTCATATATAATGTACTTCTTCAATGTGTGCCTTCACATATACTGTACTTCTTCAATGTGTGCCTTCACATATACTGTACTTCTTCAATGTGTGCCTTCACATATACTGTACTTCTTCACGGTGTGCCTTCACATATACTGTACTTCTTCAGTGTGTGCCTTCACATATACTGTACTTCTTCACTGTGTGCCTTCACATATACTGTACTTCTTCAGTGTGTGCCTTCACATATACTGTACTTCTTCAATGTGTGCCTTCACATATACTGTACTTCTTCAATGTGTGCCTTCACATATACTGTACTTCTTCAATGTGTGTCTTCATATATAATGTACTTCTTCAATGTGTGCCTTCACATATACTGTACTTCTTCAATGTGTGCCTTCACATATACTGTACTTCTTCAATGTGTGCCTTCACATATACTGTACTTCTTCAGTGTGTGCCTTCACATATACTGTACTTCTTCACTGTGTGCCTTCACATATACTGTACTTCTTCAATGTGTGCCTTCACATATACTGTACTTCTTCAGTGTGTGCCTTCACATATACTGTACTTCTTCAGTGTGTGTCTTCACATATAATGTACTTCTTCATTGTGTGCCTTCGCACATACTGTACTTCTTCAGTGTGTGCCTTCATATATACTGTACTTCTTCACTGTGTGCCTTCATATATACTGTACTTCTTCAATGTGTGCCTTCACATATACTGTACTTCTTCACTGTGTTCCTTCATATATAATGTACTTCTTCACTGTGTGCCTTCACATATACTGTACTTCTTCAATGTGTGCTTTCACATATACTGTACTTCTTCAGTGTGTGCCTTCACATATACTGTACTTCTTCAGTGTGTGCCTTCCCATATACTGTACTTCTTCAATGTGTGCCTTCACATATACTGTACTTCTTCACTGTGTTCCTTCATATATAATGTACTTCTTCAATGTGTGCCTTCACATATACTGTACTTCTTAAATGTGTGCCTTCACATATACTGTACTTCTTCAATGTGTGCCTTCACATATACTGTACTTCTTCAGTGTGTGTCTTCACATATAATGTACTTCTTCATTGTGTGCCTTCGCACATACTGTACTTCTTCAGTGTGTGCCTTCATATATACTGTACTTCTTCACTGTGTGCCTTCATATATACTGTACTTCTTCAATGTGTGCCTTCACATATACTGTACTTCTTCAATGTGTGCCTTCATATATACTGTACTTCTTCAATGTGTGCCTTCACATATACTGTACTTCTTCAATGTGTGCCTTCACATATACTGTACTTCTTCAGTGTGTGCCTTCACATATACTGTACTTCTTCACTGTGTTCCTTCATATATAATGTACTTCTTCACTGTGTGCCTTCACATATACTGTACTTCTTCAATGTGTGCTTTCACATATACTGTACTTCTTCAGTGTGTGCCTTCACATATACTGTACTTCTTCAATGTGTGCCTTCACATATACTGTACTTCTTCAATGTGTGCCTTCACATATACTGTACTTCTTCACTGTGTTCCTTCATATATAATGTACTTCTTCAATGTGTGCCTTCACATATACTGTACTTCTTCAATGTGTGCCTTCACATATACTGTACTTCTTCAATGTGTGCCTTCACATATACTGTACTTCTTCAATGTGTGCCTTCACATATACTGTACTTCTTCAATGTGTGCCTTCACATATACTGTACTTCTTCAATGTGTGCCTTCACATATACTGTACTTCTTCAATGTGTGCCTTCACATATACGGTACTTCTTCAGTGTGTGCCTTCACATATACTGTACTTCTTCAGTGTGTGTCTTCACATATAATGTACTTCTTCATTGTGTGCCTTCGCACATACTGTACTTCTTCAGTGTGTGCCTTCACATATACTGTACTTCTTCACTGTGTGCCTTCATATATACTGTACTTCTTCAATGTGTGCCTTCACATATACTGTACTTATTCACTGTGTTCCTTCATATATAATGTACTTCTTCACTGTGTGCTTTCACATATACTGTACTTCTTCAGTGTGTGCCTTCACATATACTGTACTTCTTTAGTGTGTGTCTTCACATATACTGTACTTCTTCAGTGTGTGCCTTCACATATACTGTACTTCTTCACTGTGTGCCTTCACATATACTGTACTTCTTCAGTGTGTGCCTTCACATATACTGTACTTCTTCAGTGTGTGCCTTCACATATACTGTACTTCTTCAATGTGTGCCTTTACATATACTGTACTTCTTCAATGTGTGCCTTCATATATACTGTACTTCAATGTGTGCCTTCACATGTATACTGTACTTTTCAATGTGTGCCTTCATATATACTGTACTTCAATGTGTGCCTTCACATGTATACTGTACTTTTCAATGTGTGCCTTCACATATATACTGTACTTTTCAGTGTGTGCCTTCACATATACTGTACTTTTTAATGTGTGCCTTCACATATACTGTACTTCTTCAATGTGTGCCTTCACATATAATGTACTTCTTCACTATGTGCCTTCACATATACTGTACTTCTTCACTATGTGCCTTCACATATACTGTACTTCTTCAATGTGTGCCTTCACATATATACTGTACTTCTTCAGTGTGTGCCTTCACATATACTGTACTTCTTCAATGTGTGCCTTCATATATACTGTACTTCTTTACACGTACTGTACCTCTTCATTGTGTACCTTCACATTTCTGCCAAAATCAACGGAAAACAACTCTGAGTTTGCGCAGCAAATCAACGTCAGGGATGAATTGGGAAATGAAAACATGGCCATGATCGGCTTTCAGCTGAGCCCGTCTATCATTCAGTTTTGTTCTGACCCCAATGGATGCATGTTCATTTTCCATGTAAGGAAATTAATATTGGTTTTCTCTTCGGTTTTAAAAGCTATCCACGAATAGTGAGCCATAGGAAAGATGTTGTGGGCCGGGGGTCGGTGGGGAAAGGTGGTGGGGAAACGACCACGAGGTGGGGAAATTTTGCGTCGTCTCCCACCAAACTCCCCGGAATTGTAGGCCATCACTCGGATAACTCCGCGAGCCAGCGGGTCGTTTAACCGACCGTGGTCGCCAATATCTCAACCGCGTAGCGTAGGGTCTATTTGTCGATAACCAATTTACCTAATTAACTACGCGATTTCAACTTCCGGGAAACCACGCCCTCGGCACGTCTTGCTCGAACCAGGTCACTCTACCAACTGCGGTAGAGTTCCAACTACCGACTAGCAACTCCGGTTCGGGTGCAGCCGAGCGGAAACTGCCAAAGCCGTGCCGACTGGAATGAACGGATTATCAGGGATAAACCCCGCCTAAACTCAGATCCGAACCATGCTGGACCAATTCAAGAAGGGACAGAAATGGACTGGGAATATTTCTAACAAGTTTTATGTGCAGTAAATGAAGACACAAAGGCAAGATTTAACGCGAATATGCAAGAAGTATTTACAATGAACCAAAAACACTTATTCAGTGCTACTTAAAGACGGGCCCACACGCAGACACACACACAATGAAAATAAACCCAGAGTCTTTATTGGACCCTTGCAGCCATGGAGAGAGACAAGCTGGGGGCCAGAGTTTGGTGGTGTACCTGACCGTCGGAGGAAGGGCGTGCTCCGTCATGCGGCACCTGACGATGGTCGCTGGTTCGGTCCCCAGTCGCACGTGTGGGACTCGAGGTTCGTGGTGAAGCTCGGGTGGTGAATGGCCGGTGTCCACGGAGGGGGGTCGGGGTCGCTCTTCCCTTCCTTGTGGAGGGCCAGCAGAGACACATTCGCCGCCTCGATGCCCACCAAAAACTCTTCAAAAGAACTTTTAAAAGACTCTCCAAGACCCCCAAAACGACTCTACAAGACCTCAAAAAAACCCTCCAAGACCTCAAAAAGACCACCAAGACCTCAAGAAGACCCTCCAAGTCCTCAAAAGACCACCTCTCTCAGAGAGTGCTCGGGAATTTATTGACCTCCCTCAGCAGGGAGGGGCCTTGGTGACACCTCGCTGTCCGCCTCTGATTGGACAGGTCCTACGGCCCACCTTTCCGGGGTGGGGCCTTGGCCCCTGCAGGGAAACCCCAGCCAGTCTTCCACGCGGGTTCATACTTGACGGGTAACAGTATCAATGTTGTACAGGCCGTCGTGCAAGAGTTACAACGTTTGTGGAAAGAACGTTGGTGGAAACCGCAAGGAACAGCTGCAAGACCCTGCCTTGTCAAGTCAGAGTGCTTGGAGACAGCGGGTGGGTAGTGGATCGTGATGGGGAATGGAATGGTTGTTGGTTGTTCGTTGGAGGGTTTGACGGATGTAAAGAATTAATAACCTAACTAAAAAGAAATCGCAACGCACGCCTTTGATTCTCCCACGAGACAAAAGGAAGGGGATCTGACTACACACATACTTAATGACATAACTGACTTTTGGGACATCTGTATGTTCAGGCCCGTCGCTAGGGGGGGGGCATTTGGGTGCAATGCCCCCCCATGGCGCATCTGGTGCCCCCCCCCCACTTGTACGCCACCCATTTATGCCCTGTTGCACCATGTGAACAACTTAGTGTTTAAGGATGAGCGCCCACTGTGAACTTGCTGTTTAAGAGTTCACCTGTGTGAACTAAAACCCTTATTCCAGATGTTCAGTGTGGTGAATAATGAGGCCTTCTTGGATGAACTGTTCTTCAATAATATCCTTCTTTGAATAACAGTCAAGAGATAAGTGTGCGCTTGTCAGCGCATCTCCAAAAGCAATTGGCAAGACAATACAGTCCAAGACCACGAGATAAAAGATAATAACGCAAGCACCAACACCAGCAGCCAAGACCTCGTGTTGAATGTCGATGTTGTCGGTGGTTATATATATATATATATATATATATATATATATATATATATATATATATATATATATATATATATATATATATATATATATATATATATATATATATATTTATCGTGGATCATTTAGTGTTAAGGAATAGCCAATCAGCGTATTCGATATGGAGACCCCATTGAGCAGGTTAGATGATTGGTTGTAAGTTAGGTATAAATGTAATATCGTCATAATATGATAATATGATAAAGGAAAAGACATAAATTTACATTATCAAAGATGAAGTGCACGTGCACCACGTGACCTTCACAACCCGTCAACCCTCCATCTTACAAAAGTAATTTTATAATAAAAATTAAAAATATGTGTGTTTGCAATCGTGCTTACATTTGAAATGATGCAGATAAAACCTGTTTTTGGTGCATCGATCATTTAATAAGTAAAACCGTCAACCGTCAAATGTCGCGAGTCGCGAGATTAGTAACGCGAGTCACGAGGGACGAGTCACGGAGAGCGCTAGCTCGCAGCAGAAGAAAAAGACGTGGATGATGGATACACGAAAATGGCTCAGAAAAGGAAAAAATGCAAGCGACGAAAATGAAGAAGATGATGAAAGACATGTTGTGGGAGGAGTTGGAGGAGGAGGAGGAAAAGACGATCATGTCGATGAAATACCGACAGAAGCTGGCCAACCTGGCCAAGCCAGCAACGTCAGCCCTGCGGCTGGAGCCCCAGCGCAGGCAGCCGAGTTGCCACGCTCGGCGGCGGCCTTGGGATCGGGTGTGACCGTCAAGTCGCTTCCCGATGATCTTGGAAGTGAGAGACCAAATCAAGTTGTTCTACAGCGGTACCCCGGCCATCTGTTGCAGAACAAGAGTCGCTCGTTTGTGTCCTCGTGGTACCAGACTAATGAATGGCTGGAATACAGTGTGCAGACAGATGCAGCATTCTGCTATCCATGTAGGAAGTTTAACACCGCACGTGGCCCAGTGGACTCTACTTTCACAGTGCGAGGCTACCGGAATTGGAAACATGCCGTTGAGAAAGGCAGGGGGTTTCACAAACACGCAACTTCAAAGGAACATTTAACTTGTGTTTTGAGGTGGAAGGAGAATGAGAGGCACATCGATTGTGGTAAGGAGATTTCCACACTCCTCAATGCTGACCAGCTAAATAGAAACCGGTACTCTGTGTCTGCTCTTATATATGTTGTGGGATTTCTCGCCGAAAATCAGACACCTTTTAGAGGGAGCCTTGATCATTTTGAGGATATGCCAGACGGGCACAGTGGGCTCTTCCTCTCGCTTTTAAACTACACACTCAAAAAAGACACTGAGCTCGCCGAAATAATCAAGCATATCCCACGAAACGCAAGCTATACTAGTCCGGAAATGCAGAATGAAGTGATCTGCACATTGAGTAATGCTGTGATGGATGCCATCGTGGAAGAAGTCGGCACATCGTGATTTACCATCAAGGTGGATGGGACGAGGGACCCCACTGAATGTGAGAACATATCAATCATCATTCGCTTTGTGTCGGCATCAAATGAAGCAACAGAGCGTCTACTCACAATAGCTACAGCCGACACTGAAGATGCAAAAACATTGACAGACCTAATAATTGCAGAGCTGATAAAAACAGGACTTGACACGTCAAAATATTAAGTCAGGTGTACGACGGTGCTTCGGTAATGGCTGGGAAGCAAGGTGGGGTGCAAAAGTTGTTGCAAGAGATATTGGAAAGAGAAATCCCCGATGTGCACTGCTTACATCACCAACTCCATCTGGTAGTTGTCCACGCACTGGCAGCAGAGAAAGCTGTCACTGATTTCCTCGAGGTTTGTTGTTGCCTGTACAAATTCTTCAGAAAGCCCACTGTTGCTGCACAGTATAAAGGTGAGCGGTTAAAACGACTTCTTGATCAAAGGTGGATGGGACATTTCGCCACCGTGTCTGTGATCATAGGATCTTTTAAGGATATCACATCCTTACTGTCGGAGATTGATGCAGAGCGCGCCTACGGTGCAGAGATGAGGATGGAGGCTATTGGGCTTTTGCGGGAAGTCTCTGGGCCTGCCTTCATGTTCATTGCTATCTTTGTACAAAAACTGCTGATGTTGTTAGATGGCCCAAACAGACTCTTGCAGGCAGAGGACATGGACTTGCTCACGGGGTTGGAACTGGTGGCGAGTGCTACAGAGTGCGTGAAGAAACTCCGCTCTGAGGATGAGTTCACTGATCTGTGGAACAAGGCCAACGATGCTCACACTTCTACACCTGCACCACCAAAACAGAGATGCACAATGCAGAAGAACTTGGAACAGTTTGTAGTTTTGGAGACTACAGGACAAAACAACGACAATGACAAGACGGAACTGCAGAGGGTTTTTTACAGCGCAATTGACACTGTGCTTGGTGAGATCAGTCAGTGCTTCAGTGAGCGCAACACACATCTCGCCCATTCATTCACTGCCTTGAATCCTGAAAATGGCACGTTTTTGGATCCCCACTTGCTCCAGCACATCATGACATTAACAAAGTCAACCATCAGTGAAACAGAGTGTGTGGTTGCAAAGCAGTTTATTCGCACACAGACAGAAAAGCAGCCAAACGAGAGATGGACAACACAAAAACTCCTCTCAACATACCACAAAACGCTGGAAGCCATGCCAAGTGTGGTGACTGCTATGAGACTTGGACTAACACTTGGTGCATCCACTGCCATGTGTGAAAACTCATTCTCAACATTGAGGAATGTCTTCACTGACCATGGACGGTCCATGCCCCATGCACGCAAGGCACAACTGGTACAGCTGGCCTTCGAGAGAGACCTCACACGTAAATGCCTGAATGAATGGAAGGAGAAGGTCCTCAGAAGATTCCACACCGAGACACGTCGCCTGCAGCTCTTCTGACAGCGAGTACAGCGGTATAAAAACTATACGAGGAGTTCAGATTGTGTGTGTGACTGCTGGTGATGCGTGTGTGGTTGTGGTTGCAGTGTGGTTGTGGTCAGCACCCGCCGTGGTCGACTGCTTTGTACTTCTGATGTTTAAGTGAAATGTTGTGTTTGGTGCTTTGCATATCCCATATCTAGTGCTTTGTGCATAACCTTACCTCTGTGTAATTGACTGCTTTAAATGCGGACCTTGTGGTATCTTCAGGCTGGTCGTATTTGCTGTTGATAGTTTAACGTGATGATCGCAGGTCATCGCCGACTGTATCTTATTTCAAAGTGCACTGATTCTGGTGCCAACCTCCCCCGTTTAGTCATTGTATCTCTGGTATATTGATTTTCGAATGCCAATTCTTCACAACACCTTGTATAAGTGCACCTGAATTGGTGCCAATTGTCAAATCATTGAATATCTGCATTGTGAATGTGCCAGTTTGTTGCGGCTCTTCTGCATTCGAATAATTTTAGGCCAAAAACATCGGAACATATTAAATCTAGCTGAGATCAATTTGGTTAGTATGCGACGGCAACCTCAGTATAGATGTGTCAATGCTGCATGAATACAATAGTATACAGGGTTATCAAAAAAATTAAATATAATAATTGTGCCCCCCCCCCATCCAGTTCATATTCCCCCCTTAATACTGAGCCCTGGCTACGGGCCTGTGTATGTTGAATGCAAATGGTTTCCAGATCCGTAACAATATCGATGGAAAATTATGGTACTATGTTTCTTTGTGCGGCAGTGCCAACAGTTAACAGGCGTAGGTTTGCCAACCAATCAGAATATCAGGTTTATTCAGCCCATTCCATGCAGTAGTATCAACCAATGAGAGTCCGACCTCAATTCAGTCCGATTAGTAAACAACATGGCGGCACCCTCGCACGAGTTGCCGGGGATTGGGGAAATTGTGCATGTAAACGCCTCCAAACCTGTTATGTTGTGTATAATACATCTCAATTCGGTCAAGAAAGAAGAAGCTCAGCATTTTACCGCCACCCGCTGGCAGAAAATTTGTTTATGTAGTGAGGCAGTCGTCACGAAGTATATCCAGAAATGCCTGCAAATAAAAGCCGTCGATCTCTTCAGCACCATACCGAAGTTGAAGCTGAAAATGTTCTCCACTCAACTAGAGAAGACTGCATCGACGGAGGACGGTAAGCAGGTGTTGATCCAGAATGACCGCAATCTTTTTGCCAGGTTACTCCTATTGAGCTAGAGACGACAGATCAACCTCAGGGATGTCCTCAAGTTCCCACTCGGTGCAGTATCTTTTCCTCTTGCCAGCTCTGATGGAGGACTTGCTAAAACTGACAAGTCGGTCTTGTTGAATGCTCTCAGGGCCAAATGCAACTTCTCTGTCATCGCGGACGATGTTACTGGTGCATTCATCATAGATGGAATGGCCCTAATCCATTCGATCACCTCCGTTCCGCAGACCTTCGGTGAACTGGCAGACCTTATACTTTGTATCATGTTGAAGCAGTCGAAGCCACACAACTCCTGCCGAATTGATTTAGTCTGTGATTGCCACAACAAAATCAGTATCAAAGCCGCTGAACGACAGCTGAACCGCAGTATCAAAGCCGCTAAACGCCGGACGGTCGGTGGCTCTCACCCACTCCATATCTACGGACATGGTCAGAAAACCCCGAACCAGTGGAAAAAGTTCCTGACGAACGGAGCAAACAAAGAAGGACTGTTCGAGTTTCTTTTCATCGCTTAGAAGGAAGCTTCCTTCTCATTGGTCAAGAGAAATTTGTCACTGTATATTTCGCATGGTCATAACTGTCATCAGCTCAAAATTGAAGATGGTGCAGTTACTGTGACATTGGTACCGGAACTCTGCTGTGATCATGAGGAAGCGGATATCAGACTTGTTCTGCATGCTAAACATGCGGCCAACCATCACGAGAACGTCATCAAGAGCCCTGATACTGATGTCGCAATCATCATGCTCGGACTCGCATCGTCCCTCAACGCCAATCTGTAACTCGCGACTGGCCTCCAAAACCATGCACGCATCTTGGATATCAATGACATGAGATCAGTGCTCGGTCATGAAGTTTGCGATTGTTTGATAGGACTGCACATTTTCACCGGTTGTGACTCGACAAGCGCTTTCATGTTTTAAATTTTGAATCGCGTTCGTGTTTTTCCTAATCTCCACTTTTAATTGCCCTTGTCCTTTCTTTATTTCCGTCATCCCCTGTCCGAGTTTATCTACTTCTCTCTTAACCGCTGTTATTTTATCCGTCTCTTCTTCCTTACCCGTCTTCATCACGTTCCAAACACCTTCCACACTCTCTTTCAACTCGGTCATCTCCTCACGGACTGCACTGATGTCATCCACCATTTTCCGGTCCATGTTTTTCATTTTGCCCTTTACCTCTGCCAGCCCAACGTTCAAACTTTGCTGGCCCACCTTTACCTTTTCCAGCTCCGCCTTCATTTCCTCCTGACCGGCCTTCAATGTTTGCCTATCACACCTCTGTTGGGTTCGTCCCAGTTCAATCCGTTCCATCATTTGTTTCATTATCTCTATAAACTGGTCCGTGTCCAATGGCTTTGGCGGAGCCGATCTGCTATGATCGGGTGTGAATCCGATGGGGATCGCTAAGTCCTCCATGAGGGAAATTTGATGCAGGAGGTCCTCAAGCATTATTACTGATGCGGTTGCCCCCATTACCTCTGGGTATGGCTGCAGGGAATGATCTCCCTCAAAACTGTTGTCCTGAGCCACGGACTCCTCCACAACTGTTATCTCAAAACCCACCTGAACCAGCTCGTCTTGGTCTGCATGGTCCGTACCGATAATTAACTAAAATAGAAATCCTGCTCTTAATTTCGGGGGGGGGGGTTGTTAAGCACACCCCTGGCTCGAATCCCGTTCCAGATACCAAATTGTTGCGGGTTCGAATCCCGTAAATTTTTAGGGGTCCGTACCACTCCTGACACCAAACTGTTGCGGGCTGAGGGTCGGGTGAGAAGACCACTCGGGGGGGGGGGGGGGGGAGGGAAGCTATCTCGGCTCCTACCAGACTCCCCGGAATTTTAGGCCGTCACACATGGATAATTCCGTGATGCGGCGGGTCGCTTAACAGACCGTGGACGCCAATAACTCAACCACGTGACTTAGGGTCCTCCGTCTAGTTAATCCGGTTCCCTAAAAATATCCACGTGATTTAATTACCGGGGAACATGCCCTCGGTACGTCTTGTCTGAACCGGATCACTCGACCGGACCGGATCACTTTACCAGATCGAATGGAGCCGAGCGGCACTGCCAAGGACGTACCGGCTAAAAGGAACGGATCGTTGGGAATAAAGTCCCAGCTAAGCTCGGATTCGGACCATGCTGGATCAATGGAAGAAAAGACAAAAACGAGCTGGGAACATTTCTAATAATAATTTATTTACAATGGGCGAGGAAAGGTATGTGGTATGATCAAGAGATTTATTGAGGTGTGTTGTGCAGAGATAGGGAAGCGAGGTGTGGTGCAGAAATAATCAAGCAACTTATAAAAGTGGAAACAGAGCAGACCTAACCTGAAAATAATAATAACGATCTTTTGCAGGCTTACTTACATAGAGAGGGGCCAAGACACACACACACACGCACACGCACACGCACACGCACACGCACACGCACACGCACACGCACACGCACACGCACACACAGACACAGAAAACCCGATGAAGAGGGATTGAAGCAAAACAGGAGAGGAGTTGAGGCGAGTCTCTCGGTACCTTTGTATAACTGATACGCGATACTCAAACACGCCACCAATACATTTGGGGGGAGTGCTCCGTGGCGCGGTACCCTCCCTGACAGCTGGCGCATCGTCTCTCGCTTCGGGCAGCTCGCGTTGAGACTGTGAGCATGAAGGAGGAGCTTGAGTTGGGAGGGTGGAGTCAGAGTCGTGTGGGCGGAGAAGAGGAGGAGGAGCCCAGCGATGACGACAGAAGGCGGAGTCGAAGTGATGACAACAGAAGGAGGAGTCGTGGTCCAACTTGAGCGGAAGGCGAGGCAGGGCAGCAGAGAGAGAGAAAGAAGGATCCGCTTGGACATTTATAGGCCCCTCGCGGCGCAGAGGGGGGGGCACCCCGAAACTCGGTGACGTCAACCGAATCGGATGCTCTGATTGACCCCGACCCCAAGATGGCTGGAAGCAACAACATTCCACTTCCGGCAAGGGAACCCCACGCCGCAAAGATGTCCCGCTCTGACCCCACGCCATGATATGAATCGCCCACAGCAAACTTCGCGTCATGACTTGTCTTGCAAGAACCCCCGGGCCGTGCCCTGATGACTGGCCGAGGGCAGCATCGGCCCCACACGCCCGCTCAGGCAACCCTGACCTGTGCTGGCCAACGCGCCCGCTCTGTGTGCGCCAACGTGGCCCGAGCTGTACAACATGCCCCCGCCCGATCGCAGCTTCGCTGGCCATAGATGCGAAAAGGTAAGATGTTATGGCAAAGCCATGCACAGACAGTAAGATGTGTCCATTCGTGCCCGGCTCTGTACGATAACAAAGTGTCGCGAGCGGCGCACAGGTCTGCCTTCGGGCACATTCCGTACAGCATCTTCCGTTCCGATCCGCCATTACACACGTGGCCAGCGCTCACCCGATTCTGCTATCATGTGCGTGGGACGAAACCCGATCGATATAATTCGTCCAGAAATGGGTTGAAAGGAACGCGCCACTTGCACCTTGCACACTCGCATCCCGTGCAATGTGGCGGGGGTTGGGTTTGCCTTTCTATTATCGACCTTGGTACGCGTTCCGTGCAGCATGGGCCTCGTGCTGGGTGTGTTTCCTGTGTTGTGGAAAACACCATCGGGTGGAAATTTCTGCTGCGAGTGTGTTTGGCAGGCTGTGCTTTGTACGGAGGGTTGTGGATGTAGTGCCTGCTTGGCCCTTTCTAAGGGCCCATCTCACAGCGAAGGGTGCACGTGGCTCAGATTTACCTCAGGAATTATCAGAAAAGAAGAGTAGAAATGACGTTAGAAATGAAATGAAGAAGAAATTATGTAAGCAAACCAAGCGATGAGATCATCGCAACGCAAGTTCCTGTTGTCCCGCTATATAAAAGGGAAGGGACTATCTACACATATATTAATGGAATAACTGTCTTGGGACCATTATCTGTTGGATGCATGCGGTTCCGAGAACCACAACAATATTTTCAGTTCTGGAATAATCAACTTATTTTCACTGTCCTGTTGCATGAGATGGCCTTTTCTTTCTGAGGGTCTAAAGTCTCTTTTAGGGTCTTGGGTTAAAGAGTCTAAAGTTTCTTGAAGGTCTTGGGGGGGGGGTCTTGAGATTTCTTAAAGCTCTAATCAGTCGAAGAGGTCTCGAGTTTAAAGCGACTGATGATATCAAGTCAAAAGTCCAATGGGTCTAAAGTTAAAGATCTGTAAAAATCTTTGAAGTCTGAATATCTGAATGGTCTAAAGTCAAATGTTTATAAAGATCTAAAGGTCGATTGGGTCTGCGGGTTTGAAGGGTCTAAAGGAAAAGGTCTAATGGGTCGAAGGGATCAAAAAGGTCTGAAAGGTATGTTCCAATAATACTGTGACGGTTCTGGATCCAGGACAACAGAATAATGGACACCACCCCCAGATAACTCCAAAGCACGGCATGTCTTTAAAAGACCACAATCGTCAGTTTCCCCAGCACTCCCCGCTGGATCCCACGTCTAAAGTCGTGTTACCAAACGAAAAATACCTGACATGAGCGAGTACCCTGTCGACGATTACGTAACTCATCTTTACGGGTAGATCGAGCGGGATCATAAGTTGCATATCCGCTTCCAGTGCTTACCCAGCTCCATTAACCCCAAATTATCCTATTCCACAATCAGAACTGACAAATCAGGACATAGTTTCTTAAGAAAAGGGCTTCAATGCAAAATAATCAGGCAACTATTTTCAATGGGAGAAACAATGGTCAATATATTCACAACAACATGTATACATCCTCTCATTAACCCGTGCGTGGCATACCCGCCCTCAAACTTTAACAGTGACTTAGCAACTTTACAGGAGCTGGTTCGGGGAAAACAGAGATAGAGAGAGGGTCAAGAGATTGGGAGAGAAAGGGAAAGCTGGGGTCGTGTATCATGCCCCCTCTGTTGAGCTGGCGCCACCAATGGTCCTGATGATGGTCTGGTATCCGAACCCCTCATGCTCCACTCTGTCCCTCCTTGCCATCGCCTATGCACTGCCTTCTCCATGCATTCTGGTAGTTTGTTCGCAGTGTGAACTGGATGTACGGATTTGGTGGGAAAGCATGGCAGGTGCATGAGGCGAAGTGGGGGTTTATGGTCCAATTCAGGCGGTGCAGCTTGACATGCAGGACTCAGCACAACGGTGCCAAGGAACGAGAGGTGTTGGAAGTGTAAGATCAATCTTTTATAATGTTACGGATTTCAGAATCTGGTCTGATGAATGCATCCACACATCCAGGTCCTCAGACAGTTATTTCCTCAAATGCATGTTCAGATTAGCCCCCATCCCCATGTCTAATGGGATTATAAATGTGATGTATTGAGAAGGGTGAAGAATAGATCCCCTCTCTTATGGGAAGTTTTTTTTTTCTTTACGACAGACACGTTTACACACATTTCTTTCGCGAGTGGCGGCGCCCGCCTTATTTGAGAGCGCACGGGTAGTCATGGTAACCGTGCACAAGTGGGGCGGGTGAGCTTGGGGGGGACTCTGCGCCCGCTGAGACGGGCCGCATATATAAAACGAATTGGAGGTCCGTTCGGAGGCGAGAGAAGTCAGAGGAGGGAGAACAGAACGAGAAAGAAAGCCAGAGAGGAAAAGGAGGAGAGAAGCAAGCAAGCGAACGTGTGGTGCGCTTGTGGGTGTGAGCAGCGACGACAACGAGTGAGGCGCGGGTCAGTCACTGACGGACCGTGTGGGTCACTGGACGTCACCAGTTTTGTGAAGTGTGAGGAGCTGCCCGTGTCACAGCACCAGGGTCTAAACCCACGACAGACGATCTCGGTGCCCTCCGAAACGTCGACTCGCGTTCAAGGCTGTTCGCGAGAGGGTGCCGGTGCACGGCAAAGCCGGGTGCTGGCGACGGACGTGACACGCACGCACACATTTCAGGACGTTTTTACTTCACGGACGACTACTCTGGTGAGCGAGACGACTCTTGACTTTTCTTCCCCCCCCCCCACCCCCCGAATGATCTGCTGGGTACCTTTGTCTGTGTTTTGCTGTGAGTCAACCCCCAATAAGCATCTGCTCTCTGTCTCTTTCCTGGCATTTTGATTAATTTTGCCTGTGTAATTATCATTTGATTGCTTTGAAATTAATTCATTAATTTACCTCAGAAAATAAAAAGTTTATTTATTTATTTATTTTATGATGAATAAATTGTTTATTGATTTGCAACCTGTCCGTGTTTGTCCTTTCCTTCCATTGGTCGAGCATTGTTCGAACCTCGATAGACTGGGAGGTAATTACCACAGATTTGACCAAAAAATAGTCGGCACGCACCAGCGGTTAAAACGCTCGGCCGCCCTAATTAAAATCTAATTAAGATAATGTTGGTGCTTTGCCGAGGGTGCGCCCCCCGCTCAGGTAACCACGGGACCGCTAGTTAAACGGAATAATTAGATGGTGGACACTGGAACTCGTGGTTGACTGGGTGGTGTTTGTGGTTCTAAAACAACCCACCGTACCACAACGTTAATTGTGAGCGGTGGCCACAGGTCCGGCTCGACCGAGGACAACCGGGGATTAATCCCCCTGAGTGACAAATTGGTGTCTCGGTACCCCGGGCCATAACAATAATAAATGTGTGTATGTATTTGTTTGTTTTTTATTTAATTTATTTGTGTGTGTGTGTGTGTGTGTGTGTGTGTGTGTGTGTGTGTGTGTGTGTGTGTGTGTGTGTGTGTGTGTGTGTGTGTGTGGTTGTTTTTGTGTGTGTGATAGAATTGTTAGGAACAGTTGTGTGTGAAAAATGTGGTGTGTGTGTTTTAGGAGTGCCTGATAAAAGATATTCTGAAATAAAGCTGTTAATTATCTTAAAAAGGATTGTTTTAATTAACCCAAACACCAAATTTTCACTCTTGCACTTCCTTGGAGTTCCATTAGTATGCACGCAAAGTTTCAGGCTGCGAGGTTTCATGGTTTTGGAGTTATGAAGGAGACACCCTCAACACACACACACACACACACACACACATATACACACACACACACACACACACACACACACACACACACACACACACACACACACACACACACACACACACACACACACACACACACACACACACACACACACACACACACACTGTGCAGCTGCGGTGCGTCTTTTTCAACGATTGAAGGAAAACACTCCAACTTCCCTTCACCTTCCCTCATGCTGACCTCCTCCGAAAGCCCGTCCACCCCCCAGGGACTTCTCTGGGTGGTGTCTGGGTGTTGGTTAGTATGACCCATTTTAGGTGGTGTCCGGGTGTTGTTTAGTTTGACCCGTTTGAGGTGGTGTCCAGGTGTTGTTTAGTATGACCCGTTTGAGGTGGTGTCCAGGTGTTGTTTAGTATGACCCGTTTTAGGTGGTGTCCGGGTGTTGTTTCGTATGACCTGTTTGAGGTGGTGTCCGGGTGTTGTTTAGTTTGACCCGTTTGAGGTGGTGTCCAGGTGTTGTTTAGTATGACCCGTTTGAGGTGGTGTCCAGGTGTTGTTTAGTATGACTCGTTTGAGGTGGTGTCCAGGTGTTGTTTCGTATGACCTGTTTGAGGTGGTGTCCGGGTGTTGTTTAGTATGACCCGTTTGAGGTGGTGTCCAGGTGTTGTTTAGTATGACCCGTTTGAGGTGGTGTCCAGGTGTTGTTTAGTATGACTCGTTTGAGGTGGTGTCCAGGTGTTGTTTCGTATGACCTGTTTGAGGTGGTGTCTGGCCATTTTTTAGTATGACCTGTTTGAGGTGGTGTCCGGGTGTTGTTTAGTATGACCCGTTTTAGGTGGTGTCCGGGTGTTGTTTAGTATGACCTGTTTGAGGTAGTGTCCGGGTGTTGTTTCGTATGACCTGTTTGAGGTGGTGTCCAGGTGTTGTTTAGTATGACCCATACGAGGTGGTGTCCAGGTGTTGTTTAGTATGACCCGTTTTAGGTGGTGTCCGGGTGTTGTTTCGTATGACCTGTTTGAGGTGGTGTCCAGGTGTTGTTTAGTATGACCCATACGAGGTGGTGTCCAGGTGTTGTTTAGTATGACCCGTTTGAGGTGGTGTCCGGGTGTTGTTTAGTATGACCCGTTTTAGGTGGTGTCCGGGTGTTGTTTAGTATGACCCGTTTGAGGTAGTGTCCGGGTGTTGTTTCGTATGACCTGTTTGAGGTGGTGTCCAGGTGTTGTTTAGTATGACCCATACGAGGTGGTGTCCAGGTGTTGTTTAGTATGACCCGTTTTAGGTGGTGTCCGGGTGTTGTTTCGTATGACCTGTTTGAGGTGGTGTCCAGGTGTTGTTTAGTATGACCCATACGAGGTGGTGTCCAGGTGTTGTTTAGTATGACCCGTTTTAGGTGGTGTCCGGGTGTTGTTTAGTATGACCCATACGAGGTGGTGTCCAGGTGTTGTTTAGTATGACCCGTTTTAGGTGGTGTCCGGGTGTTGTTTCGTATGACCTGTTTGAGGTGGTGTCCGGGTGTTGTTTAGTATGACCCGTTTGAGGTGGTGTCCAGGTGTTGTTTAGTATGACCCGTTTTAGGTGGTGTCCGGGTGTTGTTTCGTATGACCTGTTTGAGGTGGTGTCCGGGTGTTGTTTAGTATGACCCGTTTGAGGTGGTGTCCAGGTGTTGTTTAGTATGACCCGTTTTAGGTGGTGTCCGGGTGTTGTTTAGTATGACCCATACGAGGTGGTGTCCAGGTGTTGTTTAGTATGACCCGTTTTAGGTGGTGTCCGGGTGTTGTTTCGTATGACCTGTTTGAGGTGGTGTCCGGGTGTTGTTTAGTATGACCCGTTTGAGGTGGTGTCCAGGTGTTGTTTAGTATGACCCGTTTGAGGTGGTGTCCAGGTGTTGTTTAGTATGACCCATACGAGGTGGTGTCTGGCCATTTTTTAGTATGACCTGTTTGAGGTGGTGTCCGGGTGTTGTTTAGTATGACCTGTTTGAGGTGGTGTCCGGGTGTTGTTTAGTATGACCCATACGAGGTGGTGTCTGGCCATTTTTTAGTATGACATGTTTGAGGTGGTGTCCGGGTGTTGTTTCGTATGACCTTTTTGAATGTGCTGTTTTATGATACCTAACTTCATTCAATCCTGCACTCATGCTGGCATACAGAGACCCTTCCTCTCCTCCCTCCCCCCCCCCCCGCTTTCCCTCAAGTTCTTCCCCCGAGAATCATTTCCAGAACAACCCCTTCACCTCACCACTACCTCTCCCTCTCTCCACCATCCTACTCACTCCCTCCCCCCCCCTCCCCGAGTGTATCGCGATGTGTGGTGTGATCTTTCTCTCCCCCACTTCCTCGCCCCCCTTTCCTCACCCCTTCTCCCTCCCCCTCCCCGAGTGTATCGCGATGTGTGGTGTGATCTTTCTCTCCCCCACTTCCTCGCCCCCCTTTCCTCACCCCTTCTCCCCCCCCCCAGTAAGTTTTATCTGATAAAGCGATGTATTGAAATGACATGTGGTAGCTCAGTAATGAGGAGTCATTTGGCCTCCCCCTGCATCCAAGTTCCATTTTCCAATTGTGTACAACTGATGTGAACCGAAATGCCCTTTATTTTAAACCCTGTACCCCCCCCCCCGAACCTCCCTCCCTCCACATCCAATAAATCATGATATTTCTCATGGAATCGCACGCCAACTCACCTGCAGCCCTTCATTGCCTTTCTGTAGGTCATTCCACTCAGAGAGAGTCTCGGTTAAGGATCTGTCTGCCATGGTGCAACCTCTTCGACGAGTGAGGAGTTCAGCAAAGGGTGAGGACGCCTCACGGCTTGGGGAGTTCCACAAGGAGCAAGGTTCAGGTGGGTGTGAAAACTGTCCCTTTATTGGTCTGTGCAAGTCGTATCAGTATTTCATGTGTGAGAAATGCTGGATGTTATCGTTACGTATGCAGCCTATGGCTGCTGGTTGCATCATTTTCTGGGAGCGTGGCTGTGCCACTGATGCGATGCTCGTATTTACCAGTAAGTCCTCATTTTGTCGACCTCGGAAGGATGACGGGCTGTGTCAACCCACCTGATGTTATTTAAACACGTGACAGGGGCTCAAACTCAAGAACCGAAGATCTTAAACCAGCCACCTCAACCATCAAGCCAACATTAGGTTTTAATAATGATCACGTGTGTATAGGGGGACGGGGTGGGGGCCCAGATGAAATGAGGTCAGTGCATGAAGATTGACGGGTGTTGACTCCTTCATTATCTCCATCATCATCTCTTTGTAAAACATGTACATGCGTGCACAAGGATTATCCTTAAATCAATTCCTCCAACTTTATCGATCTATAATTCCAGCAATGTGTGTGTGTGTGTGTGTGTGTGTGTGTGTGTGTGTGTGTGTGTGTGTGTGTGTGTGTGTGTGTGTGTGTGTGTGACCGCGTTTCTCGACAACCACTCGTCCGATCTAATTGAAACTTGCCAGGTATATTTCTGTGGACCTGTGGATGTGCCTTTTCAAGGCTTGATATTAATCGGACAAGTGCTTCCCAAGTTATGGCCATTTATTTACCAAACCAATGACAACACACGTTGCTGCGTAGGCATGGCCGATGGGGGAAAGGGCGCCATTTAGTTACTGTGGCGTAGGAGTGGCAATGGTCAATGGCAGCGAATATCATGGCAAGCAAAGACAGGGAGGTAAAATTGATTTTAATTTGGATTTTAATTAAGTCTATGTGCAAGTATCACAGTAGTTGTTACTTCAATGCAAGCGATAATTCGTGGAATGCATGTGAACATTCCGTACGGGCGCGCACCACTTCCGGATAGTGATGACTTACTGTATTCTAATAATTTCTCGATTTCTTATGCGCATTTATAGATAAACACAATGCCCCAATCCAGTCGTCGTTTACGAGAGCGAAGGAATGGGCTGTGTGGTTGTTTGAAAGTTTGTTTTTTTTGCATGTACGGCCACGCACGTCCGGGCACGCGAGAGCGAAGGAACGGACTGTGTGGTTGTTTCTTGCACGCGGTTTGAAAGTTTTTTTCTTTATTATTATTATTTTTTTGCACGTACGGGCACGCACTAGTCTCTCAAAATATCACAAACGGAGAACGCAAGAACTGTCTTTGCCGTGTCTTCCATTATTATTGGTCTCCATTAATGTCACCCATCTGGTGGAAGCATCTTTTATACAAGTAATAACATTTTAAACGAGGACTGCACTCGCTGGAGTGCATACCTCCACCAAACTGAGCAGTTTACGTTTTGTGTCCCACTGATTGGTCAGATCTGGATCCGGACCTCAACCAAAATCGAATCGACTTGTTATTATCACCTTCCCAACACATCCACCAAGTTTCGTCCGAATCTGTCCATAACTGAGTGAAAGGGCAAAACGATATACAGTATGGCATGGTATTTCAAAAAATGGTGAAGAATCACTTTAATAAAATTCTCGGATCCGGATCCGGAATCAGATCTTCACCAACATCGAATCCATTTTTCCTCGTTACATACCCCAACCTGTCCAACAAATCCGTCCACAAGTTTTTGAGATATTTTGTTCACAAACAAACAAGAAAAAGACATCGTGCGGAGCACGACAGTTGCAAAATCCATAAAACAAATTTGACCTCAAAAATAATTGGTTGGTTGAATTCAGTGACCGGAAATATGAATCCTCTTCAAATTTCAAATCAATCGGATGAAAATTGAGGATTTTAGAAATACTCAGGAGAGCCAGGAAACACCATTTTTCTCATCTCAAGTCTGACCTTTCAAACATGTCTCCCTCCTTCAAATCCTGGTGGTGTCTCGTTCAATCTGTTTCTGGTGTATGTTCCCACTCCATCTCCCCCCTTACCTCAAATGAACACCCTGCTGACACCGCACGTGAAAACGCTGAATGCCTCAACTCGGTGTTTGCTTCGAAATCTTTTGTCCCAAACCCATCGCTTTCTGTACCCACCTTACCCAGTCACACCCAGCTGTCCCTGGACTCTGTGTCCCTTTCTCCTGACAAGGTGGAGAGCTTTCTGTCAAACCTCGACTCAGATTCTGCAACCTGTCCAGACGGCATCAGCCCTCGTGTTCTAAAAACCTGCTCCTCTACTCTTGCTCACCCTCTCTCTGTTCTATTCACCCTCTCATTTGCTCAAAGTCATCTGCCATCTTCTTGGAAATCAGCAAACATCACTGCCCTGCACAAAAAAGGTGCAAAAACAGATCCCTGCAACTACAGATCAATCAGCCTTCTCCCAATTATCAGCAAGGTTATGGAATTCATCATCGCTTCAGACATGAGATCCTTCCTCTTCTCCAATGGCCTGATTTCTGATCATCAATTTGGTTTCAGACCAGGTCACTCTACCCTGGATATGCTGCTTCTGCTCTCCCATCAATGGATGGAGGAACTCAATGCCGGACATGAAATCAGAGCCGTATCCCAAGACATATCGTGTGCTTTTGACACGGTTTGGCACCCTGCCCTGTTCACCAAACTCTCTTCCGATGGTATCCAAGGCCATCTCCACTCATGTCTCGCAGACTTCCTCTCCTGTTGCAGTCAACGTGTGGCCCTAAATGGAGTTCTCTCATCCCCTCTTCCTGTCCAGGCTGGAGTTTCTCAAGGCAGCGTTCTGGGCCCTGTTCTTTTTCTGGTTTTCATCAATGATCTCTCTGACTCTGGAAAATCCTCTATATCTCTTTGCTGATGACTCCACCCTTTGCCGTACCATCTGTCATCCCCCAGACCTGCATGCAGCAGCTTCTTCGCTCACTGCAGATCTGGATAAAATCACAAACTGGTCCAACACGTGGAATATGTCTTTCAATCCGGACAAATCTCACACTCTCATGACGCGACGTTTATCCGAAAGGACCGTTTGGAACCCCCCCCCCCCCCCCATCTACTTTTTCAACACTCCTCTTGAAGAAGTCCTTTCATTCAAGCTTCTGGGTCCCACTCTCTCCCATGATCTTTCCTGAGAAAGCCACATTGCCAAGCTGGCCTCCAAAGCCAGTCGCCAACTGGGCATCCTCTGTCATGCAAAGTCCTTCCTTGGCCCACCTGATCTCCTGACCACATACAAAGCTTTTGTCCATAGCCTGGAGTACTGCTCTCCAGTCTGGGCCGGTGCCCCCACCTCCCACCTTTCTCGGCTTCACATTGTGGAAACCAAGGCTTTTCGGATCATTGGTATCTCCTGCGATGAGGCTGAGCCTTTGGGTCTCTCATTCTCACATCAGTGGTCTTTTCGATCTTGTACCGTATCCTCGCCGGCCTTGGCCCCCCTGCTCTGTTTGCGATATGTCCCCGCCCAAATTTCTGCAGGGCGCTCATGGTCCACCACAACCCCCTTCTGGCAAAACTGCCAAAATCAAGAATCACTGCTCACTTTCACTCTTTCATTCCTCTTTTTTTCCTGTCTTTGGAACAAACTCCCACACACTCTTCAATCCCACTCCTCCCTCCATGTCTTCAAAACAGCTGTTCAACATCATCTCTTATCTTCCCCCATCCAAAACCACAATCTTTTCTACCCCCGTTAATCCACCTGAAACCCACCTCCTTCAAATTCCCTGCTTTCCTTCCTGCAAGTCCCTGTTGTGTAAGGACCTGAAAGTCCCTGTAGTGTCCATCTTGTGTTCCCCATGTTCCCATCCCTCTCCCTTCCACAGATCTCCTAATGTCTCTGTTCCCCACTGTTTTTTTCCCCTTCCCCCTCCCCCTTCCCTCTTATTTCCTGCTCCCCTTGTTGTACGTTCTGTGTGTTAGCTCTCACATGAGCCTCAATGGTGTATACAAAAAAAAGAAACACCTTAGTTGTTGGCCTTGGGCATATGTTGACCTTTTGTTCGATGTTGACCTTAAAAATAATTGGTTGGTTGAATTCATTGACCTGAAATATAAATCCTCTTCAAATTTCAAGTCAATCGGTTGAAAATTGAGGATTTTTAGAAATAGCACCATAGTTGTTGACCTTTGGCCGATGTTACAAGGAAATCTAACGGGTGGAGGCCGTTCAGCCCATCATGCCTGCATGAGCACCATACTAATTTATGTACACAAGATCCAAGGAAGAAAATGCATAATTTTTTAAATTTTATTTTAAGTTTTTGTCGTTTTTTTCTTTTCTTTTCCTTCTTCCCTCGGGGGAGGGGACATGGGATTGGCTAAAAACATGCAACATCGACCACAGAGTTGACAGTGTCTGGGAAGAGATAATGGCGAGTCACGTCAAAATGACAGATAAAGTACAGACTGAGATATAAAAGCATCCTACCGGTATCTTACTGTTTTTACAATCTCTAATCTTGACCCATACAGAATCCTCAACATCAATTCCTTTCTTAATGTCACCCCTTTCTCTTGATGCAATGCTGTCCTTTACCCAGATTGCTACTCGTCCTCCTATTCTCTCCTTACTTTCACACCGATACACCTTGTAGCCTTCTGTTGTATCGTAAGTACTCCAAGAACGAGGAATCCAATATTCTCCAAAGGTTTTATTCAACCGAACATCTGAACGTAACAAGCTTTGCACTGTTCACCTCCTCACCTCTCACCCTGAACTCCTTCTTCCCCATCTGGCGTCTAGTCTATGCACAACATCACATATCCCCCTTTCTTTAACCACATACAGTAATTGCCCCAGCATGGATTAACCATGAAACAAGTCGGAATAAACATGGCAACAGTTACAATTGCCATCCTTTTGTTATTCTCAAAGGACTTTACATGACTTCATCACATAATCTCGAGTCCAGACTGGAGGTCTGCGAATTCTGGCATCCCGGCCAACCGGCACGTGTTCTGATGTGTTTTACACTGGTGGTGCGGTGATGTCAGGAAGAAGTGGTAGCTCGGCATCATCTCTTGCATTCCTTTGACAGGCAGATACTAAATGAGACACATTCCAGATCCGTCCATCAGACAGTTTGTACGTGTGAGATCCTCTTTGCTCCATAACTTGGAGAGGCGCTGAAAATTTGGATTGTCCTTTTCGGAGGACGCCAGGTTTCCTCACTCGGACGAAGGAACCACATTGAAAGTTCACATCCTTTGCTCCACGGCGTTTGTCGGTGTGCACCACCTTTCGCTTGTTTTGCTTCTCTTGTATTCTGAGTGCCGTGTCTTTGTGTGACGGTGTGTTGGGCTTTGGCATCTGCAAACCAGATACATGTAGCTTGGTGTGCATCTCTCTCCCATGAAGCAGTTCAGCAGGTGATCGCTGTGTCGTGGCATGTCGAGTTGCCCGGTATGTTTGAAGAAAGTCCATTGTAAATGTTTTCCAGTCTTTCCCTTCAATGTTAGCAGTCAGCAAGCTTTCCTTTAAGCTTCTATTGAATCGCTCAATTTCCCCATTCGCTTGTGGGTAGAACACTGCTGACTTCCTGTGGGTAATGTCTCTGTCTTTCAGAAAGGTTTCAAATCCTTTAGATGTGAATTGTGAACCATTGTCAGATATCAACTCTTTTGGGTTACCTTCTCTGCTAAAGACAGTTGACAGGAACTTGATCACTGTGGTGGAAGTGACCCGGGAGGTGAAGGCAATTTCTGGCCATTTGCTAAAGTAATCAATGAGAGTGATGGTGAAAGACAATCCAGTGGCGCAGAGTCGAAGGGCCCCACTATGTCGATTGCCAATTTCTCCCAAGGGGCATCGGGATAAGGAACCGGCTGTAGTGGTGATGCGTGTATCACAGCTGTCTTGTCATGCTGCTGGAAAAGTAATGCAAGCCTTGATTGCAGACTCGACGTGCGTGTCCATTCCCTGCCACCAATACAGATCTCTTAACCGCTGCTTTCTCCTCACTATGCCCTGGTGCATATCATGCGCTAATTTGATGAAATGCGGCTGTAATGCCTCCGGGACAAGAAGGCGGTGAGTACCTCTCATCACACAGTCCTCTTGTCGTGACAGTTCAGTTTGCAATCTGAAGTAAGGAAGGAGATCAGGATCCAGGCCTTTTGACATTTTTGGCCAGCGCTTTGCAAGCAATTCACACAATTTTGTTTGAATGGGGCGGGAAATACAGGCAGTTTTGAATTCTTCAGCTGTCACTGCCGTGAGAGTCGATGTGAGCGCGACAACCTCAACATCATCCTCCAGACTGGGCTCTGTAGTAGGTAGTGGAAGGCGAGACAAGCAATCAGCTGGAACGTTTTCAGAGCCAGGCTTGTACTGAATGCCATAATTAAATGATAGAAGCCGTGCGGACCATCTGGCCATGCGCATCTCTTCCCAATCCTTTTGTGGAAAGCAATGTAGTGAGAGGACTGTGGTCAGTGCGTAAAGAGAAATGTCTACCCCAGAGATAAGTCAAGTCCTCCACTTCTCTGTCGCCCATACATATCCAAGTGCTTCCTTTTCCCCCGTGGAATATTTTCTTTCCGATTCAGTCAGCGTTCGAGATGCAAATACAACAGTTTTCTCCATTTTGACAGCATGAATTTGCATCAGGACCGCTCCAAGGCCATAATCGGAGGCGTCAGTTGTCATTATGGTGTGTACCTCTGGATCAAAAAGAGCGAGAGCTGGACTACTAACAATCAATTCTTTAACCAAATCAAAACTTTGCTGTGCTGTGACTGAGCAGGAGAAGATGGATTGTGTGCAAGAAAAATAATTATATTCACTTGTTGAATTGTTGCTGGTACTTTATAAATTTAATTTTTGTACTATAATCGAATTGGCTGCTCGTAATGTTTCCCTTTTCCTGACAGTCTTTTGACCTACATATTGATAAAAGGAATATCTTACAATGAAAAAAAGTCTTGTTAGCTACATCAAAAAGGGTGACCTGGTTGTTAAACACTGCAACTTTTGCCACGATTGTGTCATTCTCTCCCTCCCACCCAAAGTGCCCACGTGTTGCAGTTCTGAGTTCTTTTTCCCAGTGCTTATCAGCTCATCCTGGTGTTTAATTGCCAAATGTCTCATCCTCCCATTTTTTGGAATGTCAAATTGTGTATAAGAGGAATTGCTTTGGACTTCTGTTTCAGTGAAGTTCATTGGAATGTTTGCGAATCATTGAATGTTCTTCCTCCGTATTTTTCAAAATTTAAGATTCTCCGTTTGTATGCTGATGCAATGTGGAAATTGGGTTCTTTTCCACCACAATTTTGGTGCCCGAACAGGGACCACAACCCCTGGAAGGGCTGGGGACAGCATTGTCTGGCATAAGATCAAGCAAGTGGCCACAAACTAAGATGTTTGCTTTTACTTCAGATCGGATGCTCCATCTCTCAGCCAAACTGGTAACGTGGTACTCTATTGACAGGAGAGGTATACAAAGGAGAACCTTTAGTGACAAACCTAAAAATTAGGTGGTTGGAGGCCACCTAAGATTACAGGATTTATCCCCGGGCATTCGAGTGTTTTAAATAGGGGTTGGAAACCTCTAATGGAGAGTTGAAGACTCTGCCATGCTAACAAGGGTTGGAGGCCCTGCGGGAGGTGAGGGGGGGGGTCAGCCCCCCCCCCCCACAGGAGAGGCTTGGAGGCCCTGCTCGTTAAGAAGTTCAAGTCCCCAAGGGGTGGAACGAATAAGTGTTATGAATGTTCGTCGAGTTACCTCTTTGGATTTCTGTTTGTTCACTGTACTCGCTGGAAGTTTGCTTGCTGTGAAACTGTTGCATTGCTATTGTGTGGAGGTGTTATGGATTCGTAAATCCTATAGTTTTGTGTCATGCAGTTTCCTCTTTGGACGGATTGGTGAATCCTATGTGATTGGAAATGTTAAGTTTTGTGTTAAGGACATAAGTTGGGTGTTCCAACCTGGAGGGATAAATTGAGCTGAAGAGCTAAAGCGTGAAATTTATTGTCTTTTAAGCACAATTTGAAAGAACTGTATTTGTTTTAGTCATAAGTTGAAAGGATAGAACTCTTGTACGTTTGTATTTATATCTGATTTGTATGCGCACTGACTTGCATTGATCTGCATGTAGTCCTAAGTGAGTGAAATTGAGTGTGTGCGAGTCCAGTAGATTTCACTGTATAATAAAACGTGCTCTGTTGTGTATTGTGAAGCTTATGTGAATGAATAAGTACGGAAAGTGGAGATAAGGATTGGTCGTCACCGTACACTGTGAAGACTCTGAATGAGGCGAAGTGCACACATCATTTCCAGAGGAAAAACGATGACGACAGATTCCTCACATGCTGTTGCATCTTTGGTGTGGACACAAACAACTGGGTATATGTCAGCTTGTATTGAAAGACAGAGCCCTGACATTGTGGTGCGGTCTATTTGGAGTGCAGAGCGGATGCTGTTGAGATGCGCACATGCGTCTCGGTGCAGTTTTAAATAATCATATTATGCCTTCGGAAAGGCTGGATGATGCACGAATGGAATATTGTGTGTGTTCCAGGTGAGAGTTCCCTCACTCGTGCTGTGGTTAAACCATGGGAGTCAAATTGGATTAAAGCTTGGGCTTTGCCACTGTTTGATAACCTTGTATGCTATTTTGGCTTTGAGCACTGTACGTTGCATACATACTAAATGGATGGCCTCCGAAGAGTATCATTGAATACCTGTTATCGAAGAATCACAATATAATGCATACATTATCTTATTGGGGTAACATGTTAAGTCAAGAGACCACTTTGGCTTGGCCATTTTGACAACGCAAAGGCTGCGGATTCTTTCCCTGCAGAGGCCAACAATGTGTTTTGCAGGCAGGAATGGACACAAATGTGATTTAGATAAACGCTGAAGCAAGTGTAGAAGCTTTATTTAAGAGCCATGGGGATCTTAGAAACACCAGACAGCCTTGGTTTGTAAATAGAAATGCTGATAAATTTTGAAATGACAATTGTGAATGTAAAATATATTCTGAATGGGGGTCGATTTAGTAGACTGGCTATCGCTGGCATTATGAGATAAAATTGATTAAATATCGCTTTGCTCAGGATTTTAAAATGATGAAAAGTGGGAAATTGCCTCTGCTCATCCCAGCAAGCTGAGCTCTTAATTTGTATTAACACTTGCAATCCTTGCAATCTATGTTTAAGAATTGTTCCTCCTCTTGACAATGTTCTTGCTTCACAAGCAGCTGGAAGCCTGGTGTTGCCTTAGCGGTTCGGGTGGTGGCTTGGGATCCTGACGTCATGAGTTTGAGCCCCGTTGGCCACTGAATTAACACCAGGGGGTTGACTCAGCCTGTCATCCTTCCGAGGTCAGCGAAATGAGCACCAGTATACTGGTAATAGGGGCACTGCATCAGCGGCATAGCCACGCCCCTAACCAATGATGCAGCACACGGTGGGAACAAGCAGCTGTAAGTATTGCAAGAAGAGATTGATGGGTACTGAAACCCCCCCCCCATTCAATTCATATGTGGATCCAAAGGGAGGGTGGGGGCTGCTGTGTTGAAATGCGCATGGCGTGCTCGTTGACGTGAGAGAAGTGTTTCCAAATTTTTAAATTTGATTTGTGACCATTGTACTTAAAATGTGATCGAAATGTAGAAATGTGATTTGGAATGATTTTATAGTGATTTGTGAAGTAGTTGTGTGATTTTGGTTCCTAGTGATGAACGAAGATTTAAAACCTTCCATCGACACGGTGGAGAGTGATCAGTTAATTACTGATTTATTGGAGGCAATCCTTTTGCCCTCTCAAATTGTAGTAACAAGTGATGACCACACAGATGATTCTCAGATAAATAATTGATCTGTGAACCGAGTACATCAAGTGGTGAAGAAAATTGGGTTAAAACCCAGGACAAAGACATGTAGCAAGGACAAAGACATTTGGCAAAATAAAAATGCTTTTTACGGGCAGGGCTCGTGCTTCTCAGACCCACGGCCTCCGCATGTGCATCATAACAACATTCTAAAGGCTTGCAGCCAAGCATTATGATCTGCAAGTTTGTCTGCCAAGGTCAGCTGCTGGCACGAATAGCAGAAAGCAAAAACATCTCTGGTGTCTTTATATGGGCCTCTGTTAATTCATGAATCAAGTTTAATTGGACGACAATTTTGTTTTTATTGTCACACTGATAGACCATAAAGCTGTTTAAGTGAAATTGGATAAATAATATCTTCCAAAGGTGGAGTTTGAACCTAATGGTCATCCGGAGTAGCCAATCAGGGGAAGAGGGATTAGTTGCGTGCTCACAGCAGGTTCAAATCCTGCCATGCTAACCTCACAGCAAGGTTACACATTATCTGGGGAAAGGATGGTGGAGGTTCCACCGAGATAGCGACATGCATGGACGGAGTGTGTTTTGAGCTGCAATTTGGAGTGCCATTTGCCTGGTGACTCAACTTTGACAAATGACGACAATTCTTGTACACCTGTTTAAAACACCGAGGTTTAAACTGTATTTATTTGTTTTGATAAAGGAATGGATTTGTATTTAAAAGGTCAGAGCAAATGCATAGATGGCTAGAGTAGGTGTGATGGAATATTGCAGCATTTTGCTGCATAAGTGAGAGAGAAATGGTCAATGTCAGAGATTTAAAATATTGATGGAATTCCAAATAGTGATGAGAAAGATTGGTTACAGATTATTTTTCGAGATTTTTCAGCTCCATTGACCATCAAGGAAATGGATGCTCATCAGATTGATGAAACAACATGAGCATTTGGTTATTGTTTAAACATATCAATTTTTTCCCCCCCAAATGCTCCCTAATGGACACTGCAACCAAAGTCTGGTCCGCAGCTCGGCACCTCGCACTGCTGTAAAATGTCAAGGCCGAGTGACGTGGACCCCTGTCACTGGGGGAGTTCGCAGAGCTGAGAGCCCGAGAAAGACTTCCAAAAGAATCGCTCTGTGAATATAATGGTAGCCATGCTACTTATTTGTTTACTCCTGTTAATTAATGTAATTATAACAACCTAGCTTTGAATTACCAGTGTGCTTTGACCTGTATTGTAGTGATACTCCTGATAATGTTTGCATGTACCGGGTTTGTTGTCCATGCATAAACATGGGGAACAGTTAGTAACTAATGGAAGTTGTGTATGGTAACTTAGTTAATTACTTTCAGACTCAGCTCATAAAAGAAAAAAAGAACTCATTGAGAACACTGGAGGCACAAGATTTTTTGTGTTCATCGTGTCTTTTTCTCCATTACAATTCATAATGGTATTCAAACCATCATTTTTCTTTTGGTTATAATTAATATCAAGTTTGGTTTTGGAATTACAAATTGAGAAACCTTTATCACATAAGTCTCGTCGTGTCAGCACTTTTGGAACAGCAGTATAATTTAAAATCAGTCACTTGGGACACATGTAAATGATCAGTTATATCACAGTAAGGTACACCGTTGATGATTGATAACTTGTATTGATTGATTGATTGATATATTAATTATCAATCACGAGCTATGGACCTCGTTGATCTATTAATTAAGGGTAGACAAGAGTTACTGGGAATTGAATCGAGATAATATATTAAGTTGAAGTACTTACATAATATTGAAGGAGGATCTATGTTATTAAATTGATCGACAGATTGGTCAATATTATATATTAGGACTCATAAGTTAACTGTAAAGGAAAATCAATACATGAGGGAAATCAGCATGGCATTTACATAAGCAGAATGGTTGGAAGAATGGTTAGACCAATAGCAATTATGAAATCAATTAATGGAATTGGGAATTGCACCATGCATTGTAATTTTATTGCTCTCACTGATTAGTAGCTGGTACTGGCCTGACTGTAATTTAAGTAAAACTAGCATAACGCGCGCTCTGCGCGACATGTTGTGGTGGGTGTGTTTGAGAAAGGAACTGATGCAGAGTATCAGTAGTAATTTTACTTTAATGCAATAAGTGGAATACGATTTCACTGTTTCAGAACCATTTTATTTACTTTTTTTTTGTACCATGCACCTCATATGGTCTTTGAGATAATGTAAGCCGAATATCACGTTACTCGAGCGCAGAACAAAGTCGAAGATAGCGCGACACGAAATCACAAACTCGGAAATATTGAAGCAAAATGCCTCCATATTTTGTGGAAAGAACAAAAAAAAAAAAAATAATAACAGGATAAACCAGAATCATGCCAAGTGCAGAAGGCATTAGCATGTGAAATCAATGTTAAATCGGTCAGAGTGTGAGAATTATATGATTGAAAATAGTGCAATGACGCCACAAGCAACACTAAAATATTACCTATTTTATTTGTTTTCTCATTAATTGGACAGGAGTGTGATTTTTTTGATTAAGTGGTACTTGTATGTTTACTTAACTTACTTCGTTGCAAATTTTGAAATTTGGGTGAGGTATTTGTAACACTAACGTGACCATCTTTCCTCAGCATGGAAGTGCTCGGTTATCTGGAAATAAATAATTAAATAATGGCAGTTGCTCTGGAACTGCCTGTGAATGAAAGTGTGGATTGTGTAGCAGATATGAATGTTAAAATGGTGACTGTGCAAAATCGAATCGCTTTGGATTTGGTACTTGCTCCAAAAGGGGGGAGCCTGTCCTCTTGTTGAGTTTGAGGGTTGTACTTGTAGCTCAGACAAATTAAAATACATTGAAAATTTAAAAAATAATAAGAAGAGGCTAACTTTCATAATTATTCTACAGATGATGGAATAATTTTCTTGACGAGAAGGGATCTTTGGAGGATGGTGGACAAAATTGTTGATTTTTGTTGGACATGTTATTTGTTATCATTGCACTTTTCAATTGTGCTACGACAACGTTGGCCTCACTAAAGGCACCTTTACTGATCTCCTCATGCTTAAAGAGGGGGTAATTTTTCCTCTCAAAACATTCCTCTTTAATGGTACAAACTGATAGAATTGTTGATTGCAAATTGGAACCCTGATAAATACTGCTGCCCTTTCTACATGGAAAGAGCAAATTGGATGATTGTTTTTGAGTATACATGCAACTGAGATTTCTATATATTTTAGCATGTCATTCAGGTGTGAAGACAAAAAAAAGGAAAGGAAAGGGTAAAATTTTGATATAGCATGACATGTACGTTAAATGCTTTACCTTGATTTTGTTTGTTTCGGAGTGTTGAGAGCAGTTGAACAATGCAGTTCGCGATTTTGTCTCATGAAGCTTTGGAACAACTTCCACTGAAAGATTGGATGATGGGGAGAACCCAGATTTGGGTGATTGGGCATTCAACACATGATCATGACACGACTCCCTTCCTCAGGAGATAAGATGAGCATGTTAAAGAAAGAAAGAGAAGGAAAAAAAGAAAAAAAAACACTGAAGAGAAGGTTGGACAAGTCAAACCCCAGCAGGGCAAAGACTTAACATCGCCGTTGCATGGTGCCTGCTTGGGGGAACGACCCCACCCACACTCGCAGATTGCTGCTCTGTAGATACATTGTGAACTTGCCGTGGTCGCACAATGCACAACGAAGGCCGTGGAGGTCCATACGGTGAGTCATCTGCAACGTGTGTTCAATGGTGCGGGTGGGGCTCATGGAGCCATCACGGCTGTCTCCAATGTGCATAGCTCACTTGGTGAATCAAACCCGATTGCACGAACTGCTGCTACGAGGCCCCAAACTCTGCTGGGGCTGGATCTCTGGGTCGCATCTCGAGTCCTCTTCGTCTCCTTCAACCCAGTGTCATCTTTAACCCAGTGTCGGGCCCAAGCTCATATCTGCCAAGATCTACCTTCTCTGCAGTTGAAGGAGCATCTAGATTGTGTTTCCCATTGGGTGCTGCTCTATCTTCACCCTAACCTGCGAATCTACTGGCCTCGGGTAGCACGTCTTTTCGATTCGTGACACCTGCTGATGAACAGGCCACAAATTAAATGGAAACGCACTCACTAATCTGGCTGGGACACAACTGAAATGACCATCGTCCAGCATTCTTTTCCTACGAGCGCTCGCTGCCATTATTGATTGAACTTGTGTAAGGAATATCTTTTCTCCTTGAGGAATGGGGTATGGTGATCACGTGTAATATACTTAAACAAATTTTTCCTGATAGGATATAAAAAAGGGGGGGAGGGATGTGGAAGAAGAATAATTATATTCACTTGTTGAATCGTTGCTGGTACTTTATAAATTTAATTTTTGTACAATGATTAAATTGACTGTCAGTAATGTTTCCCTTTTCCCAACAGTCTTTTGCCCTACATATCGATAAAAGGAATATCTTACGATTATACAGGGTCTTGCTTGCTGTATAGAAACAGGGTGACCTGGTTGTTAAACACTGCAACTCTTGCCATGATTGTGTCATTCTCTCCTTCCCACCCAAAGTGGCCACGTATTGCAGTTCTGAGTTCTTTAGCTTAGTCATCTTATCAGCTCATCCTGTAATTGAATTGCCAAATGCCTCACCCTCCTATTTTTTGGAATATCAAATTGTGTGTAAGAGGAATTGCTTTGGGCTTCTGTTTCAGTGAAATTCATTGGAATGTTTCAGTGAATCAATGAAGTTCTTCCTCCATATATACGAAATTAAAGATTCTCCGTTTGTATGCCGATCCAATGTGGAAATTTGGGGGGTTTTTTTCCACTGGATCAAAGAGAGCGAGAGTTGGACTACTGAAATCAGTTCTTAAACCAAATCAAAACTTTGCTGTGCTGTGACTGACCAGGAGAAGATGGATGGTCCCTCCAGTAATTCTCTCTGGGGTTCAACAACCGATGCATGGTAAGGGATGAACTTCGCATACCATGACGTGAGCCTGAGAAAAGAGCGCAAGCTCTGCACGTCTTTCTTTTGACACCGTGTGTGACACTACTTGTCTTAAAAATGACAGTTCTGTCTGTCTGAAGTGGGATTTTGAAAGGTTCAGTTTCAGTCCAGCTGCATCGATGAGCTGCAGCACCGCTCTGAGGTGTATGTCATGTGCTTCGGGAGTCCCTCCAAAAACAATTACATCGTCAAGGTAACACCGAGCTCCGGGGTGGTGTTTTTTAAAATGGCAGACATCATCCTCTGATAACAGCTCGGTGCTGAAGCAAGCCCGTAAGGGATTTGTTTGTAGCGAAACAGTCCCTCATGTGTCATGAAAGCAGTGAGGTTCCTGCTGTTCTCATGCAGTACAACCCGGTGGTACGCACTTTGCAGATCCAATGTGGAGAAAAGTGTGCTGCCTCGCAACACCGCAAACATTTCCTCCACATGCGGAAGAGGATATCCGTCATTCACCACCGCTTTATTTGGTTCTCGTAAATCTGTGCACAGACGAATAACTCCATTTTTCTTCATCGGCACGACAATTGGTGAAACCCACTCTGATGATTCCAATTGCTCAATTACATCCAGTTTAACGAGCTTTTTCAGTTCCTGTGAAACAGCACCTCGCACAGACAAAGGTAACCGGCGCAGGTTTTACTGGACTGAATTCACATTGGGTCGTATTTTAACAAGATGAATAAATCCCTTTGTACAACCCAGGGTGCCCTCCATGCTGTCAACTGTAACATTTGTGACTGGGGTTCGATTCGCAGTCCTTCAGGTGATAGAGGTGATGCAACTATTCAGAAGTTGCATGTCAAGTGCAGCAACCAGGTCTCTGCCCAGAATTGGAGAACACAAAGAACCTGCATGCACTCTCCACTCCATGTGGTACTGTGTGGTTAAACAAAATCTGCATGCACTCTCCATTTCATGGGGTGCTGTGTGGTTAAACAAAACCTGCATGCACTCTCAATTTCATGGGGTGTTGTGTGGTTACACAAGGAACCTGTATGCACTCTACTCTCCATGTGGTGCTGTGTGGTTACACAAGGAATCTGCGTGCACTCACGACTCCAAGCTGTGCTGTGTGGTAACACAAGGAACCTGCAATGCACTCTCCATTTCATGGGATGCTGTGTAGTTACACAAGGAACCTGCATGCATTGTCCTCTCCATGTGGTGCTGTGTGGTCACACAAGGAACCTGCACGCACTCTCCATTTCATGGGATGCTGTGTGGTTACACAAGGAACCTGCATGCACTCTCCCCTCCATGCGGTGCTGTGTGGTTACACAAGGAACCTGCATGCACTCTCCCCTCCATGCGGTGCTGTGTGGTTACACAAGGAACCTGCATGCACTCTCCCCTCCATGCGGTGCTGTGTGGTTACACAAGGAACCTGCATGCACTCTCCCCTCCATGCGGTGCTGTGTGGTTACACAAGGAACCTGCATGCACTCTCCCCTCCATGTGGTGATGTGTGGTTACACAGGGAACCTGCGTGCATTCACAACTCCAAGCTGTGCTGTGTGGTTACACAAGGAACCCGCAATGCACTCTCCATTTCATGGGATGCTGTGTGATTAAACAAGGAACCTGCATGCACTCTCTCTCCTTGTGGTGCTGTGTGGTTACACAAGGAACCTGCATGCACTCTCTCCACATGGTGCTGTGTGGTTACACAGGGAACCTGCATGCATTGTCCTCTAGATGTGGTGCTGTGTGGTCACACAAAGAACCTGCATGCACTCTCCATTTCATGCGGTGCTGTGCGGTTACACAAGGAACCTGCATGCACTCTTCTCTCCATGTGCTGCTGTGTGGTAACACAAGGAACATGCGTGCACTCTCCATTTCATGGGGTGCTGTGTGGTTACACAAGGAACCTGTATGCACTCTCCTCTTCACGTGGTGCTTTGTGGTTACACAGGGAACCTGCATGCACTCTCCCCTCTTTGTGGTGCTGTGTGGTTACACAAGGAACCTGCATGCACTCTCCTCTCCACATGGTGCTGTGTGGTTACACAAGGAACCTGTATGCACTCTCCTCTCCACGTGGTGCTGTGTGGTTACACAGGGAACCTGCATGCACTCTCTCCATGCGGTGTTGTGTGGTTACACAAGGAACCTGCATGCACTCTCCCCTCCATGTGGTGCTGTGTGGTTACACAAGGAACCTGCATGCACTCTCCTCTCCATGTGGTGCTGTGTGGTTACACAGGGAACCTGCATACACTCTCCTCTCCATGCGGTGATGTGTGGTTACACAAGGAACCTGAGTGGATTCTCTCCTCCATGCGATGCTGTGTGGTTACACAGGGAACCTGCATGCACTCTCCCCTCCATGTGGTGCTGTGTGGTTACACAGGGAACCTGCATGCACTCTCCTCTCCATGCGGTGATGTGTGATTACACAGGGAACCTGCATGCACTCTCCCCTCCATGTGGTGCTGTCGTGACACAAGGAACCTCATGTACTCTCCTCTCCATTTGATGCTGTGTGGTTACACAAGGAACCTGCGTGAACTCTCTCCTCCATGCGATGCTGTGTGGTTACAAAAGAACCTGCGTGCACTCTCTCCTCCATGTGGTGCTGTGTGGTTACACAAGGAACCTGCACGCACTCTACTCTCCGTGTGATGCTGTGTGGTTACACAAGGAACCTGCATGCACTCTCCATTGCATGGGGTGCTGTGTCGTTACACAAGGAACCTGCGTGCACTCTCCCCTCCATGTGGTGAAGTGTGGTTACACAGGGAACCTGCATGCACTCTCCCCTCCATGCGGTGCTGTCGTTACACAAGGAACCTCATGTACTCTGCTCTCCATGCAGTGCTGTGTGGTTACACAAGGAACCTGCGGAAACTCTCTCCTCCATGTGGTGCTTTGTGGTTACACAAGGAACCTGCATGCATTGTCCTCTCCATGTGGTGCTGTGTGGTCACACAGGGAACCTGCATGCACTCTCCTCTCCATGTGGTGCTGTGTGGTTTCACAAGGAATCTGCGTGCACTCACGACTCCAAGCTGTGCTGTGTGGTTACACAAGGAACCTGCAATGCACTCTCCATTTCATGGGATGCTGTGTGATCACACAAGGAAACTGCATGCACTCTCCCCTCCATGTGTTGCTGTGTGGTTACATAAGGAACCTGCGTGCATTGTCCTCTCCACGTGGTGCTGTGTGGTTACACAAGGAACCTGCGTGCACTCTCTCCTCCATGTGGTGCTGTGTGGTTACAAAAGAACCTGCGTGCACTCTCTCCTCCATGTGGTGCTGTGTGGTTACACAAGGAACCTGCACGCACTCTACTCTCCGTGTGATGCTGTGTGGTTACACAAGGAACCTGCACGCACTCTACTCTCCACGTGGTGCTGTGTGGTTACACAAGGAACCTGCATGCACTCTCCATTGCATGGGGTGCTGTGTCGTTACACAAGGAACCTGCGTGCACTCTCCCCTCCATGTGGTGAAGTGTGGTTACACAGGGAACCTGCATGCACTCTCCCCTCCATGCGGTGCTGTCGTTACACAAGGAACCTCATGTACTCTGCTCTCCATGCAGTGCTGTGTGGTTACACAAGGAACCTGCGGAAACTCTCTCCTCCATGTGTTGCTGTGTGGTTACATAAGGAACCTGCATGCATTGTCCTCTCCATGTGGTGCTGTGTGGTTACACAAGGAACCTGCGTGCACTCTCTCCTCCATGTGGTGCTGTGTGGTTACAAAAGAACCTGCGTGCACTCTCTCCTCCATGTGGTGCTGTGTGGTTACAAAATAACCTGCGTGCACTCTCTCCTCCATGTGGTGCTGTGTGGTTACACAGGGAACCTGCATGCACTCTCCTCTACATGTGGTGCTGTGTGGTTACACAAGGAATCTGCGTGCACTCACGACTCAAAGCTGTGCTGTGTGGTTACACAAGGAACCTGGAATGCACTCTCCATGTCATGGGATGCTGTGTGATTACACAAGGAACCTGCATGCATTGTCCTCTCCATGTGGTGCTGTGTGGTCACACAAGAACCTGCACGCACTCTCCATTTCATGGGATGCTGTGGGTTAGACAAGGAACCTGCATGCACTCTCCCCTCCATGTGGTGCTGTGTGGTTACACATGGAATCTGCGTGCACTCACCACTCCAATCTGTGCTGTGTGGTTACACAAGGAACCTGCAATGCACTCCATTTCATGGGATGCTGTGTAGTTACACAAGGAACCTGCATGCATTGTCTTCTCCATGTGGTGCTGTGTGGTCACACAAGGAACCTGCACGCACTCTCCATTTCATGGGATGCTGTGTGATTAAACAAGGAACCTGCATGCACTCTCCCCTCCTTGTGGTGCTGTGTGGTTACACAGGGAACCTGCGTGCATTGTCCTCTCGATGTGGTGCTGTGTGGTTACACAAGGAACCTGGATGCATTGTCCTGTCCATGTGGTGCTGTGTGGTCACACAAGGAACCTGCGTGCACTCTCCCCTCCATGTGGTGCTGTATGGTTACACAAGGAACCTGCATGTACTCTCCTCTGCACGTGGTGCTGTGTGGTTACACAAGGAACCTGCATGTACTCTCCTCTCCACGTGGTGCTGTGTGGTTACACAAGGAATCTCATGTTCTCTCCTCTCCACGTGGTGCTGTGTGGTTACACAAGGAACCTCATGTTCTCTCCTCTGCACGTGGTGCTGTGTGGTTACACAAGGAATCTCATGTTCTCTCCTCTCCACGTGGTGCTGTGTGGTTACACAAGGAACCTCATGTTCTCTCCCCTCCACGTGGTGCTGTGTGGTTACACAAGGAATCTCATGTTCTCTCCTCTCCACGTGGTGCTGTGTGGTTACACAAGGAATCTCATGTTCTCTCCTCTCCACGTGGTGCTGTGTGGTTACACAAGGAACCTCATGTTCTCTCCTCTGCACGTGGTGCTGTGTGGTTACACAAGGAATCTCATGTTCTCTCCTCTCCACGTGGTGCTGTGTGGTTACACAAGGAACCTCATGTTCTCTCCTCTCCACGTGGTGCTGTGTGGTTACACAAGGAATCTCATGTTCTCTCCTCTCCACGTGGTGCTGTGTGGTTACACAAGGAATCTCATGTTCTCTCCCCTCCACGTGGTGCTGTGTGGTTACACAAGGAACCTCATGTTCTCTCCTCTCCACGTGGTGCTGTGTGGTTACACAAGGAACCTCATGTTCTCTCCTCTCCACGTGGTGCTGTGTGGTTACACAAGGAACCTCATGTTCTCTCCTCTCCACGTGGTGCTGTGTGGTTACACAAGGAATCTCATGTACTCTCCTCTCCACGTGGTGCTGTGTGGTTACACAAGGAACCTGCATGTACTCTCCTCTCCACGTGGTGCTGTGTGGTTACACAAGGAATCTCATGTTCTCTCCTCTCCACGTGGTGCTGTGTGGTTACACAAGGAACCTCATGTTCTCTCCTCTGCACGTGGTGCTGTGTGGTTACACAAGGAATCTCATGTTCTCTCCTCTCCACGTGGTGCTGTGTGGTTACACAAGGAACCTCATGTTCTCTCCCCTCCACGTGGTGCTGTGTGGTTACACAAGGAATCTCATGTTCTCTCCTCTCCACGTGGTGCTGTGTGGTTACACAAGGAATCTCATGTTCTCTCCTCTCCACGTGGTGCTGTGTGGTTACACAAGGAACCTCATGTTCTCTCCTCTGCACGTGGTGCTGTGTGGTTACACAAGGAATCTCATGTTCTCTCCTCTCCACGTGGTGCTGTGTGGTTACACAAGGAACCTCATGTTCTCTCCTCTCCACGTGGTGCTGTGTGGTTACACAAGGAATCTCATGTTCTCTCCTCTCCACGTGGTGCTGTGTGGTTACACAAGGAATCTCATGTTCTCTCCACTCAACGCGCTGTTGCCGTCAGACCGTGATTTGTAAACATGGAGGGGACGAGGAGGTTCAGGATCATCAGCACGAGGCTGACGAAGTCGATGATGAAGAGGAGGAGGAGGAGGAGAGCGGGTCTCTCCGTGAGGTTCGGGGTTGTCGATGTCCCATTTGATTATTAACGAGACCAAGTTTGAAGAAGTGAATAAACTTGAGGTCCCGAGGGACGCGGGTTTCAAACTGTAAAACGTGTTCTCTCATCTGAATAAGAGAACATCCGATAAATCAACCCCACCCGCGGTTTATTAGTGAACTTGTAAAAGCCTGGAAGCCCAAATAAAACCAGCGAGCGGTTTGAGCTGACAGCGAAGGAGCCGCTCCAGTCGTGCGTGGCACAGCGATTCGCGCTCTCTCTCCCCGGCGGATCCTTTGAGAGTGAGCCGGTCGCGCATGACGTCATCAACAACACGCTCTCGCGGGGGACAAATAACATGGAGTCGGGTAAGCCGAGCTCCTATTGGCTGGCGCTCTGCACCACGCGTGCCACGCTCCGCCCATTCTCGCCCCTTTCACTCCGCCCACATCGCCGTTCGCCGTCTCCCAAAGATGCGTGCCGATCCCATTGGCTAGAATTTCTCCCTCGGTGAGCTCCCATTGGTCCGGGCGTCGGTTGCGACCCCGGAGCGACCTCCGAGTGAGATCACGACGTACGAGTCATGCCCGGCCCTCATTCACTTTCCCGTCGCCGCCTCCTTCCTCCCCCGAGTTCCCTTTAGCCTCATCTTCCTCTCCTCTCCCCTCCCCCCCACCACCACCACCACGTCTCGCTCTCTCCCCGCGTCACGTTCTGTTCCTTCCCCCCAACTTTCTCTCATTTCTCCCACCCTCGGTCTCGCCTCCTACCCTCGCCCGGCCAAATGAATATTAATGAGCCAGCAGAGCGGCCATGATTGCCGTGGAGTATGGAGGAAGCACTGTTGGCTAGCCGGCCAAGCGGGAGGGATCCAGGACAGCCATGAGAGCGACGCGGCACCTTGGAATGCAGCTGAGTCAGCCATGGCGACGCTGAGTGCCGATGAGGATGAGTTTGACATCGCGGAGGTTCGTTCTTGTTTCTCTCTCTCTCTCTCTCTCTCTCTCTCTCTCTCTCTCTCTCTCTCTCTCTCTCTCTCTCTCTCTCTCTCTCTCTCTCTCTCTCTCTCTCTCTCTCTCTCTCTCTCTCTCACGAATGTCGGAGACCGCATGAGGCGGCGGCAGGGACGGGGTTGGTAATGCAGGACGATCGCCTCAGGCCCTTCCTCATGGAGAGGTCCTCGGAAATGGACCTTCACTACAGTCACGTGACCATGTCCTCAGGCTTTTGGGAGGGGGGGTGGGTGAGGATGAGGTTTGGGGAGGTGAGAGAGTGGTGTGTGGTTTCGGGGAGGGGAGAGAGGGGTGTGTGGTGTGGGGGAGGTGAGAGAGTGGTGTGTGGTTTGGGGGAGCTGAGACAGTGGTGAGGTTTGGGGGAGGTGAGGGAGTGGTGAGGTTTGGGGAGGTGAGAGAGTGGTGAGGTTTGGGGAGGTGAGAGAGTGGTGTGTGGTTTGGGGGAGTGAGAGAGTGGTTTGGGGGAGGGAGAGAGTGGTGTGTCATTTGGGGGATGTGAGAGAATGGAGAGGTTTGGGGGAGGTGAGAGAGTGGTGTGGTTTGGGGGAGGTGAGACTGGTGAGGTTTGGGCGAGGTGAGACAGTGGTGTGGTTTGGGGGAGGTGAGAGTGGTATGGTTTGGGGGAGGTGAGAGAGTGGTGTGGTTTGGGGAGGTGAGAGAGTGGTGTGGTTTGGGGGAGGTGAGAGAGTGGTGTGGTTTGGGGAGGGAGACAGTGGTGAGGTTTGGGGACGTGAGACAGTGGTATGGTTTGGGGGTGGTGAGGTTTGGGGGAGGTGAGACAGTGGTGAGGTTTGGGGGAGGTGAGAGAGTGGTGTGGTTTGGGGGACGTGAGTGAGTGGTGTGGTTTGGGGGAGGTGAGACAGTGGTGAGGTTTGGGGGACGTGAGACAGTGGTGAGGTTTGGGGACGTGAGACAGTGGTGAAGTTTGGGGGACGTGAGACAGTGGTGTGGTTTGGTGCACGTGAGACAGTGGTGTGGTTTGGGGGAGGTGAGACAGTGGTGTGGTTTGGGGGAGGTGAGACTGGTGTGGTTTGGGGGAGGTGAGACTGGTGTGGTTTGGGGGAGGTGAGAGAGTGGTGTGGTTTGGGGGAGGTGAGAGAGTGGTGTGGTTTGGGGGAGGTGAGAGAGTGGTGTGGTTTGGGGGAGGTGAGAGAGTGGTGTGGTTTGGGGGAGGAGAGAGAGTGGTGTGGTTTGGGGAGGAGAGAGAGTGGTGTGGTTTGGGGGAGGTGAGAGAGTGGTGTGGTTTGGGGGAGGTGAGAGAGTGGTGTGGTTTGGGGGAGGTGAGAGAGTGGTGTGGTTTGGGTGAGGTGAGAGAGTGGTGTGGTTTGGGGGAGATGAGAGTGGTGTGGTTTGGGGGAGATGAGAGTGGTGTGGTTTGGGGGAAGTGAGAGAGTGGTGTGGTTTGGGGGACGTGAGAGAGTGGTGTGGTTTGGGGGACGTGAGACAGTGGTATGGTTTGGGGGAGGTGAGACAGTGGTGAGGTTTGGGGGAGGTGAGACAGTGGTGAGGTTTGGGGGAGGTGAGACAGTGGTGAGGTTTGGGGGACGTGAGACAGTGGTGAGGTTTGGGGAGGTGAGACAGTGGTGAGGTTTGGGGAGGTGAGACAGTGGTGAGGTTTGGGGGAGGTGAGACAGTGGTGAGGTTTGGGGAGGTGAGACAGTGGTGAGGTTTGGGGGAGGTGAGACAGTGGTGAGGTTTGGGGAGGTGAGACAGTGGTGAGGATTGGGGGACGTGAGACAGTGGTGACGTTTGGGGGACGTGAGACGGTGGTGTGGTTTGGGGGAGGTGAGACGGTGGTGTGGTTTGGGGAGGTGAGACTGGTGTGGTTTGGGGGAGGTGAGAGAGTGGTGTGGTTTGGGGAGGTGAGAGAGCGGTGTGGTTTGGGGGAGGTGAGAGAGCGGTGTGGTTTGGGGGTGGTGAGAGAGTGGTGTGGTTTGGGGGTGGTGAGAGTGGTGTGGTTTGGGGAGGTGAGAGAATGGTGTGGTTTGGGGGAGGTGAGAGAGTGGTGTGGTTTGGGGGAGGTGAGAGAGTGGTGTGGTTTGGGGCAGGTGAGAGAGTGGTGTGGTTTGGGGGAGGTGAGAGAGTGGTGTGGTTTGGGGCAGGTGAGAGAGTGGTGTGGTTTGGGGGAGGTGAGAGAGTGGTGTGGTTTGGGGGAGATCAGAGTGGTGTGGTTTGGGGGAGGTGAGAGAGTGGTGTGGTTTGGGGGACGTGAGAGAGTGGTGTGGTTTGGGGACGTGAGAGAGTGGTGAGGTTTGGGGGAGGTGAGAGAGTGGTGTGGTTTGGGGAGGTGAGAGAGTGGTGTGGTTTGGGGGAGGTGAGAGAGTGGTGTGGTTTGGGGGAGGTGAGAGAGTTGTGTGGTTTGGGGGAGGTGAGAGAGTGGTGTGGTTTGGGGGAGGTGAGAGAGTGGTGTGGTGTGGTTTGGGGGAGGTGAGAGAGTGGTGTGGCTTTGGGGGAGGTGAGACAGTGGTGTGGCATTGGGGGAGGTGAGATAGTGGTGTCGTTTGGGGGAGGTGAGAGAGTGGTGTGGTTTGGGGTACGTGAGAGAGTGGTGTGGTATAGGGGACGTGGGAGAGTGGTGTGGTTTGGGGGTGGTGAGAGAGGGGTGTAGTTTGGTGGCCGTGAGAGGGGTGTGGTTTGGGGGAGGAGAGAGAGGGGTGTGGTTTGGGGGAGGTGAGAGAGCGGTGTGGTTTGGGGGAGGTGAGAGAGCGGTGTGGTTTGGGGGAGGTGAGAGAGCGGTGTGGTTTGGGGGAGGTGAGAGAGCGGTGTGGTTTGGGGGAGGTGAGAGAGCGGTGTGGTTTGGGGGAGGTGAGAGAGCGGTGTGGTTTGGGGAGGTGAGAGAGCGGTGTGGTTTGGGGAGGTGAGAGAGCGGTGTGGTTTGGGGAGGTGAGAGAGCGGTGTGGTTTGGGGGAGGTGAGAGAGCGGTGTGGTTTGGGGGAGGTGAGAGAGCGGTGTGGTTTGGTGGAGGTGAGAGCGGTGTGGTTTGGGGGAGGTGAGAGAGCGGTGTGGTTTGGGGGACGTGAGAGAGCGGTGCGGTTTGGGGAGTTGAGAGAGCGGTGCGGTTTGGTGGAGGTGAGAGAGCGGTGCGGTTTGGTGGAGGTGAGAGAGCGGTGTGGTTTGGGGGAGGTGAGAGAGCGGTGTGGTTTGGGGGAGGTGAGAGAGCGGTGTGGTTTGGGGGAGGTGAGAGAGCGGTGTGGTTTGGGGAGGTGAGAGAGCGGTGTGGTTTGGGGAGGTGAGAGAGCGGTGTGGTTTGGGGGAGGTGAGAGAGCGGTGTGGTTTGGGGGAGGTGAGAGAGCGGTGTGGTTTGGGGGAGGTGAGAGAGCGGTGTGGTTTGGGGAGGTGAGAGAGCGGTGTGGTTTGGGGAGGTGAGAGAGCGGTGTGGTTTGGGGGAGGTGAGAGAGCGGTGTGGTTTGGTGGAGGTGAGAGAGCGGTGTGGTTTGGGGGAGGTGAGAGAGCGGTGCGGTTTGGGGGACGTGAGAGAGCGGTGCGGTTTGGGGAGTTGAGAGAGCGGTGCGGTTTGGTGGAGGTGAGAGAGCGGTGCGGTTTGGGGGAGGTGAGAGAGCGGTGCGGTTTGGGGAGGTGAGAGAGCGGTGCGGTTTGGGGAGGTGAGAGAGCGGTGCGGTTTGGGGAGGTGAGAGAGCGGTGCGGTTTGGGGGAGGTGAGAGAGCGGTGCGGTTTGGGGAGGTGAGAGAGCGGTGCGGTTTGGGGGTGGTGAGAGGGCGGTGCGGTTTGGGGGAGGTGAGAGAGCGGTGCGGTTTGTGGGAGGTGAGAGAGCGGTGCGGTTTGGCGGAGGTGAGAGAGCGGTGAGGTTTGGGGGAGGTGAGTGAGTGGTGCGGTTTGGGGGACGGGAGAGAGCGGTGCGGTTTGGCGGAGCGAGAGAGCGGTGCGGTTTGGCGGAGTGAGAGAGCGGTGCGGTTTGGGGGAGCGAGAGAGCGGTGCGGCTTGGGGGAGCGAGAGAGTGCTGCCGTTTGGGGGAGCGAGAGAGCGGTGCGGTTTGGGGGAGCGAGAGAGTGGTGCGGTTTGGGGGAGCGCGACGTGGTGCGGTTTTGGGGAGCGAGAGGGCAGAGTGGTGCGATTTGGGGGAGCGAGAGGGCGGCGTTGTGCGATTTCGGGGGAGCGAGAGGGCGGCCTGGTGCGGTGTTGGGGGAGCGAGAGGGTGGCGTGGTGTGGTTTCGGGGGAGCAAGGGGCGGAATGGTGCGGTTTCGGGGGAGCGAGAGGGCGGCATGGTGCGGTGTTGTGGGAGCGAGAGGGCGGCTTGGTGTGGTGTGGGAGCGAGGGGCGGTGTGGTCAGTGTTGGGGGAGCGAGTGGGTGGCGTGGTGCGGCTTGGGGGAGCGAGAGGGTGGCGTGGTGCGGTTTGGGGGAGCGAGGGGCAGTGGCTGCGGCTGTGAGGGGTGCGAGGGGGCGGCGTCGGTGGCTGTGAGGAGTGCGAGGGAGCCAGTGATCGAGTGGTGGGGTTTGGTGTGATTCATTTGTGGGTGGGTCCCCTGGGGAGAGCGAGTGAGAGGATGAGAGGTGAGTTCCATGGGGGAGGGCTGACTGGGCTTGTGGTGGGGCTGGGAGAAGGGGGTCCTTTGGGAGGGGTGAGCAAGAGGTGTGGGCCGGTTGGAGGGGTCAGTGAGAGTTGAGCGAGAGGTGTGAGCTGAGTGGAGAGTGAGGTTAGCGAGTGGGTGAGACGTGGGGCCAGAGGTTGTGTCATTGAGCGAGAGTTAAGTGAGAGGTGAGGTGTGGGTCGGCATCCTCAGGTCGGTGGTTGAGGTTGGTGTGGTTGTAGATATTGTTTTTTTAAGGGTAATACATACATTGCAGAGTCAGTTGTTTTTGAATTATTTTCTTTGGGAAGTTCTTGAGCTGTGGATCCAATCCGGACCTCTCCTGATCCCGTGTGAGCCTGATCTCCATTGCTCAATTCTTCCCTTCCCTCTCACTTCCCCACCTTTGCTCTCAAGGAGCCACAACTCACCTGTTGCAACTTGCCCTTCTTGGCAGCTTCTTATTGATGTGTTTATTTTTTTGTTCAATGTTCGCATCGCTGTTTACATTGTGTGTGTGCACCACATATTTTGCTCGCTGTTTCTTTGGTTCATCTGTGCAAATGGATTGCGTCCACATCGGTAACAAGGCATCCGTTAAATGGAGGGTCTCTTGGTAACGAGGTGGTCGATGAGTGGTTAAGCGAGATGGGGAAGTCCATGGACGTGTATAAATAAATATATAACTAACACACTTTCATCTGATCAGTGTGTGAGAGAGATGTGTGGGTTCGGACTACAGCTGTGAAGGTAAGATTAAGAGGTGTTGTGCTGTTTCTTGATGTTTGTCGTGTGGATCCTCTTTGGTTTAGGCGGTAACGTGACGACGGACCTCAAACTAACCCGAACACTCAAACGAAATGAGGAAGTGGAACATCCAACGTCCGTCCGTGGTTCACTGTGGTGAATGTTGGATCGTGTGGTTAGAGGATGATTTGTGGTTCACTGTGGTGAGTGTTGGATCGTGTGGTTTGGAACAAGAGCCACAGGGATTTGGGAAATGTCTCCTCACTGTGGGTTGCACCACTTCATAGGAGAGGGTGGTCTCAGTTTCATGCTTTTGGATTGGTGTTCATTTGGTGTTGTTCCTGTCATACACACCTGTTGATGCACCATTTAACGTGTTTTTTTGTTGTTGTTGTTGGTTCACCGAAGTAAGTGAACGTTGATGGGGAAACACAACCAAGGTATTGATATTGTAACTTATTTTACAAATAGCATCATTGTCTTAATCACTCGAAAATGACAGGTCTTTGTGTTGTATATCATCTTCATTGCATGAATTGACGTTTTGTCCTTCATTTGGTGTTGAAGCCTTGCTCGAATGAATGAAGCCTTGCTCGAATGAATGAAGCCTTGCTCGAATGAATGAAGCCTTGCTCGAATGAATGAAGCCTTGCTCGAATGAATGAAGCCTTGCTCGAATGAATGAAGCCTCGCTTCATAAACTTAACTGATTGATATGACGAAGTATCATGTTTAAGTCTGTGTGCACCTCTCTGCAATGGACTGGGTATGTTTCATCAGTCATAGCTGTCATCAGCTGAATATGCTTTGCTTCCTTTGCACCATGAGGGGGGCTTCCAGAATGGGAATGCCTCGTGCAGTGGACTTGTACCTACACCTGTACTCGTGCTGCGGACTCGTAGCCGAACCCGTACCCACACCTGTACTTGTGCTGCGGAACTGTTCTCATCCTCAATCTGCGTATCTGTACTCGTTCTTGTTCCCTTACTCGTACCTATATTCGTGCTGTGGACCCATACCTGAACTCGTGCTGCGTACTCATTATTGGGCCCATACCCTGTCCCGTACTCATGCTGCGGACCCAAACCCATACCTGTACTCGTGGTGCGGACACATACTCTTAATCGTGCTGTGTACCCGTTCTCATGCCCATACCCTTACTCATGCTGTGGACCCATAATTATAATGTTGCGTACTCGTGCAGCGAGGCCACCCTAAGGTTTTGAAGATATGAATCGTTTGATTCGACTTTGCTCGAGAGCTGGTGATGGCCGAATCTTCTTCTTGATCTGAGTTTTGTGCATCAAACGGACCCATTCCTCACGTACCGACGTCGCCTGTGTCTCCTTGTTTGATCCACCACGACGCACCAGTGAACGATGTCTGTCCTCTTGCCATCATGAGGAGGCCAGAACTCCGGTAAGAATCCGGTGCACGCGTTTACCGCCGCAGTTACTGCCAAGCAATGAGCGACCTCGTTGCAATGGCATTCGCTGCTTCAGCGATGTTTTTGTTGTCCTGCTTGAGCACAGTTCTTGGATGTGTTCCTTGCATTCTTGAGGTCTGCAGGTCATTTGGTTAATGGCATGCATGCATTGCGAATGAGGGGATGTGTTATCTGCATCTGCGTTTACCTTGGCTAGGCAGTCGGGGTCCTTGGGTGTCGTATGCATCTTTGTGAAAAAGAACAAAAATTATTTTGATAACCTGTTGGGTTTTGTGTCATTCTCTTGAACTGAGCTGTGATTGCATTTACTCAAAATGTATATTAGAAGCAGAACAGATAGGCCTCCAAGATAAGCTCGACCGTTATATCAGAAATATTAAGTTCGTGATTGGCAGTGGTGGTATCGGGGCTGCCAGCCCTCAAAAGAATGAATAATCTCTTAAGCCTTGGCAGCAGTGATGTCGTCATGACCAAGCAGGGACTCGAGCAAGTTTTTGTTCTTCCGTGCAAGGTTGGAGTATATTTCGCTCTCTCCATACCTGTGTACAGCAGCCAACCTGCAGCATTGCCCACATAGGCCTTGTTGCCCCTCCTTTCACATGTGCCTGTATTGAGCTGTAATTGTTTGGCCTGCAGATGATGTCATCACACCTTCATGCTGATCCATCCTGCAGCCAGCGATCTCGGCGAATAGTGGCGCCATGGAAACGGCAACGTCACCTTGTGACGAAAAGAGAACTCAGCATGAATATAGGTGTGTTCGTTTTACCGTTTGTTTCCTTCGATCAAGTCTCGTTCCCTTTTACGAACTGCATTGTCATCATGGAGTTGTGTTGTGCCGTTTTGATATCTGGGGAGAGAAAAGGCAAATTCGGTGTCATTGAGCCGTTCATGACAGTCGTGACCGAGTGGACTGTCTGTTGAGGGTTAAAAGGTCCTGCGAGTAATTACCCTCGCCAGGGGAGAGGTTATTGCATTTGGGTCCGGTCGAGTGTTTGTTTGTTGTTTGTTTTTTTTGATTGTTACTTGCGAAAATGGAAGATTTTTCAAGTAGAATGGTTGGTCTTGTGCATTATTCTCTGTCTGTCTGTCTATGTTTGTCAGTCGTCAACAGGTCACAATTTTCAACTGATCTTCACCACATGGTGGAGTTCGTCATAAGCAAGAAGTCCATTGTTTTTGAGGTCAACACAAAGGTCAACAAACTAAGCTGGTATTTCTAAAAATCCTCAGTTTTCATCCGATTGACTGAATTTGAACAGGATATGCATATCAGGTCACTGAATTCAACCACCAATTATTTTTGAGGTCGAGGCCAAAACATAGTCAAATCCTTCCCCTACCCTCTCTCTTCTATCTCGTTCATCCACCTCCTCCAATCTTCATCTTCCCTCTGCCCCCTCTCTTATAACTCCCCACTGTGCCTGATCCCATCACCACCGAGCCTTTTCTCCTCCTCATCTGGCCCTCTCCCCTTGGAGGAGGAGGATATTGGGACCATACTCTTTGCAGAGCATTGGTGCTGCTTAGGCCTCAGTCACATTTGCTCTACGGCGAGGATCAGGCGGCCGTACGCCCTCTGAATTGACAGAAACGTGCGGCGGCCGCAGAGAAACTGAGGTGGCCTCAGGGTGGCCCTACGCCGTTTGGCTATATTTTACAGGCCGTAGGGTCGCCGTGGAATGAAATTGCGGAGTTATAACTTTTTTTCATTTCTACGCTCGCCGTAGCAATTAGACAAGCCAAGCTATGACGTAGATGTGTTCCACGTCGACCGTACATAGGACGTACGGTGGGCTTGCGTTTTCCGTGAGGCTGCCGTAAGCTCTTCTCAATGAAAAATGAATTTTCCCAACCCCCAAAAAATTACGGCGGCCACACTATTTACACGGTCGCCGTACGGTGGCCTTGCGGTCTGTGTGACTACCTGTGGGCAACGCAAGGTCGACGCACGGTTCCCTGACGCCTGCCGTGCACCTATGTAGGCCTCCGTGGCAGTCTGCGTCGACCGTGCGTCCACCATGCGCTACCGCTAGAGATCGGAGTATAGGTGTTTGCCTATACACAGTGGTGCCCCCAGAATCCCAATTTAATTTGTTCCAGGAGGCTGTTCGGATTGCAAAAAGTTCGGATTCAAAAAATATTTTCCCAATAAGAAATAATGGAAAGTGAATTAATCCATTCGTGGACCCAAAGAAAACCCACTTTCAAGACACTTTAAACTGAAATTCCCCATGTTTAAGGTAAAATAGGATGAGTAAATGACCTTCAGTGGTGGTGTATTGTATGTAAACTGGTACAATCGCCACATCCAAAGGCCCACACAGGCTCGAGCTCCGGCCTGGGTTTCGATCGCTCGCGCACTCTGCGAGAGCGCTGCCCCCAGGGCAGCTCATCAACATGATGCCCCCAGAACCACAATCACTTTCATCAAACGCATCGGGCTGACGTAATCATGGATATTAAAAATTACAACCGGTTTTGCTGTGAAATTCAATCCTTGCCCGACAGTCCGTCACACCACGTGATCAGATTGCTTTTTTTGTTAATAATTAAAACACAAGATGATTTAAAAAAAAAATGAAGGTGAAAACACGAGGTAAGGCCAAAGTCACACTTGGCTCGGCACCCGGAGGGTCTACAAAATGATTATAGCAATTATAAAGCCACGAGCAATTATAAAGGGCTGGACACAAGCAATTATAAAGCGGCCGCAGTATTTCCACGGTCACACAATGTAGCAGTCACACATGTTTTTATTTTTCGGGGAGCTACACGGCGTATTTATAAATCGTGGAGACCGAAAACGTGGCGGTGCCGTAATTTTTTGGGGGTTGGGAAAATTCATTTTCATTAAGAAGAGCTTACGGAAAACGCAAGCCGACCTTACGCCCTACGTACGGTCGATGTGGAACACATCTACGTCATAGCTTGGCTTTGTCGAATTGCTACGGCGAGCGTAGAAATGAAAAAAGTTATAACTCCGCAGTTATAATTCTACGCCCTGTAAAATATAGCCGAACGGCATAGGGCCTCCCTAAGGCCACCTCAATTTCTCTGCGGCCGCCTTATCCTCGCCGTAGAGCAAATGTGACTGAGTACTTCCACCGACGAACTGAATGAACAAAGCGTGAAGATGCGGGTCGAACAGGTGGGGGAGACACGTGAACAAACATGAACGCTACGTTGTGTTAAGTTTTTTAAAATGTATTGGGTTTTTAGGGCCAAACTTTCTCGAAAAAATTGTTCGGATTCCAATTTGTTCAAACAGCTTGGCCGTTCGGATTCTGGGGCTCCACGTTATATTATAGTTATAGTATATTCAGTTATATATATACTGGTATATTTTTATTTCAGTAAAAAAGGACTGGTATTTATACCCACTCATTACCGTCCGTCTGGCTGCACGTTCGCCTTAGGCCCCCCTGCGGTCGCCTTGCGGGCACCTTGAGGTCTCCTTGCGTCTGCCTTGAAAATTCTATGGCCGCCGCAGGGACGCGCTAAGGTCACCGTGCGACATCAAATCAAAGACCGTACAGCACCCCCCACGTTTTCGGTCTCCACAATTTATAAACACGCCGTGCGGCTACCCGAAAAATAAAAACATATGTGACTGCTACATTGTGTGACCGTGAAAATACTGCGGCCGCCATAGAATTGCTAGTGGCCGCAGATTTTGGAGACCCCACGGCCGCCGTGGCAAATGTGACCTAAAGCGGTCTCTCCCGAGCTCTTCTACAATCCCCCACACTCTGTCAACAACTCTTCCTACCTCCTCCCCCCTCCTCTCTCATCCGACACTCCCCCTACCCTCCTCTCCCCTGCACCCAAAGGCTCCTTCCTTAACAGTGGACCTCAAACATCTGGGGCCTTCGCTCAAACCTGGCAGATCTTTCCATGCAGGTTGCCACTGACAAGCCAGACATAATCTGCAAAACAGAAACTTTCCTCCTTCAAGACGTCTCTGACTCCCGAGTACCCTGTCCTTCATTGTGCGCCACTGGTGGCCCCTGGTGGCCTGAAGTGTGGTGAATACCACACAAATGTGAAAATACCCTCATCATAATTCACCATAAATGCTATCAAATTGACCCAATGGTTTCAAATGAGTGTTCCAATGCAAAGTGTAAAGGTAACATCACGACATCAGTATATCGTAGTGTGTAAACAACTGTGCTTGCAGCCCAGTAACAACAACACAAAAGAGTACGTGGAGGCGGGGCCTAATAGCAGCCATTTTGAAGTCCTGCAGGCGGTGTGGCGGCTCTCACACATGTCTTATCGGCAAAAGTGGCCCCCTTATAATAATAAATAGTGAACATCACTGCCCCAGTATCTCTCTCTGGTTACTCCCTCCTCCGGTATGACAGACCTAAGCCTCGTCTTGGTGGAGGAGTTGCTCTCTTCATCAAAGACTCTATTCCTCACTCTCTGTGCACTGCCCTCACTCCCCCATGCCCCCAGGATTACCTCTGGCTACGGCTTTCCCTCCACTCTCGCCTCATGTTTATATGTGAATTGTACCGTCCACCAAACAGTGATGACTCTATTTACATCTTGCTCGCCAAAAATGTGGAACAACTTCTATCTTCTCATCCATATTCTCTCTTCCTCATATGTGCTGACTTCAATTGTCATCATGCCAGTTGGCTGAGTGTGCGTACCTCCCTCACCTGAAATGGCTCTTCAGCAAAAGACTTCTGTGATTCATTGGGACTGAATAAATCAGTCAACTTCCTGACCCAGATCTCAACCAATGGTACTCCATCTCTTCTGGATCGGATTTTGACCAATTACCCTGACAATATCCGCTGTTCTTCCTTCGCTCCAATCGGTTCATCTGACCACATGCTTGTCAAAGTAAACATCTCTCTGGCTGTTATCAGAGAACCACCTCAGCGCCGTCGAGTCTGGCATTTCACTCAGGCCACCTGGTAGGGACTTCAAGCAGCCATCAAACCACTAGACTGATCTCCCATCTCTATGTTCTCTGACATCAACACATCCTGGGAATTCTTTCGAATAAATTTGCCCTCTCTCTTGTGCACAGATTTATCCCTTCTTGTCTTACCCTTCCTCCCACCCATGATACAATGAAGCTTGTGGCGAGGCAGTTGTCCTGAAACAACATGCCTTTGCTTCATGGAAGGAAAATCCAACTGAAGGCAATCTCAGTTCCTTCCACAAAGTTCAGAACAAGTGTGTGTGTCTACCCTCAGGAGAGCCAGGAAACAACATCTTTCTAATCTCAAGTCTGAACTCTCAAACATGTCTCCCTCCTCAAATTCCTGGTGGCATCTCGTTCAGTCTGGTGTATGTTCTGGTGTATGTTCCCCCTCCATCTCCTCCCTTACCTCAAATGGCTACACAGCTGACACTGCACGTGAAAAGACTGAATGCTTAAACTCGGTGTTTGCTTCTAAATCTTGTGTTCCAAACCCATCCCTTTCTGTACCCGCCTTACCCAGTCACACCCAGCTGTCCCTGGACGCTGCGTCCTTTTCTCCTGACAAGGTGGAGAGCTTTCTGTCAAACCTCAACTCAGATTCTGCAACCTGTCCAGACGGCATCAGCCCTCGTGTTCTAAAAACCTGCTCTGCTGCTCTTGCTCACTCTCTCATCTGTTCTGTTCTGTTCTGTTCTGTTCTAATCTGCCATCTGCTTGGAAATCAGCAAACATTACCGCCCTGCATTAAAGGTGCAAAAACAGATCCCTGCAACTACAAACCAATCAGCCTTCTCCCAACCATCAGCAAGGTCATGGGATCCATCATCGCTTCAGACATTAAATCCTTCCTCTTCTCCAATGACTTGGTTTCAGACCAGGTCACTTTACCCTGGATATGCTGCTTCTGCTCTCCCAACAATGGATGGTGGTCCTCAATGCCGGACATGAAATCAGAGCCATATCCCTTGACATATTCCGAAACGGTTTGGCACCCCTCCCTGCTCACCAAACTCTCTCCCTATGATATCCAAGGCAATCTCCACTTGTGGCTCACAGACTTCCTTTCCTGTCGCAGTCAACGTGTGGCCCAAAATGGAGTTCTCTCATTCCCTCTTCCTGTCCAGGCTGGAGTTCCCCAAGGCAGTGTTCTTGGTCCTGTGCTTTTTCTGGTTTTTATCAATCATCTCTCCGATTCTGGAAAATCCTCTTTATCTCTTTACTGATGACTGCACCTTCTGCTGTGCCATCTGTCATCCCTCTGATCAGCAAGCAGCAGCCTCTTCACTCTGTGCAGATCTGGATAAAATCACAAACTGGTCCAACACGTGGAACATGTCTTTGTCAATGGAACATTTGTCAATCCTGACAAATGTCACACTTTCACTGTGTGTCTCTGAAAGGACCATCTGGACCCCCCATCTACTTTCTCAACAATCCTCTTGAAGAAGTCCTTTCATTCAAGCTTTTGGGCTTCTCCATCTGCCATGATCTTTCCTGGGAAAGCCACATCTCCAAGCCAGCTTCCAAAACCATTCGCCGGCTGAGTATCCTCCATTGTTGAAAGTCCTTCCTTGGCACACCAGAGCTCCTGAGCACATTGAAAGCTTTCATCCGTAGCCTGATGGAGTATTGCTCTCCCCTCTGGGCTGGTGCTCCCGCCTCTCACTTTTCTCAGCTTCTCGCTGTGGAAAACGAGGCTTTTCCGATCATTGGTGTCTCCCGCGATGCGGCTGAGTCCTTGGGTTTCTAAATTTTGCCGCAGGCAGGTCGGTGACCTTTCTGTCTTCCACTTTCTCCTCTCCGGCCTCGCTCCCTCCCTGTTCTGTCTGCTATCTGTCCTCCCCCCCCCACCAATATTTATGCAGCGTACTCAAGCTACCCTAGCAAGCCCCTTCTGGTAAAACCACCAAAATCAAGAATCACTGCTCACCTTCATTCTTTCATTCCTCTTTTTTCCCCACCTTTGGAACAAACTCCCACGCTCTCTTCAATTCCACTCTTCCCTCCAGGTCTTCAAAACAATTGTTCGCCACCACCTCTTATCTTCCCTCATCCAAAACCATGATCTTTTCTACCCCCGTTAATCCATCCCAAACCCACCTTCTGTTTACCCCGTGTACCCTGCCTGCCCCATCCCTCTCCCTTTCACAGATCTCATGTCTCTGTTCCCCACCGTTTTGTGCTTCCCGCCCCCCCCCCCTTTTTGTCTCCTGCTTTCCTTGTTGTATGGTCTGTGTGTTAGCTCTTGTACAAGCCTCGACATTGTCTATCAAAACAAAAATATATATTTATAGAAATAAAGGAAACATTGGCTGTTTCTCAAATTGTCAGTTTTCATCCGATTGACTTGAGATTTGAAGAGGCGTTGCATATGTAGTCTTTGAATTCAACCACCAATTGCTTTTTCCTGTCAAATTTGTTTTATGGATTTCACAAGTATCGTCCTTGTCCACACAGAACATGAGTGTGTAGTAATTACTCTCGACCATTTGGAACCCTAAAACCCCTAAACCTGTTTAAAGCCTTGAGAACCCTAACTACCTTCAGAATAGACCCATTTAGACCCCCCCCCCAAGACCTTTTTGACACCGTTACACCCTTTAATTACAACTGGAAGACCTCTAAAACCCTTTAGAACCCCTCAGATCCTTATACTCCTTCACACCTTTCAGACATTATCATACCCTTTAGACCCCTTTGACCTTCAGCCGCTTTTTAGACATTTTAAGATTCTTAAGACCCCTTCAGACCATTTTGACCCTTTTGACCGATTTCGACCTTTCCAGAATTTTTCTCAGTTTTCAACATTTATACCTTCAGACCATTTAATTTGACCTTTTTCAACTTTTCAGACCTTTGACCTTTACACATTTACAACTAGACCTTTTAGTTTAGACCTTTCATTTGCCATCGACCACATTTCATTGAGAACATCCTTCCATTTATTTGCCACACAAAACGAGTCCTGGCGAGGGTCTGCAATCTCTGATGACTCTTTCTATTTATAAATGTAGGATTCGCCAACACTGTTTTTATGAACCCTGTTTGAATGTCATTGAATCAAGTTTTTGAGTGCTTTGTGATTGGTTACCAGGATTATTATTACTAGCAGAGTACCTGCCCGACTGGCGGTCTTGTTCCAAGCAGGCAACATGTTCTTCTGACGCATACCTTTATCTGGGTGGTGTACTCTCAAGGCAATGGACAGCTCTGTGTCGGAAAAAACAAATAACCCGGGTTACGTGCATGAAGTAAAAACATACCGGCTGCTTTATGATTCAAAACACCTCACTACACTGGAAAACGTGTGGACAGGAACATTGTACTGTAAGGGTGGAGACTTGTAATACTCTCCCCCACCTGGGGGTGGCGCGACACAATACACATTTACATCGAGAATTTGCGTCCGTCCCCTTCCCCTCCTCCCAAAACTACTGGCAAAGATAAAAACACCCCGATACATTAATTGGATCATGCTGATCCGATGTAGAAAGTATGGATGTAATTGGTCCAGAACTGCAGGAGTAGTGTGACAAACACACAATCATACACACAAACGCCGGTCCGTGAACTGCAGTGAGGATAATGGAAGAAAGGGGGAAGTGATTGTGTATTTCATGTTTGGTCTTTGTTTATGTTTAACATTGTTGAGGACGAGGACGAATACGAGTATGATGACAAGGATGAGTACGCGAGGACGAGGACTAGTACGCCCCTGCGAGGACGAGAACGAGTACGCCCCCCGCGAGGACGAGGACGAGTACGCCCCCCGCGAGTACGCCCCCGCGAGGACGAGGACGAGTACGCCCCCCGCGAGGACGAGGACGAGTACGCCCCCCGCGAGGACGAGGACGAGGACGAGTACGCCCCCCGCTAGGACGAGGACGAGGACGAGTACCCCCCCCGCGAGGACGAGTACCCCCCCGCGAGGACGAGTACGCCCCCCGCGAGGACGAGGACGAGTACGCCCCCCGCGAGGACGAGAATGATGACGAGTACGCCCCCGCGAGGACGAGGACGAGTACGCCCCCATGAGGACCAGGACGAGTACGCCCCCGCGAGGACGAGAACGAGGATTAGTACGCCCCTGCGAGGACGAGAACGAGGACGAGTACGCCCCCGCGAGGACGAGAACGAGGACGAGTACGCCCCCGCGAGGACGAGAACGAGGATGAGTACGCCCCCGCGAGAACGAGGACGAGTACGCCCCCCGCGAGGACGAGAACGAGGACGAGTACGCCCCCCGCGAGGACGAGAACGATGACGAGTACGCCCCCCGCGAGGACGAGGACGAGTACGCCCCCGCGAGGACGAGAACGAGGACAAGTACGCCCCCGCGAGGACGAGAACGAGGACGACTACGCCCCCCACGAGGACGAGTACGCCCCCCGCGAGGACGAGAACGAGGACGAGTACGCCCCCGTGAGGACGAGGACGAGTATGAGGATGAGTGCGAGGACGAGGACGAGTACACCCCCCGCGAGGACGAAGATGAGGACCAGGACGAGTACGCCTCCGCGAGGACGAGGTTGAGTACGCCCCATGAGGACGCTGTACGAGTGTGCTGTGTAACCATGGGTACCAACTCGCTGCGCGACCACGTACGAGCACACAAGTGAGTTTGCTCTGTTGGCGTGAGTGTTAGTCTGAATTTCTTTCTTATTTTTAATTGCGAGTTTTCTAATTTCAGAACAGTCTGGGGAAGAGAATGAGAGAACACGAAACGGAATTTAATTTCTGAAGCGCTGTGCGAGTATGAGCTGTGTATCCAAGAAATACAGATGAGATTGCTGAAATAAATTATCCAAAATGATGACCATTGAAACAATTTCTTTCCCGCCCACATTTTTGTGTCACCCTGGTGGTGAATGAAATGCAGTACCCATGCACACTGCAAAGGAGTAGGAATTGAGACACTCAGCTGGTTGAAGCTTATTTTGACTGACGCCCTCAGAACACTCTTTGGAAGAGGTTCAGAGAGAACACGAAACGGAATCTAATTACTGAAATGGAATTTCGTTTTTTTTTTGAAATGGAAAATCAATGGCTCTGCAATTTGCAGTGTTTGAACATCCTGCTGTATAGTATGCTCAATTCATGCTTCGCAGCAGTGTTTTGTCTACCCAGTAAGGCTTTCAGGATCATTGGAATCTCTCGCGATGAAGCTGAGGAATGGGCGTATCACTTCGCCATTGCTGACAGGTCAGTGGTCCCTGTCTTCTTCTGCCTCCTTTTTGGTCTTGCACCCTGTGTCCTCTCTGTGCTTTGTCTCCCCAGGTATCTTCAGGACACATGCGGTCCACCAGCAACCCCCTCCTGGCGAAACTGCCAAAATTCCGAACCACTGCTCACCTCCATTCATTTGTTCCTCACTTTTCCACACCTGTAAAAGCAACTCCCGCACACTCTTCAATCTTATTTTTCTCCCCAGGTCTCCAAGACAGCTGTTCACCACCATCTCAAATCACCCCCCTCCCATCCAAAACCATGATCTTTTCTACACCCTTCAAACCATCCACATCCTCACCCCTCCCAAAATTTTGCTTCTCCACCCATCTTGTCCACCCCTTGCATTCTCCATTACCCCTCATCATAACCTGCATCCCTTGTTTGTCCATGTCCATATATTTTCTCCCTCCGCCTTGCCGTTGGCACCAATTTTTAAACAAATTAATCACACATATGCACATTATCTTATGTGTTTTGATTTCAAGGTACACAAAAAACTTTACGTACTGATGGGTTTAAACCTTTATATGAAGAGCGCCCCTTTACATGAACTTTTCCAGAGCATTACTTGGTTCCTCCGAAGAACACAAGGGTAGTACAGGATGCACACGAGATTTTTTTTAATGTGCCTTATTTTCTATCATTTGGTATTTTCCACAAGCCATGGAATGTCCTTTCTTTTCCATTGTTTGCCACATGGCACATTCCATATAAAAAGGGCCTTTTCTCTGCCCCTGGCATTTTCTCCCAAGGATGCCATCAGGTATTGTGCTTGTGCCACAGTTTGAACAAAATTGGACAATGCATGTCCAGGAAATGGTTGGGGACGCGTTTAAGTAAGAAAATGGCCACCAGTCGACAGTCTTGGATCTGATCTCTGAAACAATTGACGTGCACATGTAAGCCATCATAAGTTATCTGTGTGCCAAGTTTGAACAACATCGGTAAACGCATGTCTGACAAATGGTTGAGGACGTGTTCGATACCTGGTTTTTAGTTCACCTGGAACATAGTTCTGGGGAGATTATGGGATGGTGCGCCGTCCGTCTGTCCGCCCATCCACAAATGCTTTCAACTTCTTCTCTGAAACTACACATACTATTTTGATGAAACTTTACCACAACGTTCATCACCACCGTGTATGTACCAAAGTTTATTCACGGCGTTAAAAAAAAAACTCGGGCTTAAGGGGGTCTATGGGGGTTGCCCCCCAAAATAGGTATTTGCTTTCTTCTCAGAAACTATCCATGCAATTCTGACGAAACTTGACCACAACCTTCATTACCCATGATGTACCAAAGTTTATTCACGGCATAAAAAAATCGGGATCTGAGGGGGTCTACGGAGGGCGTTTATGAGGGGAGGGGGGCGGTTGCCCCTACAATGAGGTATTTGCTTTCTTCTCAGAAACTATCCATGCAATTCTGACGAAACTTGACCACAACCTTCATTACCCATAATGTACCAAAGTTTATTCACGGCATAAAAAAATCAGGATCTGAGGGGGTCTACGGAGGGCGTTTATGGGGGGAGGGGGGCGGTTGCCCCTACAATGAGGTATTTGCTTTCTTCTCAGCAACAACAAATAATTCTGATGAAACTTGACACCAACCTTCATCACCCATGATATACCAAATATTGTTCATGACATTAGAAAAATCAGGGTCTAAGGAGGGGGTGCGGGGGGTTCCCCCCAAAATATGTGTTTGCTTTCTTTTCTGAAATCACATACACAATTTCGATGAAAGTTGACAACATCCTTTATCACCCATGATGTACCAAGTTTGTTCAGAGCATGAAAAAAATAATCCAGAGGTATTTACTTTCTTCTCCATTACATATTTTGTGGATCATCCATGCCTACTAGATGTTCCCTTGTTATCTTATCTATCCATTACCAGGTGAGCACCCAGGGGTATTGCCCCCATGTTTATGCTTCCGCTGACAAAGTCGCTGGAGGCATTGCTTTTGGGATGTCCGTCCGTACGTACATATGTCTGTCCGTCCGTACGTACATACATACATACGGCCGTCCATGATAATTTTCTCCGTTTTTTCTGCAACTGCTTATCCGTTGGTCCCATACTCTGTTCAGAGCATTGGTGCTGCCAAAGCAGTCTCCTGGGCTATTGGGCACAATCCTGGACGGGTCGCCACTCCGACACAGTATACTCAAATGGCTCAATTATCCCAGCAAGCTGGGAATCATTTTGTCGACCTCAGAAGGATGACAGGCCAAGCCAACCCCACATGGTATTGATTCAACAGCCGAGCTGGATTTTAAATCGGGACCAGAGGATTCCAAGTGCACCACCCTAACCACTTAGCCAACACCAGGAATTTGAAGACCCCAAAGACCCCTCAAAACCAATTGACACAATTTTCAGCATAGGTTCGACCAATTATGTAGAATTTTTTAACGTTAATTATGACATCATCGGTCAAGTGGTGTGGCAGCGATGTTGGGGGGGGGGGAAGGAAAAACCTTTGGACCTCTATCTCCAAAACCGCGACATCAAAAATATTGAAACTTGTCACATGTCAAGTACTCCCCATGGGAAACGAGTCTTTTTTTATGTCACAGGTGGCTTTGTTATGACATCAAAATTGCATACGTCAAACGCTTTATCCGATCAGCGTGAAAACTTTTGAGTATCATCTAGGGCTACATTGTATGGGGTGGGGTTGATGATATCATCGGTCACGTGTTTTCGTAGCCATGTTTACTTTCAACATTAAAATAAAACTTCAAAAATCTTCTCTGAAACGGCAAAACAGATCGAGGTGAGACTCTACATGTATAATAGCCTATCCATGAGGAACAAAAAGTTCTCCACCTGTGATGTCATAGATCACATGGTTTGGCAGCTATATTATTTTTTTTGAAGAATAAAGCTTTAGAAACCTTTTCCAGAGCAGCCTGTCAGATCTAGGGGAAATTTCACCCACATCTTCCCCAAGTCTTGGGGATACCAGGGTGTTCACCAATAATTAATAGGTCACACGGTCTGGCAGCCATATTGGATTGAACGAAATTCTTAAATATGTTTCTCTTGAACCGCTTTCTCAATCGATGTGAAACTTCAAAATTATGATCCAGTAGTCATGGGGAATATATGTCTTTAAACTGAACCTCATCGGACACACAGTCTGGCAGCCAGAATTATTTAATATTTTGAATCTGGGTTCAGGGATTTAAATCAAACTTTGTATAAGTATGTATAATGATGTAATAATGTGGGCAGAGGCATACCTGGCGACGATGACGAGTTCCCTTTAAGTTTGTAAGTAGAATGGCTGCCAGTACCAGTTGGCCATCTTTGATCAGATCGTAAAATAAAGTGAGGTGCACATGTACGCCATGTACTTTGCTTGCGCCATGTTTGAACAAAATCGGACCATGCATGTCCGAGAAATGGTTGGGAACTCGTTTAGGTTTTAACAAAATGGCTACCAGTCAGCCATCTTGGATCTGATCTCGAGAAAAGCTGAAGCTTTATTTGGCATTTCAGGGTTCTTTATATGACAGGATTAAATGTATTTATTATATTTAGCAATTTAAAACGTGTGGACAGCACTTGCTTTGCTTCTCCCATAAGCGAACTTCTCTCCCCCCCCCTCGTCCACCCTTGTGACTCCAGCACTGTACTTTTACAATAGGTCTGTCTCCAAATGTTCTGATCTTGACTTTTTCTTCGTATTTCTCTCTTCTCTTCTCTCTGGCTTTATTCTTTCTCTGATTGCCTGTTCCCCTCCTTCTTGCTTCCTTCCATTCTCCAAAAACATTTATTTCATTCATTCTCTATTCATTCACTGCATATTATCTGGTCGCTCCACCTCCCAGTGTGAGCTCTGGCCAGTCTTCCTCCTGTTGTTTCATCCCATCTCTCTCCTTGTGTGACTCCTTCCGAATTCCACACTCGGCTCAATCCTGGTTTTCCTTCTCTCTCCTTGGGCAGTATCGCAGCCCATTTCCAACAATCCATCACACAGGTTTAGTGCTGTCTTCCTCACAGCATTCAATATCTGTCCCTGCTCTTTACCCCAGGCCATGATGTATGTGTCTGCTTTGGTGATACTGGTATTCTGAAACAGAAGTCGCCTTAAATGCAGAGGCATGGATCTACCCTTCCATCTCATTGCCGTCTGGCCTGTTCCTACATCTTCAGCTCTTATCCCTGCTTGAGCTTCCAACCCCCCTGCTTCCCCTTGAGCATCTTCAACCCCATTCCCCCTCCCCATCACACAACTCCTCTCCCTTGTCTCAGCCTTTATAACTGGTTCACCAATATCAGTGGCCGACGCCACAATCTCATCTCATGGATCTCTCACTTGCAGGTTACCGTCTCATCCACAGACGTCGTCTGTCCGGCATAAACTTGTCTCTCTCAATTCTGTGGACTCGCTCGTTTCCCTCTGTTTATTCTTTGTACCATTTTGACTGACCCATTGTTTGGACTCGTGGCCGTGTCGCAATCTGTCTGGAACTACCTTTTCTGGAGCTCTGTCCTCCAATAATCTATATGGAGTCATTGAATTGTTTTATTTTTTAAGTTTTGTAAAAAATTATTTATTTTTATTTTTCCATTGATCTTAGGTGGAGGTTGTACATAAATATTTTTCAGGACATCATGTTTTTGCAACTTTTTAATGATGGACATACAGTACATGGCACATCAACCATTGTTAAAGGTTAGATTAATAGCCTGGCTGGAGAGTACAAAATGGAAAAAATATAATGGATTCTTTTGTAATATCTGGAAGCTTATATCATGTCATTCGACTGGACAAGTGAAAGTCTGCAGGACAGTTCAGTTTTACCACTCAGACGTTTCATAAACTTGACAGATGTTTACTTCAAACGTAGTTCCTTTCTGTGTAAATCCACAGTGACTACCCCCGCCCACACGTTCTCCAGTGAACTTCAAAAAACCACAATGCATGGTATCATCCTACGTCAGTGATCTTCACTCTTTGTTTTGGTTTTTTATTTTTATGAGGGGGGCGGGGGCACTTTTGCCGATAAGCAATCAGTGTTGAAGCCGCCACACCGCCTGCAGGACTCTAAAATGGCTCCTTTTAGGCTCCGTCCCCCTTTTTTGTTGTTGTGGTTACTGAGCTACAACCATAGTTGTTTACATACTGACATCTACTGATGTAGTGATGTTACTTTTACACTTCGCATTGGAACACTCATTTGAAACCATTGGGTCAATTTGATAGCATTTATAGTGGATTATGAAGGGGTATTTCCATATTTGTGTATTATATCGACCGCGAGTAAGGCGCCGCACTTACGGCCACCAGAGGCCGCCAGTGGCCCGCGGGGCACGCAATGAAGTACAGGGCCCACTGTGCTCACAGTTTGACTCGTCGGATAGGTGTACCGGTTGATGGGACAGGTAAAATTGAAAACCTTTCTGTGCCATGAACAGGCTGAATACAAGTTAATGTTAAGCCATAAACTTCCTACCCACTCCATTCTACCCATACGTTGTTTGTTCATTTGTTATATTTATGGTTTAAATCATTTTCAGTATTACCTTACCTGTATTTGCATTTCTGTTCACTTTGTTTTTAAATAATTGATCTCATCTGGTGGGAACTTTTGCTGAGTTCATAAGAAAGCTTAAAGGTCATAAAATGTTTTTTGCTTTGCAAAAGTTCATGGTAGTTGGGAAGCTCCGTGTCCAAAATGGAAGGCACCAGCAACTCCTCCACACATAATGATGTCGGTCCTGAACGACGACCACTAGGCGGTCGAACCGGAGCCTTGCCTGATGTGCAGCGATGCATCTTGGTGGTGTGTTCAGTTTTGAATAAAGATGGTGTTGACATCAGAGAATATTCGGTGATTTTAATTTCATTAAATCATTCCCCTTTACGGAGGAGACGGAATTGCATTTGGGTCTGTTTGTTTGTCCGCACAAAACTTTCGTGTTTTTCTCCACAACCGCTTGTCGGATTGAGACAAAATTTTCATCATCGGAGCGAATAATCATTGAGAATGTTTTAATATTAATTACGACATCACAGGTCATGTGGTGTGGCAGCCATGTTTGAAAAACGGAAAAACTTTGGATCTCTGTATCTCTGAAACCGCACCAAGGCAAAAATTGAAACTTGGCACACGGCAAGTACTCCTCATGGGGAATGAGGGATTTTTTTTTTAAATGACATTATTGGTGCTTTCGTTCTGACATCATGATTGTATATGTACGTAGAACACTACATCTGATCAGTATGAAAATTTTTGAGGGTCATCTTGGGATAAAATGGTCCACGGAAAAAAAAATTAGCAGCCGCAGAAAAAAAAATCGCATGAATTAGCAGCCATATTTTATTTTATTTTATTATATATATATATATATATATATATATATATATATATATATATATATATATATATTTTTTTTTTTTAATCTTCAAAAATCATCTTGTCTGAAGTGGTTGAACAGATCGAGGCGAAACTTTACACGTACGGCCTATCCATGAGGAACAAAAGGTTCACACACGTGATGGCAGCCACGTTGGATTTACCCTAACACCAACAAAAATCATCTTGAGAGCGGCTGGACAGATCGAGGGGAAACTTCACATAAATGTTTCACGAGGCCTTGGGTGTTCAATTTTGTTGAGGAATAATTGATGGGTCACATGTAGCAGCCATATTGGATTGAAAAAAGAAAAAGTTTTCTCTGGAACTGCTTAATCAATCGACATGAAACTTCACAATTATGATCAAGTAGTAATGGGGAATGGATGTTGCAAATTTCAACTTGATCAGATGCATGTTCTGGCAATGAGAGATTTATTATTTTTTTTAAATATTATATTTTATAAAAGGCTCACTTGGCTGTACCTGAATGGGTTTGAGGGTCAAGGAGTAGCAGCTGAAATGTGAATCCGATCCAGGTTCCTCCTGATGACTTCATCTTTGCTTTTTGTTTGTTCGGGTTCCTCCTGATGATTCCAATGCAGGACCGCACCCATTTGGTCTTCCATTTGATTTGAATTGAATTTATATTAAACCCATTCTGAATTCAGTTGAATAATAATGAAGAAAGTTATGGGTCATGGTCAAGTGTCCAATCAAAGGGGGGATGCGTCAAAGCGGGACGTCTTGGTACCCGGTCATCACTGCCAGCAGTTATCAAATGGCAGTTATAGTTATGTCTCTTAATAGTTACGAAACGCACCAGTACACAAAGACCACACAAAATACACCACCAAAACAACACAAATACCACACAAAATAAGTCCTGGCGAGGGTCTGCACTCTCTGATTGCTTTTTTTCTTGTTAAATATGGAGAGGGCTTGTAGGCACGAATGGCTTTTTAACTACTGATCAGCAATCTGAGTTTGTGCCTGCTGTTTCTTGGCATCTTACATGTGGAATGTTTCCCACGAGGATGAGCTATTTCGAAGCCTGCTTGTCTCGACATCTCAACTTACCCATAACAGTTCATATTTTTCACGAGATGGGATTTTTTTCCTCTTTACTTGAGGATCACATTACAATACTAAACGGACCGATATGAGTGTACAGTGAGTGCATTTACAGCTCTAATTCTCAGCTGCATTGTGGACTGTCTTTTACACGACTTGTGCCAGATGCACTCTGATGGTGCGTTTAACGATTCAGAGGTGTATTGTACACGGAGACATACGTTTTATACGAGATATATATATATATATATATATATATATATATATCGTCTCTGTTCTTCATGAGTGCTGTTCTGAACACGTTTGGTACTGCTGTCAACTGTGTGTCTCGTACTGCATGCAGAGCCTTTCCAGACGCAATGTTCCGTACACGTACCCCACCCCCCTGTAAATTCAATAGAAGTTATAATTCTTGGAGAAAGTGGAATGCACAAGGCTCTCACCAACATTGGAAACTTAAAAAAAAATTCCAGCACAAGACCTGCTCCCCTCTGAAAAAATAAAATAAAAAAACACACACACACACACACTCAATATCATGTTAACAGAGGGTGTAGACTTTGAGACCTGGTAGGTGTCCATTCCAGCCCCTGAAGAGCCCACCCATGCAGAGATTGCAGCCAACAGCAACGAGTACACAGGCACACACACACACACACACACACACACACACACACACACACACACACACACACACACACACACACACACACACACACACCACGCATGAGTGTGTTTGTCTATTTACATATATATATATATATATATATATATATATATATATATATATATATATATATATATTATGTGTGTATGTCCATTTACACCTCAACGGGACCTACTTGGAAACGAGCCGCTTAAGCAGCTCACTCTGTTTGCGATTTGCTGAGCGGTGTATATCGCCAAGCCCCGCCGGATCCGATTACTTTATCGGCTATTTAAAAGCCAGCTAATTACCCGAACGCAATAAGGCAGCTCAATGACAGGAAAGGACGCAATGAACAGGTGAACATTTAAACAATGACATTTATTTCATACACGACACATATGCACTCATGCAGTCAATGATGCAATGCAGGTATTCAAACACGAATGCAATGAATGGGAGTAAGGGCCCAGACACGAGTAACAAAGCCAACAGCCGTTTGTCTATTTATTACGTACACTTATAACTATTCTACTTCATGACACGGCGCCACAACTTGTATACAAAGAAAATCCCAGGACAGGAAGGGGCAGACTGGACCCGTAGGCCTTTATGTTTGTGGAACTGTGGAGAACGCAAGAGCTCCACAAGACCGTGCTGGTTACCTGCCACCCTCGTGGTGACTCGCTGGCTAGCGACCTCTCTCCGGCTTTCTCCACCTTCCCACAGTTCTGCACGGCCCTGCAGGCTTGGCTGCGCTCCGGGCTTCGCTGCACTCCGACTGCCCTCCACAGGACTCGAACCTTGTGGTGTTCTCCCGACTGCACTAGGACTCCAAAAAGACTGCAGCTCGACTCCGCTCCCAGACATCAGACGAACTCCACCGCGCACCCAGACTGACTGCAGGCAAAACCTCAACTCGACTGCAGCTCCCCGCCAGACTGCTTGCTTGGCGTTCAGCGTGCCTTTTTATGGGGTCCGTGGGTGAGGTTTGATCTTTCACCTCTCACCCTTCACCCTTCATCCCCCACTGGCTCCGACCCTTTTGATATTTTGATCCGATTTCGTCGTGAAATGCGGAGAAAGCGGACGTTGTAGAAATCATCAGCCGTGGAAAGCGGACGTTGTAGAAATCATCAGTCGTGGAAAGCGGAAGTGCCGCTCGGCCATGGACGCTGTTGCTGGCAAAAAGATGGCGATGTTTGTGGAGATTAAGGTGAGGCGATGTTGTTCGTTCGTGGAGATTTTGTTGAGGAGATTGTGAGGAGATGTCATGGTTGGCGCTGTGGTGGGGATGGCGTGGTTGTTGAGAGGCGGTTGTGGTTGTTCCAAAAGAAAGATAGCAAAAGAATAATGGCTGACTCAAAGATCACAGCCCAGTTACACAAATAAATCCCTTTAGACATCGGGGGAAAATCGACATAACTGATCTCTGGGAAGCCTGAATGGTGTTCTGTGAATTTCCACAACCGTAACAATATATATATATATATATATATATATATATATATATATATATATATATATATATATATTGATAATAGGTTTGTGTGTCTATTGATGTGTGTATATATATATATATATATATATATATATATATATATATATATATATATATATATATATATATATATATATATATATATATATATATATATATGTATATACAGTAGACGAGGCGTAAGTCGGCAGCGTGTAACTCGTCACTTCGCCTAAGTCGGCAGCGTCAAAAAGTCCCGCATTTATCTCATGTTAAATCCCTTTGAATAAAGGGTCATCCCTCTCTAAGTCGTCAGATGTTGTCCGTTCCCGCGTAATGGAAACTCAAATAAATTACCACTCCTAACTCGTCACACGGAACTGTTGCCTCGTGAGAAGCCCGATTTCATGGAATCGTGATGCTCGCTCATTGGTTTACACCGCCAGTGATAGGCTATTTATAACTGCATACACACGTTGATCGCACTGCAGGCAGGACAATGGCGACTAAGCGTAAGCTTACAACTAAAACCTACCAAGAAAAATACGACATTATCCAGTTTTGCGAGGCAAACCCACTAATGAAGAAAACAGCCATAGCTGAGAAGTTGGACATCAAACGGCAGACATTGAACGATATCTTGAAGAATAAGGGCAAGATATTTGGACAAGTGGAGAAGATCGCGAGGCCGGTGGTAAGTGTGAAACTCGTGAAATGTTTGTCCTTTGAAGATGTCGATGACGCGCTCATCATCTGGTTTCGGCAAATGTCGGCTCAGCCAAATATTCGGTTGGACGGTGAAATGTTGCTGCTGAAGGCACGTAAATTCGCTGCGGACCTCGGGCATGATGATGCCGAGACCTTGCTGATGCACTGGATAGACAGATTCAAAGTGAGGTGGGGAATCGGCAAGGTCAAGAAGTGCGGCGAATCAGGCAGCGTGGATTCAGGCAGCGAATCAGGCAGTGCCCTGGATGTGATGCACCGATACTATCTTTCATTGGAGGACTGCCCAGACAACATCATGGAATACAATGGTTTGAGTCCTTTCTCATGCACCAGATGCCCAAGAGTTTGAGGCAGTCAAACATAACGGATTACTTCGCGAAGGAGTAAAGGATCGATCAAGCTTCGTGTTGAAGTCCGATCATGGTTTTATATTGGCTTGTTTTGTACATTACCACACTCACTTACACATAGGCATTGAGTAGCAATCATCACCATGATGACTGTGTGTCATGTAATTTGTCACCATACCATCACCGATGGTATATGAGTTGTCTTACAGTTGTTCATTATCTTTACTTTTGATAAACTGATTCATGAATTCCATCTTTGCTTGATCACTTTCCAACTCACCAATGAACCCCCACCTATGCCCTGAGGATTGTGTTTTCCTTTTGGTACAATAGCCGGCTCTCACACATACGTGTCCAGGCCACGCGCGACTTCATCCTTCACCCCAGTCATCATGAATGTTCGCATACGCGTAAGTCGTCACATTTCTAAGTCGTCACTTTTTTCTCGGTCCCGATGGTGACGACTTATGCCTAGCCTACTGTATGTGTGTATGTATGTATGTATGTATATATATATATATATATATATATATATATATATATATATATATATATAATGGTTGTGGAAATTCACAGAGCACCATCTAGGTCCTTAGATCAGTTATGTCGATAAGTCTGTGTTCAGATATATTTCCCCACTGATGTCTAAGGAAATTATTCGTGTGCAGGGCTGTGATCTTTGAGGTAGCTGTTTTTCTTTTGCTATCTTTATTTTGGACCAACCGCTTCACAACAACCACCTCCAGCACCAACATCGCTCTCATCAACCGCTTCACAACAACCACCTCCACCACCAACATCGCTCTCGTCAACCATCTCCACAATGACCACCACGACATCCCCTCACAACCTACGCAACAACGAACAGCAACGCCTCATCGTCATCTCCATTGCGTAATCGGGCCCCAGAACAGTCCAAACGACGCGGAGGAACGGACGGGCTCTTAAGAGAGCATCAACTCTAAAAGAGCAAAGGCCCATTCGTTCCTCTGAGGCGTTGTCGACTAGGCGCGATCGATCGGGCCGCGGGACGAGGCCTGGGCCGCGCCGCAGTCACGCCAGCTGCCGTGTGGACGGGACGCCAAGGAGCACCCAGCGAGTCGCCACGAAGGTGGCAGGTAACCAGCGCTACCTCTCGGAGCTCTTTCGGTCTCCCAAGCTCTGAGAAACATTAAAGGCTTACGAGCCTGGGCCTTTTCTTTCTGGGGTTTTGAATGAACGTTGTGGCGCCATGTCTTTAAGTAGAACTGAATAAGTGTACGTAATTAATAGAACGGTGCTAGTTCTTTTTCTTGTTTGTGTATTGTTCCATACGTGCATTGGTTACATGCATGACTGCATGATTGTATACGTGCATTGGTTGCATCCATGACTGCATGACTGCACATGTGGCGTTTTATAAATAAATGTCGTTGTGTGAATGTTAACCCGTTCGTTGCGTCCTTTCCCTCATTGAACTGCCATAATTGAGTTCGGAATATAGCTGGCTTTTTAATAGCCGATAAAGTGATCAGGTCCAACGGGGCTGCGCGATAAATACACCGCTCGGTATCCGCAGAACGGAGCGAGCTGCGTACGTGGCTCGTTTCCAAGCAGCTCCCGTTGAGGTACAACCTCTCGGTAGCCTTCCCGCACGAATAATTAGGTAAATCGACAATTTGGCGATCGGACCCTGTAGCGTGCGGGTAGAGTACTCGCAAGGCTGTGGTGTGCTTAAAAACACACCCGAAGCTGGGTTCTGGCGTTTGATCCGAAAGGCTGCGACTGGATTGCTCGTCCGGTGGGCGTACGGCTGCGATTTAAAAGCAGCTGTCTGCACGCCGGCGGGCGGAAATCTGTAACTATATATATATATATATATATATATATATATATATATATATATATATATATATATATATATATATA
>NC_140964.1:8260048-8280048 GCF_056783735.1 Eptatretus burgeri | reverse complement strand
ATGCAGGCGAGCGTGAAGAGAATACGTACAGTACAGCATACAGTACATGCGCAGTAAAGTGAAGGTGTGTTTATGCGCGTCCTGTGTGATTGTTGTTTTTTGCAGGCAGTTTGAAACTTTTTTTTGCTATTTTCCTTGCAATGACATTACGATAGGCATAAAATGTTTGCGATAATTGAAAAATTAGTCATTAAAACTAAATTACGAATAATTGAAACTACGATATGCGAACTTCCGGTTAGCGAGGACTTACTGTATATGTGTATATATGTATGTATATATATGTATGTATATATATGTGTATATATATATATATATATATTGTTGCGAGCACGACCGATAGAGGGAGCAGGAGAGTCGGCTCCACCGAACACACCCGGAATTTAGGTCGTGACTCTCGGATAAGTCCGAAAGGCACAGGCCCCTCACTGGGCCATGAATCGCCAATCATTTGACCGCGTGGGGTAGGGTCAATTGCCAAACTTCAATATGCCTAATTACCCACGCGTCAAAGCTACCGGGGAATTCATACCCTTGACGGACCTTGAGCAGAATGAGCCGTTACCGTGTCCGAACCGTGTGTAACCCGAGCGGAGGTTACCAAGGCTTGTTGGTCCAAATGAACAATTTACTGCCTCGCTATTTCTCAACACACACCGTGCCAAGCCAACGAAAGAAACACAGAAACGAGCTGGAACATTTAACAAAAGGGATATTTATTTATAATGGGCAGGGGAGCACGCAAGAAGGCAGAATTAACCGAATAAAAGGAATGCAATTTACACACACAGCACTTAAACGTTTCTACTTGAAAGACGGGCCCACACACAGACACACACCCCCCAAAAAGAAATGGTGGCCGCAGCCTTTATTGATACCCCCAGCTCAGAGGGAAGGTGAGCTGGAGGTAAGAGCCCGGCTTGGACCTTCCTGCTTCGTGCGGTTCTTGACGATCTGGCCCGGCAGGACTCGAAGGCTGTGACTGGATTGCTCGTCCGGTGGGCGTACAGCCGCGATTCAGCTAAAAGCGGCTATTCGCACACCGGCAGGCGGAAATCTGTAACATATACATATACATATACATATATATATATATATATATATATATATATATATATATATATATATATATATATATATATATATATATAAATATATAATAGCCTGGTGTGTTGGCGCAGTGGTTAGGGCAGCGGCTTGGGATCCAAAAGGTTCTGAGTTCAAGCCCCGTTGCGCCACTGAATTAATACACCAGGGGGTTGACTCAGCCTATCAACCTTCCGAGGTCGGCGAAATGAGTACCAGTGTACTGGGCCGGTGTATACCCCGGTTAAAATAGGTGTACCATATCCCTGTGTCGTAAGAGGCGACCAGGGTTGCGTCAGGAAGGGCATCCGGCGTAAAACATGTGCCAACTCATTATGCGGATCATACGGATGATCCGCTATGGCGACCCCTAACGGGAGCAGCCGCAAGAAGAAGAAGAAGAAGATATATGTCTGGGTAACCTATTGTTTTTTCTTCTGTTTATTAGTGGACCCATTCTAATAGACTGCGTAACCTATTGTTTTTCTTCTGTTTATTAGGGTACCCAGTCTAATAGACTGCGTAACCTATTGTTTTTCTTCTGTTTATTAGAGTGCCCATTCTAATGGACTGGGTAATCTATTGTTTTTCTTCTGCTTATTAGGGTACCCAGTCTAATAGACTGGGTAACCTTTTGTGTTTCTTCTGTTTATTAGCTGACCCATTCTAATAGACTGGGTAACCTATTGTTTTTCTTCTGTTTATTAGGGTACCCATTCTAATGGACTGGGAAACCTATTGTTTTTCTTCTGTTTATTAGGGGACCCATTCTAATAGACTGGGTAACCTATTGTTTTTCTTCTGTTTATTAGGGTACCCATTCTAATAGACTGGGTAACCTATTGTTTTTCTTCTGTTTATTCGGGTTCCCATTCTAATGGACTGGGTAACCTATTGTTTTTAGGTCATCTCTAACGAGATGACCTCATAAGACCCATCTCGATGTCCATCCGTACGTACGTCCCCATTTTTTTCTTGATATTTGGTATGTGGGTGGATGTCGATGAGCGATGCACGAAGGTATGACCTTTGACACTATTGAAGGTCAAGGTCAAGGCTGCTCCAAAGTTGTGAAATCGTCCATTTTCAAAATCTATCTCCTCCGCCGTTTGTGATCCGATCTTCCAAATTTCTTTGGATTCTAATAATATGGAACAATATCTAAATTTGATCAGGCTGGTATTTTTAAATTCGCCCTGGTTATCGAGTCACGTGTCTTCAAAGTTGTAAAAATCGTCGATGTGATATGGTCAAAAAATTTTCGCCCGGTCTTGATGAAACTTGGCATGTAGGTAGGGGTCTATGAGTGATGCACGACGGTATGACTTTAGACCTGATTGAAGGTCAATGTCAAGGTCACCGATGCCGTAAACTTGTGAAATCATCCATTATCAAAATATCCACCATTTATGACTCAGAATTGCAGTTTGATTTCTGAGGTCCGGTTTCTATCCTTTTGAAGACACATTCATCATAAATATTCCAAATCAACCATTTTCAAAATCTATCTCCGGATAACTCAGATATGCAGTTTGATTTCTGAGGTTTTCTATCCTTTTTACTCCCGGGCTTTCGTCTGTACATTGAACCAAAAGACAAGACGACATCAAAGCCATTCTAAGCCAATCAGAGATCCACATCTACAGAGCTCCAGAGATGACCGTCACCCCCAACCGGGGGGGTAATTTTTATTCTGTTTATTAGGGTACCCATTCTCATGGACTGGGTAACGTCTTGTTTTTCTTCTGTTTATTTGTGTACCCATTCTAATGGACTGAGTAACTTATTGTTTTTATTCTGTTTATTATTATTTGTCTTCCGCTGGCAGTTTGCGGGTTTTTTAGCTTTTAAAATCAATTTCGCGGGAACCCATCAATTTCTAATTCCGATCGACAAGAAATTTTCACCGTAGTACTTTTTCCCAGTCTTTTTCCCAGTTTTTCCCAGTGTATGTCTTTTTTGATAGCATACTTTATCAATAATTATGATGTCATCGGTCACGTGGTACGGGCGCCATTATGAAAAAAGTGAAAGCTTTGGACCTTTGTATCTCTGAAACCATGCAATGGGAAAAATTGAAGCTGGGCACATGTTAATGAACTCCCCATGGAGAACACGTGTGATTTTTTCCGTGACGTCATCGGTGAAGTGATATCCCAGTGGGAATTCCGCAGGGAGAACGCTGCATCGGAAAAATCTGAAACTTCTTGAGCGACATCTGCACAACAATTCACTGCAAAAAAGAAATTATCATGACTTCATCGGTGACTTGGTTCGGCAGCCATATTGTTTTGAATTTTTTTTCTTCTTTAAATCATCTTCTTCAGAACGGTTGAACAGATTGAGGCGAAACTTTACACACATATTCCCTATGACATCCTTTTACAAGTTTGTTAATGTCTTATTAATAGGTCACATGGTTCGGTGGCCATATTGGATTTACCCTCAAACCTTCAAAAATCTTCTCCATAACGGCTGGACAGATTGAGGGGAAACTTCACACGCATGTTCCACAAGCTTTGGGGATACCAGGATATTCATGAATAATTGATATGTCACATGGTCTGGCATCTATACTGTACAGTAAGTCCTCGCTTTTCGCAAGGGTTGCGTTCCTGGAAAACCTTATGATAAGCGAAACTGTGTTAAACAAAACATATTTTCCCATAGAAACCAATGTGTTAAAGGGGGGATGTGTTTTTGGCTCTAAATTTTTTGGACATAAACACAAAAAAACAAAACACACTCCTCGAGTCGTGGCGACTTACCCCGAGGCTGGAGGAACGGAGTTGATTGCAGTGGACAAGTCACACTTGCGGAGTGGCAGAATCGTCCCCCTCTTCACTTGACACTGTGCCGTCACTTTCTTCACCAGCGGGAACGGTCTCTTGGCAGCTGGTTGAAGGAGCATCCTGGATGGTGGATGGAGTTGGTGCTGCATCTTTTGGCTTGAAAAATGCATGGAGAGTGGGCTGGATGGCTTTCTTTTTCTTTGCTGCATAAAGTTCCTTGTAGCAACAAAGGGCATCATTAACAACACTGCTAAAATCAGTGCTCCTTTTAAGATTTGGATCTTGCTCGATAACAAATTCTATGGCACTTTCAAACGAGCTGAGGATTTGGCTGAGGTTTTTCATGGTGAGATGCTCGGATGAAGGTGTCACAGCATCTTCTTCCTTAAGAGCCCACTGCTGTTCCAACTCCATAAGATCTTCATTGCTTAAGGGTTCTGCATGAGACTCCAGTAAGTCATCCACGTCCTCTTCGTCAACCTCTTCAAAACCAGCCTCCTGCGCCAGGTCTACAATTTGACTTGTAATCAACGGAACATCAGCAAACCCCGTGAAATTGTGGACACACTCAGGCCACACTTTCTTCCACACAGCGTTCATTGTGGAGGCACTCACCTCCGCCTACGAATCCTTAATGTTTTCCCAAGCCATTTTTATGTTGTATGTTCGCCAAAACTCCTTGATTGATAGCTTGTCCTTATCAGTTTTTTTGATCAGCTGCAGCATGGTATGCTTAACATAATAGGCTTTAAAAGCAGCAATAACTCCCTGATCCATAGGCTGTAAAAGTGAGGTAGTATTTGGTGGTAAAAATACTACCTGCACGTTTTCACACCAGTCTTCCATTTGCTGAGGATGGGCAGGAGCATTGTCTACAAGCAGCAAAGATTTGTTGTCAATGTTGTTCTCCTTGGAGTACTTCTCAACATGATTCGAGAAGTAATTGATCACATAATCGTGGGTCAATGCCCTAACAAACTACGCGCTTTTTTTTGTATCACAGCAAGAGATAAAGGCATGTGACGTTTAGTTTGATCTTCTATCCACACACATAATAAACGCTCCATGTTGTGCATGGCACCATCTCTCATTCTCGTTAGTGTCGTTGCACTCGAACTGGTCGCAATCTGTGATATTTTCTTTATCTTTGCCGAACTTTGAACGATCGAATGTACAGTCGATGCAGCGATTGCTGCGCGCGGCCGATTTCCGTTGTCCCTTCACCTCGTTCATGTCTTTTAATTATATCCAATTTCACCTTCAATGTGATAGCCTTTCGTTGTCGCTTGAAACGAGGTGTGCTCGGCAAAAGACTTGCGGGTCGCTTGGGATTCATATGGAAGGTATGCAGGCGAGCGTGAAGAGAATACGTACAGTACAGCATACAGTGAAGTGAAAGTGTGTTTATGCGCATCCTGTGTGATTGTTGTTTTTTGGAGGCAGTTTGAAACTTTTTTTTTGCGTTTTTCTTTGCAATGACATTACGATAGGCATAAAATGTTTGCGATAATTGAAAAATTGGTCATTAAAACTAAATTACGAATAATCGAAACTACGATATGCGAACTTCCGGTGAGCGAGGACTTACTGTATTGGATTGAGCGAAAATCTTTAAAAAAATTATTTCTCTTGAACTACTTCATCGATCGACGTAAAACTTCACTATTATGGTCTCGTAGTGATGGGGAATATACAGACCGGGCATAGTGGTGTGCGCCTGTCATCCGGCTACTCGGAGGCTTGGGTTGGAGGATCGCTGGAGGACGGGAGCTCTGCACTGGGCCACGCTATGAGAGGGTGTAGGGCAGCCCAGAATCATGGCGAAACCCAATCCTTATCCCTGTGTCATAAGAGGCGACCAGTGTTGCGTCAGGAAGGGCATCCAGCGTAAAACCTGTGCCAAATCAGTATGCGGATCATAACGGATGATCCGCTGTGGCGACCCCCAAACAGGAGCAGCCGAAAGAAGAAGAAGAAGTGATGGGGAATATACATTTCAAATTTCAACATGATCGGACGCAAGGTCTCGCAGCCAGAATTATTTAATTTTTTTTTTTTTGATACGAGGTCTTTTTTATTTTTACTTTTTAGGTCATCTCTTCGAGCATGACCTAATAATATGGGTGTCGATGTCCTTCGATCCGTCCGTCCGTTCACAATGAAGTTGAAGCGAGAGATCTGATCATTAGTGATCCTGATAGAGGTCGATGAGACGAACACGATGGTATGACTTTCAAGGTCACCGAAGGTCAAGGTCAAGGCCACGATGCCTTTGAAGTTGCGAAAATGACGATTTTCAAATTCTATCTCCTCCGCCATTTCTCAAGCGATCTTGAATTTGATTATGGCGTATGAATCTATGGGACAATATCTAAATTTGGTCGGGCCGGATTTTCGATATTCGCTTTCGTTTTCATGTCACGTGACTTCAAAGTTGGCAAAAAATGCGAAAATGATGATTTTCAAAATCTATCTCCTACATTTCTCAAGCGATCTTGAATTTGATTGTGGCACATGAATGTATGGGACAATATCTAAATTTGGTCAGGACGGATTTTCTATATTCGCTTTCGTTTTCGTGTCACGTGACTTCAAAGTTTGCAAAAACTGCCCTACCTTCAGGAGGCTATATATTCTCTACTGGGCATGGTAAAAGTTAGTGAATGGTGTCATTGCATAGCAGCTGACCTTGTTTCTCACAGAGATGACCGTCACTCCCGCACGGGTGTATTTTTTGAATAAGGTTCACTTGACTGTGCCTGGATGGGTTTGAGGGTAGAGCAGTATCAGCTGAAATGCGAATCCTATCCAGGTTCCTCCTGATGACTTCATCTTTGCTTTTTGCTTGTTTTGGTTCCTCCTGATGACTCCAATGCAGGACTGTACCTATTTGGTCTTCCATTTTGATCTGAATTGAATTTATTTTAATCCCATTCTGAATTCAATTGAATAATAATAAACGTCATGAGTCAGGGTCAAGTGTCTGATCAAAGTGGGGTTGCATCAAAGCAGGATGCCTTGGTACCTGGTCATCACTGCCAGCAGTTATATCGTGGCAGTTCTAGTTACGTCTCTCATTAATTATGTAACACACTAGTACATAAACACCATACAAAACAAGTCCTGCTGAGGGTCTGCAATCTATGATTGCTCTTTTTCTTGTTTTCAGTGATTGCTTCTGGTTCATATTTCCATGAGTTTTGTGGAACTGGGATATTGAAGTTTCTACAGATGTGGAGTGGATTTCTTTCCATACCTTGTCACTTTGTGTGTACAGCTGTTCTGACATGAGTTTTTTTTTTTACATCCCGATAGGAGGTGGGTCGTCCTTTCTGTTTCTATCTTGCAGAACTTATATTTGTCAGATTGACTCCGTCGCCATTTTCTTTCAGCCATTGGTGTGTGGTATCCTTGGTCTTGGGCATTTATAATAATTTGTTCTCCATCCCAATTGAGCTGACTTCTTCTTTGCCATTCCGATGAGCCTTCTTTGTCTATTTCCCATCTGGGTGTGCTCTGGCTTTCAAAAGGAATTAGCCACTGTGGCTAATCCAGGTTTCGAATGATTCGCCACATATTTTATTCAAAAGTTTTTTTTTAGCAATATGAAATAATAAGTTAATTTTAAGGTGGTTGTATGAGTTTGATGGGTCGCCTGGTGTTGGCGCAGTGGTTAGGGCAGCGGCTTGGGATCCAAGAGGTCCTGAGTTCAAGCCCCGTTGGGCCACTGAATTAATACACCAGGGGGTTGACTCAGCCTGTCATCCTTCCGAGGTCAGGGAAATGAGTACCAGTATACTGGGCCGGTGTATACCCCGGTTAAAATACGTGTACCATATCCCTGTGTCGTAAGAGGCGACCAGGGTTGCGTCAGGAAGGGTATCCGGCGTAAAACATGTGCCAAATCACTATGCGGATCATACGGATGATCCGCTGTGGCGACCCCTAACGGGAGTAGCCGAAAGAAGAAGAAGAGAAGAAGAGTGTGAGTTTGATGGGTGAGGTTGGTTGGATGAGTGAGTTGGATTGTTCAGATTGGTTGGATGAGTGAGTTTGACGTGTATGAGTGGTTGAATGAACGACCATCAGGGGAGGTGGTGATTGTGAGTGGTGGTGATTGTGTGTGTGTGTGTGTGTGTGTGTGTGTGGGGGGGGTATGGTCGTTGTGCCTTTAGTGGGGGATGGGGGTGGTTGTGGACCAGGATTGGACCAACTCATGCCAGTCAAACTCACTCATCCAACCAATCTCACACATCAAACTCACTCATCCAACCAATCTCACACATCAAACTCACTCATACAACCAATCTCACACATCAAACTCACTCATACAACCAATCTCACACATCAAACTCACTCATACAACCAATCTCACCCATCAACTTCACTCATCCAACCAATCTCACCCATCAAACTCACTCATCCAACCAATCTCACACATCAAACTCACTCATCCAAACAATCTCACACATCAAGCTCACTCATTAAACCAAGCTCACACATCAAACTCACTCATCCAAACAAACTCCCACGTCAAACTCACTCATCCAAACAAACTCCCACATCAAACTCACTTCCAACCAATCTCGCACATCAAACTCACTCATCCAAACAAACTCCCACATCAAACTCACACTTTCAACCAATCTCACACATCAAACTAACTCATGCAACCAATATCACACATCAAACTCACTCATCCAACCAATCTCACACATCAAACGAACTCATGCAACCAATATCACACATCAAACTAACTCATGCAACCAATATCACACATCAAACTCACTCATCCAACCAATCTCACCCATCAAACTCACTCATCCAACCAATCTCACACATCAAACTCACTCATCCAACCAATCTCACACATCAAACTCACTCATCCAACCAATCTCACACATCAAACTCTCTCATCCAACCAATCTCACATCAAACTCACTCATCCAACCAATCTCACACATCAAACTCACTCATCCAACCAATCTCACACATCAAACTCACTCATCCAACCAATCTCACACATCAATCTCACACATCAAACTCACTCATCCAACCAATCTCACACATCAAACTCACTCATCCAACCAATCTCACACATCAAACTCACTCATCCACCCACTCTCACACATCAAACTCACTCATCCAACCAAACTCCCACATCAAACTCACTCATCCAACCAATATCACACATCAAACTAACTCATGCAACCAATATCACACTTCAAACTCACTCATCCAACCAATCTCACACATCAAACTCAATCATCCAACCAATCTCACACTGCAAACTCACTCATCCAACCAATCTCACACATCAAACTCACTCATCCAACCAATCTCACACATCAAACTCACTCATCCAACCAAACTCCCACATCAAACTCACACTTTCAACCAATCTCACACATCAAACTAACTCATGCAACCCATATCACACTTCAAACTCACTCATCCAACCAATCTCACACATCAATCTCACTCATCCAACCAATCTCACACATCAAACTAACTCATGCAACCAATATCACACATCAAACTCACTCATCCAACCAATCTCACATCAAACTCACTCATCCAAACAAACTCCCACATCAAACTCACTCATCCAACCAATCTCGCACATCAAACTCACTCCTCCAACCAATCTCGCACATCAAACTCACTCATCCAAACAAACTCCCACATCAAACTCACACTTTCAACCAATCTCACACATCAAACTAACTCATGCAACCAATCTCACACTTCAAACTCGCTCATCCAACCAATCTCACACATCAATCTCACTCATCCAACCAATCTCACACATCAAACTAACTCATGCAACCAATATCACACATCAAACTCACTCATCCAACCAATCTCACATCAAACTCACTCATCCAAACAAACTCCCACATCAAACTCACTCATCCAACCAATCTCGCACATCAAACTCACTCCTCCAACCAATCTCGCACATCAAACTCACTCATCCAAACAAACTCCCACATCAAACTCACTCATCCAAACAAACTCCCACATCAAACTCACTTCCAACCAAACTCGCACATCAAACTCACTCATCCAAACAAACTCCCACATCAAACTCACACTTTCAACCAATCTCACACATCAAACTAACTCATGCAACCAATATCACACATCAAACTCACTCATCCAACCAATCTCACACATCAAACTCACTCATCCAACCAATCTCACACATCAAACTCACTCATCCAACCAATCTCACACATCAAACTCACTCATCCAACCAATCTCACACATCAAACTCACTCATCCAACCAATCTCGCACATCAAACTCACTCATCCAACCAATCTCACACATCAAACTCACTCATCCAACCAATCTCACACATCAAACTCACTCATCCAACCAATCTCACACATCAATCTCACACATCAAACTCACTCATCCAACCAATCTCACACATCAAACTCACTCATCCAACCAATCTCACACATCAAACTCACTCATCCAACCAATCTCACACATCAAACTCACTCATCCAACCAAACTCCCACATCAAACTCACTCATCCAACCAATATCACACATCAAACTAACTCATGCAAGCAGTATCACACTTCAAACTCAGTCATCCAACCAATCTCACACGTCAAACTCAATCATCCAACCACTCCCACACTGCAAACTCACTCATCCAACCAATCTCACACATCAAACTCACTCATCCAACCAATCTCACACATCAAACTCACTCATCCAACCAAACTCCCACATCAAACTCACACTTTCAACCAATCTCACACATCAAACTAACTCATGCAACCCATATCACACTTCAAACTCACTCATCCAACCAATCTCACACATCAATCTCACTCATCCAACCAATCTCACACATCAAACTAACTCATGCAACCAATATCACACATCAAACTCACTCATCCAACCAATCTCACATCAAACTCACTCATCCAAACAAACTCCCACATCAAACTCACTCATCCAACCAATCTCGCACATCAAACTCACTCCTCCAACCAATCTCGCACATCAAACTCACTCATCCAAACAAACTCCCACATCAAACTCACACTTTCAACCAATCTCACACATCAAACTAACTCATGCAACCAATATCACACTTCAAACTCACTCATCCAACCAATCTCACACATCAATCTCACTCATCCAACCAATCTCACACATCAAACTAACTCATGCAACCAATATCACACATCAAACTCACTCATCCAACCAATCTCACATCAAACTCACTCATCCAAACAAACTCCCACATCAAACTCACTCATCCAACCAATCTCGCACATCAAAGTCACTCCTCCAATCAATCTCGCACATCAAACTCACTCATCCAAACAAGCTCCCACATCAAACTCACTCATCCAAACAAACTCCCACATCAAACTCACTTCCAACCAAACTCACACATCAAACTCACTCATCCAAACAAACTCCCACATCAAACTCACACTTTCTGCCAATCTCACACATCAAACTAACTCCTCCATCCAATATCACACATCTATCTCACTCTTCCAACCACTCTCACACATCATACTCACTCATCCAACCATTCTCACACATCTAACTCACTCTGCCAACCAATCTCACACATCAAACTCACTCATCCAACCAATCTCGCACATCAAACTCACTCATCCAAACAAACTCCCACATCAAACTCACTCATCCAAACAAACTCCCACATCAAACTCACTTCCAACCAATCTCGCACATCAAACTCACTCATCCAAACAAACTCCCACATCAAACTCACACTTCCAACCAATCTCACACATCAAACTAACTCATGCAACCAATATCACACATCAAACTCACTCATCCAACCAATCTCACACTTCCAACTCACACTTCCAACCAATCTCGCACATCAAACTCACTCATCCAAACAAACTCCCACATCAAACTCACTCATCCAAACAAACTCCCACATCAAACTCACTTCCAACCAATCTCACACATCAAACTCACTCATCCAAACAAACTCCCACATCAAACTCACACTTTCAACCAATCTCACACATCAAACTAACTCATGCAACCAATATCACACATCAAACTCACTCATCCAACCAATCTCACACATCAAACTCACTCATCCAACCAATCTCACACATCAAACTCACTCATCCAACCAATCTCACACATCAAACTCACTCATCCAACCAATCTCACACATCAAACTCACTCATCCAACCAATCTCACACATCAAACTCACTCATCCAACCAATCTCACACATCAAACTCACTCATCCAACCAATCTCACACATCAAACTCACTCATCCAACCAATCTCACACATCAAACTCACTCATCCAACCAATCTCACACATCAAACTCACTCATCCAACCAATCTCACACTTCAAACTCACACTTCCAACCAATGTCACACATCAAACTCACGCATCAACTTCACTCATCCAACCAACCAAAGTCACCCATCAAACTCTCTCATCCAAACAAACTCGTCCTACGACAGGTACTACTACTGATTGTGTCAAAACTCACCTGGCAACCACTGACCCAACGAAGCATGTAGCGCCGAATCACGCTGAATCATTCCAGAAAAGAAATTTTTTTTTTTTTTTTCAAAAAAATTAAAATAACATTTTGAGGCGAGAATCATGGGAATCATGCATAATTTCGGTCGATTTTTTTTTTTTTTTTAACTAGAAACTACTTTAAAACTACTAAAGTTAGTATATATAAGCTTGTACGAAATCATGCGTGATTCCTGAAATCAAAACATACAAAATGGCGGCCGTCTCGGCCGTCTCAACGAAGGTTGAATTCTGTGCTAGAATCACCCAAAATTCGTCTAAAACTGGTAAAAAAAAAAAAAACCACTACAATATGGATTAGCCACAGTGGCTAATGGGTGGTTTAAAATATTAGCCACAGGTAAGGGGGATTCGTCCTGTGGCGACGTGGCGACGTGGCGAGCGGCAGCGCACACCCAGCCCATCTGTCCCACTCTTTTTTTTCTTTTCTTTTTTAATACCCCCTGCTCTTTTGTTGTTTTACCAATTGTCAGTGTACATTTGTTGATATTCCGTTTTTTTTTTATTTTGTCTTTTTTTGAATCTTTGCGGCTGTATTCGCTGCAGCTTCATTTTCATGTGTGTCATCTTCTCTTCACACCTACCTGTCTTTGGATTTTTTTTGTTTTTTTTACTCTGTGGGTTCGGGATGCCTTTGTAGCTCCCATGTTTGAAGAACAGAGAGCTATAGCGATACCCCCGGCGTCAGCGTCAGCGTCAGCGTGAGCGTGAAAATGTTAAAGTTTTTGGTGCAAGTTATTTCCTTTCTTATGTTTTTATCTACCACAATATTTTTTTACTGATTACAATATACAAATACATATATTGCTTTAAAATTATTTGGATCAGACTTCACTGCAATGCTTTATAAAAAATATTATTGGAATAGTCTTTTAAAAACGATAAATATATAAACAGGCGAGCATTGGGTGGCTTTGACACCAACTCTCTGGTTTTGTTTGCTCTGATGTTTGCGGACAAATTGGATATGATAGTCTGTTGAACTTTTCACGTATTCAGCCAATCTTACCATTGCCACTCAGTGTACTTGGTTGAGCTCCATCAGGCCACTACCTCTTCCTCGTCTCAGCAGGTACATTCTCAGGATGCATTCATTTTCGTAGAACATTTTGTGGATGGTGAGGAGTTTCCTTGTTTTCATATCTACCTTAGTGATTTCTCAATTTGGCAGTTTATTATTCGACAACCGTATTGGAATACAGCTACTGCAAGTTGGAACACTACCAACCCATTCTGCTCTGTCCCCATCTTACCTCCTCATATCCTACTGAACTATTGTGCTCTTCTCATCTGGGAAAGTCGAGAAAGTTCTGTCTGCTCTTGACCCTGCTTCGGCAATGGGCCCAGATGGCATCAGTGCCCTTGTTCTCAAATCATGCTCTTCCATTCTTGTTTCCCCTTTGTCTGCCCTAATCATTCTCCTTTCCTCACCTCTCATTAGCCTGGAAGTCAACAAACGTCACTCCCGTCAACAGGAAGGTGCATAAACAGACTACCAACTATGGGCTAGTGAATTTGCTTCTAATTACTATGCAAGCAAAGTAATGAAATCCATCATTGAAGCTGATGTCAAGTCTTTCCTGTTTTCAAACAACCTGATCCCTGTCCATCACTTTGGATTCTGGCCCAACCACTCAGCTCTGTACTGCTGCTGCTTCTCTTTCAGCAATGGTTGGCGGTGCTCGATCTCAATCAATATGTCAGGACCATATATGGGATGGAAAAGACATCTCTGCGATCTTTGATCATATCTCGGAAATGTGACACATCTTGCTTGCCAAGCTCTTTGCCTTGTCGCATAGAATCCCTGGATTTCTGACTTCTTCCACTCGCATAGTCGATGTGTTGCCATCAATGGAGTCATTTCCCCCCTTTTTAAAATGGAGGCTGGAGTTACCCAATGTAGTGTTCTCGACCAGTTTTGTCCTGATCTCCATTAATGACCTCTACGATGCTCTGAAAAACCGTCTTCCTTTTTGCATACAATTCCACATTGTGCCACACAGTACCCACAAGTCTATATTGTGCTGCTCGGCAGACAGCAGTTACATCACACTGTTGATCTGGAATTGATTACACTCTGGTCTGATAAATGGAACTTATCCTTCAATCTTGGAAAATCTCACCATATATCAAGCTGTCACTCCAGAATGATCATCGAACTTACCCATCTATGTATTTCCATGGTCATCCACTGGAAGAGGTTCACTCTGTTGAACTTCTTGGCCTCACCATCAGCCATGTCCTCTTCTGGGCCAAACAAAGAGGAAAGATGGCCTCCAAAGCTAACCGCAGATTGCGCAAAGTTTTGAAATCTTTCCGTGGCAAATCAGAGCTATTCCCAGTATTCCAGGCCTTCATCCATAGCTCATTATCGTGCTGTCCTCACCTGTGAGTTGGCACGCCAAATTCACATCTGTCTATCTTGGATTCGGTGGAATCTCAAGCTCTCAGAATTATTGGAATCTCCCATAATGAGGCTGAAGCACAAGGTCCGTTTCTCTCACATTGCAGGTGGGTTCAGAAGTCTCTTAGTTCTCCGACCCTACCCAGCAACTTCACGATGCACGCATTCTTTCAGTAACCCCTTCCCATAACTTCCAAAATCCAGGCTGACTGAACAATTGGGTTGTCAGCGACCCAACTGACACCCCTCACTGGCTTTGCTAGTGGAAAGGGTGACTATGACACCATGCTAGGACTAAAAACAACACCCGACAAAGGGCGGATGAGCTCCCTTCGGGAGCCAACGACCATCCTTAGGAGATGGTGTCTCCAAAAAAAAACCACCCATTCAGATTGGACCGGTTTGTGGTAACTCAGGTAGCTGAGAGGGGTGGGGGAACCCTTGATGTATTAGCCAACGGCAACCACAAAACTAAACTCGTGGGGAAGAGTGCGAGTCCAGTGTCGCCGAAGCCATGTAATATAAGGCACGTTCCTCGTCCGGTGGATGACGCTGCACTCCAAGTGTTCCCCAACCACTTTCGTACCACAAGTTCCAATAATATGAAGTGTTTTGACAGCACCGCCTGCGGATACTTCTTGCAAATGTTGGGCACTGATGCTGTACTTTAGTCAGATGAGCTTATGCGATCGAGCAGTGTCTGTAGGTGAGTGAGTCAATCAATCAGTGAATCAGTCAGCTAGTCCATCTGTAAACACTTTGAACAGTCATTATCACCTCAACCAAACACACGGTTTTGATGAAACTTGGCCACAGGCTTCATAATCTGATGTTCATTGACCGCATTATAATTTGCACTCATTAAGGAGGCCGAACTGGGGGGGGGGTCAACCCCCCCCCCTCATAGGTATTTGCTGGCTCCTCCAAAACTACACACAATTTTGATGAAACTTGATCACAACAATCATCACCTGTGATAGATGAAAGTGTTTCGACCACATCAAAATCTGCACTCAGTAAAAGGGGTCTACGTGGGTGGGGGGGGAGGGGCTGACACCTCAAAATAGGTCATTTCTTTCTTCTCCAAAACAACACACATAATTTCAATGAAAGTTGACCACAACCTTCATCACCCATGACGTATCAAAGTGTATCATCTGCATCAAAATCTGCACTCATTAAGGGGGTCTACAGGAGGGGTTTGACCCCCCCCCCACAAAAAGAGGTATTTACTCTTCTTGGAAATTACACACCCAATTTCGATGAAACTTGACCACAACCTTCATCACCGGTGATGCACCAAAGTTTGTTCAAGGCATTGAAACATTCAGGGTCTAAGGGAGTTTGAGTGACTATTGTTCCTGATCCACGTGAGCTTCAGGAGAGGCGGTCCTATTTTTGTTGTTCGTGCTTATTCGTTAAAAAAAAGATCTCATCTCCTTTGCTCTTCTTTTTCCTCATCTATGGAACAGCTTTACAGAGGTCGTCCTTTCTCACTCTTCCTTCCAGCGCTTTAAACAGTCAGTGTGCCGCCATATTGTGTCAACCTCCCCCCCCCATCCTGACCCATGATCTTTATTACCCCCATTAACTGTCTTAACACAACCCTCTTACTTGCTGCTTTCAACGTTTCCTCCTCATTTCTCTCTTCATTTCCTGTTTGTTTGTTTCCTTGCCGGTTGTGCACAATTATTGCCTCACTTACCCCACTGTCAATTTAACCTCGCTCTTCCTTGAGCCTCACTTTTATGGAGGAAAAGAAACAAGATATTTAAGTTAAAATGCAACGTTTGGCTTTGGTGTAGTCTGAAAGACAGAAGCAGGCACTGCTAAATGCAGTCAACTGCTATCCAAGTTTTCGACAGCCTGAAGACTTTGGATGCTTTTTCGTCGATAACACCGCCCATCCTCCTCTCCCTCCTTGCGATGCCAATCACCCCATGGACTCGTTTTTCGCTAACTGGCGGTCAGAACTGCAGAAAGGATTCCCCCGAAAGGTTGAGCCAACCACAGTGCACCATATCAACACATGACTGTATGATGGCGCATGTCATTTGAAAACGACGTAATTCAATCTCGTTTGCATTTTATTTCCAGTTTTTAAGTCTGTTCCATGAATATTTGCAATATTTTCCTCCTTTGTTTCTTTTTTTGTTTGTTTTTTTTTTGACCCAATTGCCATTTCCTTCCTCTCTGCTGCTCACTGCTTCCTTTCCATTCTCATTTCTTTAATCGCTACAGAAGAAACTAGAATTCAGAAAACATGATACCCCTTGCAGTTTTCAAGTATGTACTTTAATTTTAATAAAATTATTGTTTCAAAGATCGTTTAAAAAAATAAAAATAAATCCAGAAGTTTAGCACGACTGAAGCAGTCTTACACACCACCCTGATAAATCATAATACGGTGATGTTGAGGAGATGAGGCTTTATTGATCACCATTAGGGTGATTTTATACTACACTAGACGACCCGTGAACCCGTCGGGTTCCCGTTGTGACAGCGGTTGATAAAAAAAATCATTTCAAGAAAAAAAAAGATAGCTCCAGCAAACTATACCGCAGAGGTTGTTTGCATTGATCAAATAATCCCGAAGAGTACTTGACTGAATCGGGAATTGATTTTTTAATATTTTTTTTTCGTTGCCCGATTTGAACGAAACTTGATATTGCGCGTCAATGTGAAAAAAAAAAAAACGGAGAAAAGAAAGTCGAAGACATTATTATGCATAATCTTCAAAACACAATTTTATTGATTAATGAACACAGAAGTATTAGATCAAAATGGTGATGTTTATTTGATGCTTAAAAATAAATGGTTCTTTGTCTATACTAAATGTTTGAGATTTTAAAATAAATCATTTCAAGAAAAAACAAAAAAGATAGCTCCAGTGAACTATACTGCTGAGGTTGTTTGCATTGATCAAATTCTCCCGAAGAGTACTTGACTGAATCGGGAATTGATTTTTTTTAATAATTTTTTTTGTTGCCTGATTTTCATGAAACTTGATACTGCACACCACAGGCGAATGGTGAGTAAGGTGGCCCTAAAAATTTTGCGCTATCGTGTACTGTTTTGGCTGTATTTCGGGAACATACAAACATACATACATATATACATACATACATACATACATACATACATACATACATACATACATACATATATGCAAAATGAGAGTTTTAGTAATATAATATATAGATGTGAAAATTTTTAACCAAACAAGATGGCAATGCAGAACTCATTGTTTTATGTGGTAATTAAAAAAAGATTCACTTGCAAAATTTCAAGTGAATTCATTGCGTTTTAGGGGTTGCTCAAAGCCACCAAAGTTCTACACTATGTCAACATTATATGCCATAGCGAAAAAAAAATCCAACACTGTTTGCCTCAGCTTCTGATCGTTTGTGTTTCCTGGATGCCATTTGGGAAGCCTTTTTTGTCCAAGGCTCCCATTTTCCCCTATACGGCCTGTCTCTCGTTGGGCAATGAAGAACTCTTTGTTTTCAGGAATCTTGATGAGTGAAAGTGCATCCCTGTGTGCTATGTCAAACAGGTCATTAAGACTCGCCTTGACTTGAGCTTGGTTTCGCAAATTGGTCTCGCTCATCCTTGAGTTGTTCTTTTGAAGACCTTGTCATTCTTTATGCAGCAGACGATGGTGTTTGCAGACATCCGGTTCGTACTTCGTAGGGAAGTTTTCATCGTGCCAGATTTCCATCACGGCCCTGGATGTGATGATGATGCTTTCAGTCAGGGTCTCTATTTTCTTCACAGTGAAGATGGAACAGGAGCTTCAGAATCTCTCCCCTCGATGGAAGCTTCTGGCTTGGCAGGGAGGGACTGGCCGATCCAACGAGCCAAATCTCCGTTTTTAAAACGAGTTGCAGTGGCCATTTGTGCAAACTCAGAATCTAGAAACATGAAAACAAACAGAAACACAATTACAAACCGTTCAAATTCATCATTTGAAAAAAGTTGAAATAAATAAGAATGCTAAGTACAACCCCCTTATATCTACAACATCGATACGTACAAGGCAAAAGTTACAACATGCTTGAGAAACCTCTAAATATTATTCAATTCTCACGAAAATTTGCATGAGTTAGTTTTTCATTAAATGTCACAAAATGTTAGGTTCTGCAAATTTGAATTCCTAAGTTCATTTTAAAAAAAGTGATCCGGTTCGGACACTCCTACATTATGTACGTTATACATTATATTATATACGTTGTACTACTTTATATTATATACCTCCTACATCGTGGCATTATATGCACACTCATACATTATATATATAAATATATATATATATATATATATATATATATATATATATATATATATATATATATATATATATATATAGATACTACAACATGATATGTATTGTTGCGGTCGGGGGGTCAGGTGAGAGGGCCACGAGGGGGGGGGGGCAAGCTATCTCGCCTCCCACAAGACTCCCCGGAATTGCAGGCTGTCGCACACAGATAATTCTGTGACGAGGTGGGTCGCTAACTGACCGTGAATGCCAATAACTCAACCGCGTGACTTCGGGTCCTCCCGTCGATGGGTTAACCGGGTTACCTAATTAATCACGTGATTTAATTATTGGGGAACACGCCCCTCAGTACGCCTTGTCCGAACCGGATCACTTGACCGGATCAGATGCAGCCAAGCGACACTGCCAAGGAGGTACCCGCTAAAAGGAATGGATCGTTGGGAATAAAGTCCCGGCTAAGTTAGGATATGGACCATTGCTGGATCAATGAAAGAACAGACAAAAACGAGCTGGGAACATTTCTACAAAGGATTTATCAGCAGGCAGGTGAGGAAAGATATGTGGGACGGTGAATGTTTATTGTTGTCTGTAGCAGGGATGGGAAGAAATGTGAGAGGTGCGGCAATATACAAGTAACTTTCAAAAGTAGACACAGAGCAGAGTTATCCCGATATAATTCTTGTACAATCTTAACTTAAACGAGGACAGGCGCCAGGACACACACACACACACACTCACACACACACACACACACACACACACACACACACACACACACACACACACACACACACACACACACACACACACACACACACACACACACACACACACACACACACACACACACA
>NC_140964.1:8242548-8255048 GCF_056783735.1 Eptatretus burgeri | reverse complement strand
CAGTTGGAACCAAAAGTCTCAATTTGGACTCATCAGACCAAAAGACAGATTTCTCCCAGTCTAATGTCCATTACTAGTGTTTCTTGACTCAAGCAAGTCTCTTCTTTTTCTTATTGGTCTCCTTCAGTAGTGGTTTATTTGCAGCAATTTGACCGTGTAGGCCTGATTCACGCAGTCTCCTCTGAACAGTTGATGTTGAGATGTTTCTGTTACTTGAACTCTGTGAAGCATTTACTTGGGCTGCAATCTGAGATGCAGTAAATTAGTGATTTCTGAGGCTGGTAACTCGAATAAACTTATCCTCTGCAATAGAGGTAACTCTGGGTCTTCCTTTCCTGTGGCAGTCCTCACGAGAGCCAGTTTCATCAAAGCTCTTGATGGTTTTTGCGACCGCACTTGAAGAAACTTTCAAAGTTCTTGAAATTTTCTGGATTTACTGACCTTCATGTCTTAAAGTAAGGATGGACTGTCGTTTCTCTTTGCTTTGTTGAGTTGTTTCCATAATATGGACGACGACAGTACAGACAAAATAATGGTCTTTTACCATTATTTAATGGTAAAATAATGGTCTTTACATGGGCTATTTACTGCACACCAACCCGACCTTGTGACAACACAACTGATTGGCTAAAATGCATAAAGAAGGAAAGAAATTCCACAAATTAACTTTTAACAAGGCACACCTGTTAATGGAAAAGCATTCCAGGTGACGACCTCATGAAGCTGGTTGAGGGAATGTCAAGAGTGTGCAAAGCTGTCATCAAGGCAAAGGGTGCCTACTTTGAAGAATCTAAAATATACTTTAAAGAATCTAAAATATACCTTGATTTGTTTTACAATTTTTTGGTTACTACATAATTCCATATGTGTCATTTCATAGTTTTGATGTCTTCACTATTCTTTTGAGATATTCTACATTCTACAATGTAGAAAATAGTAAAAACATCGAAAAACTCTTTAATTAGTAAGTAGGTGTGTCTAAACTTTTGACTGATAGTGTGTGTGTGTGTGTGTGTGTGTGTGTGTGTGTGTGTGTGTGTGTGTGTGTGTGTGTGTGTGTGTGTGTGTGTGTGTGTGTGTGTGTGTGTGTGTGTGTGTATATATATATATATATATATACACACATCTCTAGAAAAAATTAAGAAACCACTGCAAAATTATCAGTTTTTCTGGTTTTACTATTTATAGGAATGTGTTTGAGTAAAATGAACATTTTTGTTTTATTCTATAAACTACTGACAACATTTCTCCCAAATTCCGAATAAAAATATTGTCATTTAGAACATTTATTTGCAGAAAATGACAACTGGTCAAAATAACAACAAAGATTCAGTGTTTTCAGACCTCAAATAATACAAACAAAACAAGTTCATATTCATTTTTAAACAACACAATACTAATGTTTTAACTTAGGAAGAGTTCAGAAATCAATATTTTCTGGAATAACCCTGATTTTCAATCACAGCTTTCATGCGCCTTGGCATTCTCTCCACCAGTCTTTCACATTGCTGTTGGGTGACTTTATGCCACTCCTGGCGCAAAAATTCAAGCAGCTCGGCTTTGTTTGATGGCGTGTGACCATCCATCTTCCTCTTGATCACATTCCAGAGGTTTTCAATGGGGTTCAGGTCTGGAGATTGGGCTGGCCATGACAGGGTCTTGACCTGATGGTCCTCCATCCACACCTTCATTGACCTGGCTGTGTGGCATGGAGCATTGTCCTGCTGGAAAAACCAATCCTCAGAGTTGGGGAACATTGTCAGAGCAGAAGGAAGCAAGTGTTCTTCTAGGACAACCTTGTACGTGGTTTGATTCATGAGTCCTTCACAAAGACAAATCTGCCTGATTCCGGCCTTGCTGAAGCACCCCCAGATCATAACTGATCCTCCACCAAATTTCACAGTGGGTGCGAGACACTGTGGCTTGTAGGCCTTTCCAGGTTTCCGTCTAACCATTAGATGACCAGGTGTTGAGCAAAGCTGAAAATTGGACTCATCAGAGAAGATGACCTTACTCCAGTCCTCTACGGTCCAATCCTTATGGTCTTTTGCAAACCTCAGCCTGGCTCTTCTTTGCTTCTCATTGATGAAGGGCTTTTTTTTTTTTTAGCTTTGCACGACTTCAGCCCTGCCCCTAGGAGCCTGTTTTGAACCGTCCTCGCCATGCACTTCACCCCAGCTGCCGTTTGCCATTCTTTTTGTAGGTCACTTGATGTCATCCTACGGTTGTTGAGTGACATTCGAATGAGTTGGCGGTCATCCCGGTCAGTGGAAAGTTGTTTTCACCCTCTGCCAGTCTGTAGCTTTGTTGTCCCCAATTTCTGCTGCTTGACCTTGTTCTTATGAACCGCCGTCTTTGAAATTTTAAGGATGGAAGCAAAGTGACGCTCACTGTATCCCTCTGCCAGTAAAGCCAGAATTGAACCCTTCTTTTCCTCACTCAAAACTTTTCTTTTCAACTCTTGTGGCATGGTCAATAGTTATTTTTTATTCAAATTGCTTTTGAGGTACTACTAGCACTGTTTTTGCCATCCAGCTGGTCCTATTGCAAGAGGATAGTGATGACCACAGCAGTGGTTTTTATAATTTTCCTTGTTAAATATGATTCGGTTCAGGTGATCACCTAATCAGTACCTCACTAAGTAGAATGAGGTGTGCCTGTGTTGGAATTCAACAGACACTGGAATGGAATGGCTGCCATAGAGGTTGAGATGCTGATTTAAATATTTTTTGGAGTGGTCTCTTATTTTTTTTCCAGAGCTGTATATATTTATACATATATTACTCATTGATTGTGAATTCTCTTTTTCACACACAACGGTGGTGTGTGTGTCATCTTTTTTAATGGATTTTAAATCCTCCAGATTCTGCTCGATCTGCTCTTGTGATCTCTTCATTTCTTTCAAATGATCCCGATCCATTTCTATCTGGTTGTCAGAAGTCAATGTAATGTTGTTTCTTCATGTTTGCAGTGATAAATCAATTTATAAAGTTTCACAGCATTTGAACCCGATTATGGTCTTTGTCATGCATCATGTTCTGGCTCTCAACTTTCGTTTTCCATCATGATTTTCATTCCTTCAGAGTTGTTTGAAGTTGAAAGGGTCACCTGTGAATTGTAGTTGGGTTTTCATTCTCCATCGACATTGAATAAGTTCTTTCCTATTTTAGTGGTTGGAACACTCCTCCTCAACTTGCGGTTAACTATCTTGTAAAGTTTGTCTCCCTGTCTGACGTCAGTTTCTATCTTGATCGAATCACGATATTGATGCCGTTTCGAGATCGCTCTCCCAATCGAGTTTACTTGAATTGATTGATCCGATGTCCTCTTCCCTGTTTTCATTTATTATTATTATTTTTCCCTAGAAGTTGTTTTATTTTTTTGAATGTCGTCCGTTCTTGACTATGCACTTCTAAGACCTGCTCTTTCCGGTACTGGGTTCCACAATTCTGTTATTGATGCAATTTTGTGATCAACTTGTAAATATTGGAGCCAAGACGAGTCATTTTGCCAATTTACTGTAGAACAGTTCATCACCATCTTTGACTGCACCAATAGCAATTTCATATTATCCAGTTGTCTTTCCTCTTTTTGTACTTTCCCTGTAAAAATCGATCCTTTCTAGTTTGATAAGTTGTGGATTAATGATATCTGAACAGCCCAAATGTATGTCTCTGCATTAGATGTATACAGGGTGTTTCAAAAAGAGTGATGCAACTTTAAATGTTTATTTCCAAAGAAACAGAAACCTCAGAAACATGAACCAAACATTTCTTGAAAGCTTATGACATGGTATTTTCTATCACCGATTGCTATTGCAGTGAGTCACTGAGCTACAGTTAGTGAGAGCCCAAGGTCTGAAATTGGCATTTACACAAAGTCCTTATAATTGACATTCTCGATGTGTGCCCCTCCGCAGTTCAGACAGGCATTGATCCTGACTCCAAAGTTTTGTCCAATTTTCCTGTAGGTGTCATGTGGCACTGCCTGGAGGTAGTCTGACTCCTCCTGCTTCAGATCATCCAGTGTGGCAGGGCATTTGGTGTAGACAGAGCCCTTGGCATCTCCCCCAGAACCTGTAGTCCAGAGGGTTCAAGTCTGGGCTATGGGGTGTCCAGTCATAAGCAGTAACCAGGGCAACGAGGTGGTTTCTGAAGAGCTGCCACAGGAAAGTGATGGTGTCACCAGCTGTATTTGAGGGTGTGCCATCCTGCATAAACCAGGTCATGCTGAGCTGGTTTGGGGTGTCCTTTTTGGCTTGGTCATTATGGAACTTCTGGAGCATGGCCCAATAGCGCTCACTGTTGATCATTACCGTCCTGCTGTTATTCTCAAACCAGTAAGGCCCTAGCGTTCCCCATCTGGCATTGAATGTGCAGAAGCATGTGACCTTAGGCCCTTTAAGTTACCTCTCAGTGAACTCAGGTGGCTCTGCCCCCAGAAAATGTTGTTGTGGTTGTTGATGGCACCATTCAAGTGGAAATGGGCTTCATCACTGAACCAGATCAGGTTGATCCAGTTTGGATACCACTCCATCTTATCACTGAGCCAAATGCACATTTCAAGTCTTCTTCTCAAGTCTTTCAAGTCTTCTCGTGTCATCGTGACTCAATTTATGCCTAATGGAGATGATGTATGGGAAAAGCTTCAGTTCCGTAGTGAGGATACGCCAAACTGATGTTGGTTTGATGTCTAGCTCCTGGGAGTGCCGGCGGTGGACTTCTTGGAACTGTCCACTGCAGAATCCCGCACGGCATCGACGTTGGCTTGGCTCTTGGTTACTGATGCTGGTCTGCAACAATTGCCCTTGCTCTGGTTGTGCACTGTACCTTTGTGCTCAACATGTTTCACAATACATTGAATGGAACAATTTGTGGGTTCATCACGTGTTCTGAGGCCCAATTCCTGGCAGAACCTTCGCTTGGTGTCTGCACATGATTTAGTCTCGTACCACAGAGCCACCACTTTTATATTCTGCTTCACTGTCAATGGCATAGTTGTTTAACCAACAACCGATACATACCACTTTAACCGACAACCGATACATACCAGTTGAACCTACAACCTGTACACACCAGTTGAACCTACAACCTGTACACACCGGTTGAACCTACAGCCTGTACATACCAGTTGAATCTACAACCTCTACATACCAGTTGAACCTCCAGCCTGTACATACCAGTTGAACCTCAAGCCTGTACATACCAGTTGAACCTACAACCTGTACACAGCAGTTTTTGCATTTATAACAAGTATATTATGTTGTGAACTCACAGCAGAAAATGACAAGCAGATTATTATGCTTGAATTTATTATTTTTGGAATCTAAAAGTGGGACACGTGTTGTGACACAAAAGTTTAGAATGAGGAGCAAGGGTTTGATCGGTGCACTTGAGTGACAATAGATCGAAAGGTATTGATCAGCGGTTTCAACAGATTGTTGGTTCAAGAATGGATAAAATTGGTGGAATCACCTTGTTTTAACCAAATATTACTGAAGGCTGGTGTCTAAATCCCCATGTTTCTATTTGCTGTTGGTCTGCGTTCAGGACCGTGGTGGAGGCAAGTTGGGCAAGGGGCGCGTAGGCCAGTCCCCAAGCGCTGGGCCACCCGGCAGCGGCAGCCTGCGGCCAGCCTTACAGGGCGGTGCACGTCGGCGGAGGACTCGCTGTCGGCGCTGTGAGGCGTGCGTGCGCTCCGAGTGTGGAGAGTGCACCTTTTGCAAGGACATGAAAAAATTTGGTGGGCCTGGAAAGATGAAGCAGTCATGCATACAGAGGCAGTGTTACGCGGTGAGCAACTGACGGCTGTTTATCATCATATGTTGTCTCATATCTTCACAACCTTTAACGAATTATTATTTTACTTTTTTTATCGCACCCCATCGCTTTGACCTCGCCTCGATCCTTCCAGCTTGATACATATTTTTCTTTGCATTGGTGTTGATTACTTTGATGTTTTCCTCCTTTCTCACTGTCCTTCAGCCTATTTTGCCTCATACTGCCGTGTGTCGAGTGTGTGGAGAAGCGGGAAAGGAGGACACCGCAGAAGGAGATGAAGAAAGGTTCAACATTTCACTAATGGAGTGTTCGATCTGCAATGAGATAGTACACCCGGCTTGTATCAAGGTTACTGCAAATTTGTACTTTACCTCTCTGCTATTCCTGGCTTAAGTACTGCTGCGTGCTCTTCATTTACCGCACTTTGATTCAAGTCATCCCATTACCCTGTTCGATCGTACCGACTTTGTGTCCGCACTCTCAAACAGCTTTGTGCACACTCTGAGCAAGTTAACGTTTGGACTTGCATTTTCTTGCAAGATGTTTTTTGGATGGGACACCAGAGCTGAGAGGATTGCAATTAATAATTGTGTCGTTTTCTCCGACAGGTGGATGACACAGAGGGTGTTATCAATGACGAGCTTCCAAATTGCTGGGAATGTCCGAAGTGCAACCAGGAGGGGAAAACGGGAAAGGTTTGTGATGTATCCCACCAAACCCCACGGTCTTCTTTGTATTTAGACTCTCCTTAGTCTGGTTCTTAAAAGTGAGTCATCTGCTTCGAGGCAATCATCATCATTACCTGAGCTATAAAGACTCCTCATTTCTCTTTGGGTTTCCTCGCCAGATGGCTGGAAGCCTATTGTTCTCGCTGATTGGATTATTATTATTATTGTTCATATTTATTATTGCTATAATAATAATTCTTATTATTATTATTAGAGACCAATGAACTTAAAACTTCACAAAGGTGTACAAGTTGAGAGATCTAGTGCAATTCTCCAATGAACCTGGCTGGTCCATAGGGTTGGCCGCTATCTTGGATTTATGCATGTTTGTTTTTTCCAAAGTTCTTCAGAACTGATCATTCCACTACTTCGCTTGCATGACCGTTGGACCAGGGCACTTCAAGTTTGTGAAGAACCACAGGCTAATCAAAATGTACAATTTTTCGACATCAAGAAATTGATGTATTTCACTGAAATAAATAAATAAATAAAGAGTGTATCTATGGGTTAAACGTACCTCTGACTTAGAAATTTAATAAATTCTAGTTTGCAATGCATGTTCGTGTTTCATCAATCGTTCTTTTATTTATTTATTTACTTTTTTTTCCAACTTCAGCACCAATTCACCCCACCTACTTACATCTACCTCCTCCTAACTCCTTACCTGTGAAACACTCTCCCTTACCTCTCCCATATTGCCGCTCATCCTACCTCCTCTCTTAGCACCTTTTCACTGTCCTCTGCTTTACTAAGAGCTCTTCCTCTGTTGTGTGAAACTGTGTGGTGTTCTAACATCTGTGGGCTCCATTCTAACCGAACAGATATCTCACTCTCTCAATCAGTACACTCCTCAACATCTCAAACATGCGCTTTCGTTCCTCTCACACATCCCCCTCTTCCCATCCCCTCAAATATTGTGCCTCCCCTTGCCCGCTCCCTTCTTTACGATACCACGACCAAGTCTCATCCTTCCCCTCTCCCCACGTCTCACCTCGCCCTCCTGCCCCATGCTCTCATCATCTCCCCTCCCTCTCAAAGCAACCTTCACTCTCCTCACTCCCAAAGCTTCCCTCTCACCTCTCTTAAAAGCTTCCCCTCTCACATTTCCCCCTTCACTCCCGCTTCTCAACGTTGCCCCCCTCACATCCACAAAGCTGCCTCCTCCCCCTGCCCTCTTTTCCATTTCATTCCTCCACCCCCTCCAATCTCCGACTTCCCTCTAACAGCTCTCTTCAGAAAAAACTCTATTCCTCACTCTCAATGCACTGCTCTCACTCCCCCACACCCCCAGGAATACTTCTGGCTACGGCTTCCCTCCATTCTCACCTCGTGTTTTATGTGTGTTGCGTCCACCAAACAGTGAGGATTCCATTTACATCTCACTCGCCTAAAACATGGAACAACTTCTAGCCTTTCATCCCAACTCTCTCTTCATATATGGTGACAATTTGTCATCATGCCATTTGGCTGGGTGTGGGCACCTCTCTAACCTGCCATGGCACTTCAGCAAATTACTTCTGCGACTCATTGGGACTGACACAATCTGTCAACTTCCTGACCCAGATCTCAACCAATGGTATGCTATCTCCTCTGGATTTGGTTTTGACCAATTTCCCAGAAAATGTCTGCTGTTCATCCTCTGCGTCAATTGGTTCATCTTACCCTACGTTTGTTGAAGTAGACATCTCTCTGGCCGTTCTTAGAGAACCAACTCAGCTCCGACGAGTCTGGCATTTCACTCAGGCCGACTGGCAGGGTCTTCAAGCAGCCATCAAACTTCTAGACTGGTCTCCAATTTCTGCTTTCTCCAACATCAACTCATCATGGAAATTATTTCAAAGACATTTGCTCTCTCTCTCGTGCACAGATTTATCCCATATTGTCTTCAGTTGTCCTATCTGTCCTCCTGCCCATGGTACACTGAAGCTTGTGGCGAGGCAGTTGTCCTGAAGCTCGTCTCATGGAAGGCAAATCCTAGTGAAGGCAATCTCAGTTCCTTCCACAAGGCTCCTTCAAACAACACTGATTGTTGAACAAGTGTGTGTCTGCCCTCAGGAGAGCAAGGAAACAACATCTTTCTAATCTCAAGTCTGAACTCTCAAACCTGTCTCCCTCCTCCAAATGCTGGTGGCGTCGAGTTAAGTCCGTTTCTGGTGTACATTCCCGCTCCATCCCCTCCCTTACCTCAAATGGCTGCACACAAAAAGGTTGAATGCCTAAACTCCGTGTTTGCTTCTAAATCTCGTGTCCGAAACCCATCGCTTTCTGTACACACCTTACCCAGTTGCACCCAGCTGTTCCTGGACTCTGTATCCTTTTCTCCTGACAAGGTGGAGAGCTTGCTGTCAAACCTCGACTCTGATTCTGCAACCTGTCCAGATGGCATCAGCCCACATGTTCTAAAAACCTGCTCTGCTGCTCTTGCTCACTCACTTTCTGTCCTATTCACCCTCTCATTTTCTCCAGGTCATCTGTCATCTGCTTGGAAATCATCAAACATTCCCGCCCTGCACAAAAAATGTGCTAAAACGGTTCCGTGCAATTACAGACTAATCAGCCTTCTCCCAATCATCAGCAAGGATATGGAATCCATCATCACTTCTGACATGAAATTCTTCCTCTTCTCGAACGGCTTGATTTTCGACCATAAATTTGGATTTAAACCAGGTAACTCAACCGTGGACATGCTGCTTCTGTTTTCCCAACAATGGATGGAAGTCAAACGTGAGATCAGAGCCATTTTCCTTGACATATTGCCAGTTTTTGATACGGTCTGGCATCTTCTACTGCTCACCAAACTCTCCTCTTATGGTACCCAAAGCAATCTCCTCATGGCTCATGGACTTCCTCTCCTGTCGCGGTCAACGTGTGGCCATAAATGGAGTTCTCTCATCCACTCTTCCTGTCCGGGCTGGAGTTTCTCAAGGCAGTGTTCTAGGCCCTCTTCTTTTTCTGGTTTTCATCAATGATCTCTCAGATTCCCTGGAAAATCCTCTTTATCTCTTTGCTGATGACTCCACCCTCTGCCGTACCATCCCTCATCCCTCAGACCGGCAAGCAGCAGCTTCTTTACTCTCTGCAGATCTGGGTAAAATCACAAACTGGTCCAACATGTGGAACATGTCTTTCAATCCTGACAAATCTCACACTTTCACGATGTCTCTCTCAAAGGACTGTCTGCAACCCCCCCTCCCCCCATCGACTTTCTCAACAATCCTTTTAAAGAAGTACTTTCATTCAAGCTTTTGGGTCTCACTGCTATCTGCCACCATCTTTCCTGGGAAAGCCACATCTCCAAGCTGGCCTCCAAAGCCAGTCGATGACTGGGCATCCTCCATCGTGCAAAGTCCTTCCTTGGCACACCTGAGCTCCTGATCACATAAAGCTTTCATCCGCAGCCTGATGGAGTACTGCTCTCCCCTCAGGAATGGTGCTCCCACCTCACAACTTTCCCAGCTTCCTTCCATGTCTTTAAAACAGCTGTTCACCACCATCCATAGACTCCTATAGAGAAGGACTGGAACCTCCCATGCTCGGGGTTTGTAAATTGAGTCTGAAGGATTAACTTGAGTCTGGGGCTAAAATGACTTCTAGAAGGGCAAGAGACACGATCTCGGGACCCATATAGGGGTTTTTGAGGACGGCGAGTTCAATAGTGTCATTTTCAACACCACCTGAGGTCATCTTCAAGGTCAAAAGGTCATATTTCAAGGTCAAATTACTGAATTTTGGTATTTTTTTGCCCGTTTTTGTGTTTAACTCAAAAACGGTTATAGATGGCTGATTGTAATAAGATGCAAGTGTGTGGAGCTGTCAAACTTTGATATTTATTGTCATATATCGTATTACATAAACATTATATGCATGTCACAACACTATGTCTATCACAAGTTGGAGAGCTTTTCTTGCCTCCTGAGGCATCCCAAAGCTTTTTCTTTGTCACTTACATTGAGGACATGAGCTTTCAATAGAATGTTAGCTAAAGTAGTACATGCAGCATTACTACTAGCTAAAGGTGCATCTACAGAGGATAACAGCTCAGCAAAATGAAATCGGCAACGCATTATAGTCTTGTCATACAAATTATAGGCATTATGTACAAAAAAGACGGTTGACATAGTCGGCACACTCAATCCACCTGTATTCAAATTATCTAGAAACTCAGATGACACCTCGTTACCATCTTCATCATCAATGATCTCCTCCATACGAGTGCTATCGCCATATTTATGAACAAGGTGTCCAGCCACATAAACTGCTTTATGCTTAAGGGCATCATCAGATCCCAAGAGATCCTGAGTGTCTTGAGGAGTAATCTCGTCAATGAGTTCACTTCGCTCATCTGGATTTATGGAAGTTGTACAGTTCTTGTCGCAATCAATCACACGAGAACTAGATTCGGGCATAATGTCATGCTTAATGAGTGTTTGCAAATTTACAATTTTAGCGGCAGCCATAATGTTAACTACGTCAATGTAGAAGTTTCCACCACTTCTTTGCCTGGCTTGGCCGAAAAACTTTTCCAAGGCTTCATCTGCAAATATAGCAGGAAGAATGTAGTCAAAGTCTTTCTTTGCCAGAAGCAATTTGGTAGCATTCACATTATTACGTGTGGACACAGTGAAGGCTTCAGCAGTTTGCTGAGTTAGCTTCAGCTTACGACCACCACCTCCTTGCCATGCGCAGGTAGATATAATTTGGCAGGCCTGCTCCAGCCTAGTGAAACTTGTACAGTCTGCTGTCCAAGGCTGTCTGGATTCGTTGCGCAGATGGATAGCTGAGAAACGGTCTTTCACGTTCATCATCTTGAACCACTCACTCATTATCTGGGTGAGGATGATTGTGCCTTCGCTGATGCCCACTGAATCCTTGAAGGTCTTTAAAGCAGCGACAGTCTTGTCATTGAACACTTGGCATACCAATGGTACGCTCTGGCGTTGAAGGGGCTTGGGGAAAATAGCGGTGTGCGTTAGCTTGGTTAAGCGAATAGGAGTAGCCCGGTCGATCTCATAAACCTTCTGAATATCACTCCAGTAAGCTTTGTACTCATTACCATCTACGACAAATGAGAGTGTCTTGCCATCAACAGTAATCCAGTTGTTGCGAACATTTTTGAAGATGTGCACATAGTCGTACACTAAGAACATAGATTGCTCTTGAATTGACAGCACTTGGCAACTTCCTGGTCCTCCAAGTTTTGAATAAACACTGCGGTTGGTATTGCAATTGTCACATATCAAAGAAATCACAGTACCGCCAGCACCAACTACAGCTGATGCAGCTTCGATAAGGAGTTCCTTCAGCTGATCGGCAGTTAGTTTTTTGCAGTGCAAAATGCGTAGAATATAGCGTGGACCACCAAGAATCCAAGACCACCGAAATGGCAGGCAACTTCAACAACCATAGCATGTGAAACAAGCATTTCGTATTCACCACCCGCTGCTGCATTTTGAGCATATCCTACAACATGCCCTCCAGAAAATCGCAATGTCTCGACCAGCTTTACCTCGTCAAACATTAAATTGACCAAACGCTGCTGTGGTTTAAGCTGGTCGAACAAGGTTTTGAGGTTGGAGTCCTGCTGACTACTAGCAAGCATCTGTTTTACCTTTTTTGTTGATGGTAGAATGATGAATCCGGATCGACGAATCATTTTGTATGCACTGGGTGATATGTTGTGAAGCCGCATTGCGAAAATCATAGTATCAGTATCAAATCGGCGACGATCAAGAGGTTTGAACATAAGATGCGGCTGCTCCAGAAGGAAGGTGAAATGAGGAAGCTCGTGTGCCTCAGTCATCCAACAGAGCTGGCTTATTACAAGCTGAAGAATTTCCTTGCTTGTAAATTCATAGATGTTTATCTGGTCAGTTATGGATCGAATCTGGGACCATTTTGAGAGCAGGCTGTTCTTCTGCAAAGGAAAAAGTCGTTTGGGCATCTCAATGCCATCTTTCTCAACTCTATTCAAGAATAGAAATCCAAAAGGTGA
>NC_140964.1:8212548-8240048 GCF_056783735.1 Eptatretus burgeri | reverse complement strand
CAGGACAAATGGTGTTGTATTTCAATGGTGTACTGCATTATTAACAAACTCATTCCATTTGAGGGCACAAAATGTAGGATCGAGAGCTTTCAAAGAATTACAGCGTCACCTACTGTCACCATAACAGAGACCTCCAATTTTTTTTTCATTTGTCAGATATTCCACACACATCCAAACTGTGCATTCCCATGTTTTTGCAGAAACGTGGACCAGGCTTCAAGTACGCGTCGAGTCTGCCTGGCTCAATGCTGCGCGAAGCCGTCGGTAGCCTAGGGGGATCGGCCGGCGAACGGAGACGCTCCGACGACCTCTCACGACGTCGCATGGATGACGAGGAAAGCAGTGAAGGCTTTCAGGAGGACGGGAATGACGACCGGCTGCTGGGCAGCGGTGAAAGTGCGGTCGACACAGACGACGGTGCAGAAGCAGACGCTGATGGGCCCGAACACCTATCGGATGTGTCGGGTACCCCGTCACCTCCGCTTTTGCCACCTGCTCAACCAAACCATACGATGGTCATTTGTCGAAAGGGACAAGAGGATGGGCTGGTTAACAAGCGGCGACGAGATGGCGAGGCAGCGGCACCATTGGGACAGAGAAAAAAGGTGGGAATGCAGTGTTATCATTGGGTTGCGGGAGGGTTCCCTTTAAGTTATCAAAGGGTGAAGGTTTTCAAGGGTAAACATGTTGTTCACCATTTTAAGCTTCACTCCTGAACACATGTTTCTTCCTGCAAGCTACATCAGTGAGACGAAACTTGCTTAAAATGCAAATCCTACATGGCAACCTCAACATGGTGAAATTGGGTTCCTTTACTGTCTTGTTGTAACAAATGTCTCATTCCCCTCAAGGCCAAGCATCAAAAAGTAGATTAAAAGTTGGATATACTGGTACACACTGTTTGATGACAAACACGTGTTCCTGCACTCGACTCGTGATTTAGAACAACATACGTGGTCAGAACAAGCTGTTGTGTTAAAAACGCTTCTCTTCGGCAAATCAGACTGTTTTTTCACGAATGAGGTTCCCAGTGTAAAATGTGTTTCGTTTAGTGCAAGTTCAAATACACTCTATTTGATGAAAAACATGTGTTCCTGCATTAGAATGGTGATTTAGAACAACAAAACGGTGTCAGAACAAGCTATTGTGTTAAAGACGCTTCTGTTCGGCAAATCTGTTTTGGTTTGTTTTGAGAATTCCAACGTCGGTGACTGTTTTTCCTTCAAATTCCTGTTCGACTGTATTTGGTTTCTTCACACACTGTCTGCAATATTTATACGTGTCTGCTAATTGTCCAGCATAGTTTAGGGCTCTACTTGGATAAGGTTAAGGTTTGCTTTGGTTTTACTCGCGTTTCCATTCGTGCATTGTAATGTAGGATTTTTGTTTGTAATAAAGAGATCTCTTTTTGTGTCTTGGCATTGTAACAAAGTGTGTCTCCTCTGTCCCTGTCTGGCTTACAAACACCTTTCATGAATAGGCTCCTTTCTTAGGTGTGATGATCACCTCGGGGGTGTGGCTTCACTGTGCTCTCCTAAGGAGGTGTCGTAGCCTTCAAATTCCATATATGTTGTTGTTTCAACCCATTGTGCTGTAAGATCTATTTTGCTCAAAATTTGTTACAATGTTGTTGTCAAAGCGCTGACCATGTAGTCTTTTTTTTTTCCTTCTATCATTGCCCCTCACCTTCCCCCCCCCCCCCTCCTCTCCCTTCTCTGACAGCAAATAAAGTTGGACAAAGCAGAGAAGCTTATGAGGAGGAAGGTATGTAAGCTTAGCTGTTGGTGTTCAGGTTATTGAAGCCCATTATAACACGATATCCATTATTTTTATTTTTTTGAGTTTTGTTTTGTGAGACAAAGTTGTCAACACCTTACTCTTGTGTCCTTTCTTTCCTTCTGTAGAAACGGAAGGCAATGGATGTTAACGGTCGAACAGAGTCTGATGATCGTGGAGAGATGCCCGAGGGTCAGGACAAATCATTGGGCACAGATTTGAACCAAAGCTGGGGGAGGGACATACTGGGAATGGGTGGGAGTGGAAAGACCACAGGACGGAACGCTGCGGGCCCGAGCTTCCGTGACGAGGCTATACGGGAGCGCAGACCAAATGCAAAATGGCCTCGTGATCCCGAACGGACAAAGCCGTGCACTGCGCAGGCCAAGGATAATGCACGTCCAGCCCTGTGGGGTTTACAACACAGTGAACCACATCCTGGAGGTCGAGGGTGGGGCCCCTGCGATTGGGATGGCTCAGCTAATGGGTCGCGGCGTGAGGATGAAGAGGATTCTGGGCTTGGAGAAAATGGCTCTCGTACTCCTCGCCTTTTCTCAAGTAATGAACTTCTTCAGAAAGCTGCCAAAACACTTAATGGCACCACCCGTGGAACATCTAGACCTCCGGATCAATTATCATGTTCCAGGCAGACGGCCATGCCTTTAAGGTTATGTGGAAATACGCGTCTTGGTGGCTTACCTCGGCCACCCACCTCTGTTTCGCCACCCAAACCTCATCTCCTGGAGCGTCATGTGATAAAACCTCCCCTCGTGAGCCCCCCACCGGACTCGCTGCCACTTGCAGATGGTGGCTCACACCCTCTCCGCCATGAGGTTTGGGTTTCAATCTTCCGTCATCTCTCCCACAGGGACCTGTGTCTCTGTATGAGGGTCTGCAAGACTTGGAACCGATGGTAAGTGAGAATTTCATGAAGAGGTACTTGATATTAATTGTTAATTACAATTGTGTGTGTGTGTATGTGTCAGGTCTGTCTGTGTGCATGCTCCGCATATCTGTCTGTGTGTGTGATCCATGCGTATGTTGTTTTTTTGCTTTTTTGGGGGTGGGGGAAGGGGAAACCCCATAAATCCAACCTGTTATAGAAGTATTCCTCACACTTAAAGCTTGTCTGAAATCATTTGTGTGCTCTCCTCACCCCTTCACCACTTCAAATTACAGCAACAGCTGATTCAAACGAGCATTACATACATCCTGTAGGATATTTAAAGACCTTTTTGTATGCAGCATCGAGGCTCATTGATGAGCTGGAACACAGAATGGATCAGGATTGAGCAGAACAGAAATAACAGTGGAAAGGGATGGGGTGGTTGGGGTGGGAGAGGGACAATAATAGGGTTGAGGGACATAAAAGGGAGGCTTGCAGAAAGAATGGATCTGTGGAAGAATGAGGGCATGGGGGAGATGGATAAAGCTGAAAACTCTGACTCACAAAAGTGAAGGGAAAACTGGAAACTCAGAAAGAGGTGGGCTTGAAAAGGGCTGATGGGAAGGTACAAAAGATCGTGGTTGTGGAGGGGGATGACTCAGTTAGAGGGGGATGGCTGTGGAGGGGTTGTCTTGAAGCCTGAATGGGAAGAATGAGATTGAAGAGATTGAGTTGGTTCTACAGCCTGGATTAAAGGTTGGGTTAGGTATCGGAGCATGTGCCAGAGCAGTGTGTCGCTGCGTTCACTTTCTGTTGGTATTCCAGGGGCTTCTGTCTGGCCATCCCCAGGCAGATGCCTAACCCATCCCCATCTCCTTGAGATGCTGATCAACCTGCTTCAACCACGAGGCATACGGTCGTCCCGTTGGCCTCCTCCACTCACGAGGCTCCCTCGCTGAGAGAATCTGGTGAGCAGGATCAGCATCAGGAAATCGAGCCACATGTCCATACTGCCACATATTATGGTCACGGACTATGCAGGTAACAAGTCTCATTTGAGTCTCTCTCAGCAACTGATCGTTGGACACAGTCTGACCAGTGATAGCCAAGGATTCTCCGAAGAGACCTGGTACCGAAGGAGTTAAGTCTTCGTCTCAGATCCATGCTCAGAGTCTGAGTCTCATATCCATCGAGCAAGACTGGAAGCACCAAGGACTTAAAGATTCTGACTTTCGTCGTCCTACATTGGCACCAATAGTGCCACACCCCATGATCCATTGAATCCATGGCTCCCCAGGCCCGACCCAGACGTCGACCTCTGGCGCACAACATGTGGAGATGTGGATATCACTGCCAAGGTAAGAAACCTGGGTGGGACGGAAAAAGCAGAGGCGCAAATCCAGAAATGAAGTGGTAGAAAGAGAGAGAGAGAGAGCACCAAAATGTCTGCAATTGGAAAGTGATAGACCCATAGACTCAGCTTCAGTACGGGAAATCCCAATTATTTTGAAGGCCTTGTTTTCCATGACGTCAGGTATGGGTACCAGCTCAGATGAGGGAACAGTACTCCATCAAGCTGCAGATGAAGGCCTTGTCGGTCAATAAAAGATCAAGTGTGCCTAGGAAAGACTTTGTGCGATAGAGGATACAAACTTTTACCCAAGAAATATCATGGCTGATCGTGAGGCACAAAAATTTGAATGACTGAACTTCTTCAAGAGGATTGTTAAGAAAGCAGTTGGAAGGGTTTTGCAGACCATCCTTTTGGAGAGAGAGATACTGTGAGTGTGTGAGATTTATCAGGATTGAAAGACATATTCCAAGTATATAACCAGCTCGTAATTCTATCAAGGTCTGCATCGAGGGAAAAAGCTACAGCCTTCTTATCTGAGAGATGTTATGTGGCATAGGGGGCAGTCATCAGCAAAGGGATAAATAGGATTTTCCAGAGTCAGAAAGATAATTTATGAAGATTACAAAAATTCCTGGGCCAAAAATGTTGCCATGGGCCGGTCTTGACAGGGAGACAAGATAAGAAGAGCCACATGTTCGCCACGAGAGTAGATAATGTGGAGTTGGCCTACAGTATGGCATGTGTGGAGTTGGCCTTGAACGCCATAGGCAGAGAGTTTGGAGAGTAAGGCAGGATGACAGTGTATCAAAAGCACGAGACATCTCCAGAGAGATGGCCCTGATCTCACGTCTGACATCGAGGGCCTCCATCCATTGTTCGGTGTGTAGATGCAGCATGTCCAAGGTGGAGTACCAGCTCTGAATCTGAATTGGTGATTTGAGATGAGGCTGTTGGAGAAAAGAAATGATTTCATATCAACTGTGATGATTGTAGGTAAGCTAATAGGTCTGTAGTTCGGGGGATTGATTTCTGCACCTTTTTTACCTTCGCATTCTGCGAAAGGTTATGTATTGGTCGCTGTGTATTTATTTATTTATTTATTTATTTATTTATTTATTTGTGAATATGTGTGTGTTTGTTTGTTTGTTATTCGCATAACTCAGAAAGTATTAAACCAAATCGCTTGAAATTTGGTGGGATGATGGGTTATTATCCAAGAAACATTTGATTAGATTTTGGGAGCGATCGGGTCAAAGGTCAAAGTCAAGGTCACGGAAAGGTCAAATTCGTCTTTTTACCATAGCGCGGTCAATTTTGTTCTAATTGGCATGCAACCGATGCCAAAATGTTCAGAATTCATTGCCCAATCTTGTGATGGGCGACATGACACAATTACGTCATTACCCTTGTTTTTAAAAGAAAATGTCCCAAATCCTGGCATTATAATCAGTACCAAAATATATGTTTGTGGGAGATGCCAATGATTATTTATTTGTTTGTTATTCGCATAACTTAAAAAGTATTAAACCGAATTGCATGAAATTTGGTGGGATGATTGGTTATTAGCCAAGGACCATTTGATTAGATTTTGGGAGCAATCGGGTCAAAGGTCAAGGTCAAGGTCATGAAAAGGTCAAAATCGTCTTTTTACCATATCGTGGTCAATTTTTATCCAATTTGCATGAAACTAATGCCAAAATGTTCAGAATTTAATGCCCAATCTTGTGATATGCAACTTGACACAATGACGTAATTGCCCTTACTCGCGGTTGGGGGTCAAAAGTCAGGGGGGTCACGACCTTGCAGATGTTCGTATTTTTATCATAACGCAGTCAATTCTTATCCGATTCGTATGAAATCAGCACCCAAATGCTCCTTGTTCTGTTCCCCACACTCTTATGCCAAGAACAAAACAGTAGCGGCGGTGAAGGTATATGCTCTCTACGAGTGCCCGTTCTAGTTTTTTTTTATGGAGTGCAGTGATTTTGGCTGATTTCCAAGCAGATGGACGATTACTTAAGGCAAATGATAGGGTGAAAAGGGCAGAGAGAGAGGATGTGCAAAAGCAGCAGAGCAGGTGTTTAGGACACGCATGCTGATGCCGTCCAGTCCAGATGCAGAGTCGGAGTTGAGGGTTGAAAGAAACTTCTCCACCTTCTCAGATGCAAAAGACACAGAATTCAGGAGCAGTTGGTTACGACAGGGAAGGATGGGTACCGAGAGTGAGGGGTTGTGGACACAAAATTTGGAAGAAAACACAGAATTGAGGCATTCGGGCTTCTCACGAGCGGAGTCGGCTGTGGTGCCATTTGAAGAGAGGATTTCTGGAGACAGACTGAACAAGGTGCCACAGGTTTTAGAGAAGGTAGACAAGGTTGAAAGTTCATTCGTGAGGTTCGACAGATGTTGTTTTCTGGCTCTCCTGAGAGTGGATACACACCTGTTGCTGGCTTTGTGGAATGAGCTGAGGTTTACTTTGGTTGGATTTGTCTTCCAGGAGGAGAAGGCAAGTTGTCTCGTGGGAACTGCCTCACCACAGGTGTAAGCTGGGAGGGGCCAGGGTAAGAAGGAATCAGGAAGGAGGAAATGAGGTGGAGGGATGCTGAAGAGAGGAACACAGATAAAGGGTAGTGTTGGGAGGATGCGGGCAACACTGAGATGACAAGAGGGTAGGGTACCGACATGGAGAGGTTTGACACTGTTAATGGACGTGAATGTAGAGTTTACACAATTACTGTGTAAACTTCACTTGTCATGATCCCCAATTCTGATACATGAAGATGGACATCACAAGAAGGGTGAAATGAGGGGTTGTTGAAGGCAAGTCATGTTGTCGGTATGGGTCTTGGGCGGCGGTCCATGGTCCGAGTGTTTGTGAGTTTGACAGGTTTTGGAAGGAAACCTGTGATGAAGAAGAAGAAGAAGAAGAAGAAGAAGAAGAGGAGGAAGAGACATTGAATAACACTCGCTCAGGGTGTTCCTCATGGAGGAATAAGGCAAATGAAGCATTTGAATATCAGTTGTTTAAAGTTGATGATGTGAATCCAGAGTATTTATGAATGGAGAGAGAAAAAAAGTTTTATTTCCCTTGCGTCCAATTTTTTTTTTTTTTAAAGTCAAATTTTTAATTGCTTTGGTTTTCAAGAGTAGATCAAACTTCAGAAATTCTTGTTTGTCACTTGTGGTGTATGTTAAGGTTCGACCCAGCTTGTCCAACTATAGTACAACATGCATGTGCGGGGTATGAAAATTGTGGACTTGACTTGAACGAGCCTGAAGCTCAGATTATCCTGAACACGGTTTGTGAAGCCGGTAACGGGTGCATGTGCTTGCCACCTCGTATCCAAGCATTGCATAAGACTGGTGTGATAAAATTTAAAACTATAATTTCAAAAGCTTAATTCCAGCTGGACATTCCATATTAGACCTTGGTTTGTTTGGTTATTTATTTTTTATTAATTTAAATATTATGGCAATTCTAAGACACTCCAGGGAACAATACCTGTTGAGAATATGTGACGTTCAAAATGATGTAATCTGCCCCAGAATGCTCGGTGCGCATGTTCAGAGCACACTAAAGTACAGTGCAGTATATCATGTGTGTGAGACCAGGAATGTAACCTAAAATGGCTCTCAAAGCATCTAAAATAAGCTGAAAATACTTGGAAACGTACCTGAGATAAACGGCTGTGCCTCTGCCTAACAAAAGACTTCGAGAACATACGGTGCTCGCCGAACGAGCAGCTGCCCGTACCGCAAACTCCCGACCATGTGGGTTGGAGCAAGACCCATGCGTGTGTGACGCAACCCCCCGACGAATCGCAACCAATGAATGGATTTTTAACCTTGCCGGAGTGCCTCCTATTAACACGGCAGGTTTGGTGATTTATTCAATGGACATCTGCAGTTGAAAGACCTTCCTGTGCTTCATTACCAAGTAACAGTAAACAACCTTTCCGCAAAACACATCTTTGTGACGTGAAAATACATGAAGCTTGTGCCAGCTATTTTCACGTGGGAGCCAGATGTATCAAATCGAAACAAAACAACATTTATGTCCTTCAAGAAAAGCAACAGCTTCTAAAGTAGACATTTCAATGGCTGAAGGACGTTGAATCACAAAAGGCTAGCTTGCATCGTGAACGTCCTTACACATACAGGTGAAATTCAGAATGAACTACAAAACAACACAGATTACATAGCAAATATAACTAAACCGTGGAATAACCAAACCTATAAGCAAACCGGATTTCAAAGTTGGCCTCCAAAGCCAGTTGCCGACTGGGCATCCTTTGTCTTACAAAGTCCTTCCTTGGCACACCTGAACGCTTATCCACCTACAGGGCCTTCATCTGCAGCTTGATGGGCCGACCACTTTCCAATCGCAGACAGTCCCCATCGGTGGTCTCTGTCTTCTACTGCCTCCTTTTTGCTCCTGCACCCTCTGCTCTTTCTGTGCCTCCTCCCCCCTCCCCACCTCACCACCACCCCACCCCCTACGTTTCTGCAGTGCACGCACGGTCCACCATCAACCCCCTTCTGGTAAAACTGCTCACCTCCACTCATTCGTTCCTCTTTTTCTCCACTTGTGGAACCAAGTTCCACATTCTCTTAAATCTCACTCTTTCCAACAGTCCTTAAGACAGCTGTTCACAGATCATCCCCAAGTAAAAACCATGATCTTTTCTATTCTCGTTCACCCCCCCCCACCCCTCACCCCACCCCAAGCCCTCATTCCAAATTTCCAGTTTTTTCTTTCGAAGAATTTCTTTCTGTGTCCATCTTGTGTCCTTCCCTGTCCACGATTCCTCCCCATACCCATTGTTTCTCCAAGTCTCCCTCTATCTTGTCCTTCAACTCCACTGTTTTGGTACCCCCCCCCCTCACCTTCTCTAATGTTCCTTTTATGCCTTGATCCGTTCATTGTATTCGCTCTTCCACGAGTTTGACTATGTCAAAATGTCGTGACTATGTCCACGAGTTTGATTATTTTTGACACGAGAAAAACAAACAAACAAAAATAAATAAACGAAAGAAACGTATTCATGGGCAAACAATTTAACAAAATGAATAAATGGGTCAGTGGATCGATAGAGCAATGGGTCAATGGAAAGCACCAATGTGAGAATTCAACAGACAAATATACAATCGATTTTTTCAAAGACCTGTATACAATGCAAAATATTGCTCAAGTTTGAATTAAATGACGGACCATTCCATAGTTTAGGGCCAAAGAAATGAATATTATGTTGAAAAGCAAGAGTTCTGTGCAGTATTTTGGAAAATGAATATCAGTGGCGAATCTGGTATCGTACTGATGAATTTCATGATTAAATTCAAAAATATCAAAAAATTTCGAAGGAAGTAGTCAATTAATACATTTATTTATTATACATGAAAATATTTTGCTGCTGTGATGTGACATCACATGATTAAAAAAGATTTAAATGATGAAATAATTGGTTTGCACAAGCTCTTGGACGTTCTCCCGATATTCTCCGATGAATTATTTTCGGAAATATCACCAATTTATTGAGATGTATTTCCGCAGACTAAATTAGTATGTGGAAGTACAAGTGAACAATAAAGCAATATCTTAGTATTGTATTAGGGAGAAAGTAATTCATAATATCGATAACGCCAGTATTTTTTGCTACTTTATTTGCGATTTCCTGAACACGGTATTTCCAAGAAACAAACTTGGTCTCTCCAACTCCCACAATTTGATCAGAATCGATGCGAATCGGAATTGACATTGACAATTCCGTAGATTTATGAACGTTGACATACAAAACAAGAGTGAGAATTGCTTTGCGATACATGTCCCTGACTGATGTGATATTTTTTAAGTCCAAAAAGGGTATAACTGAAAAATTGATGAAACGCCCTGAAACTCGAACTTGTTCTGCAACTTATCAAACTAGCAGAGCACCCGCCCTATGGGCATCTTGTTCCAAGCATACAACACATTCTTCTGATGCATTATGGGTGGTGATTAGGCAACTGACAACTCTGTAGAGGCAAAAAATAATAACCCGAGTTTCGTACCTGAAGCAAAAACACACCGACTGCTTATAATTCAAAACACCTCACTGTACCTGAAAATGTGGGGTCAGGAATACTGCACTGTAAATGGTGGAGACTTGTTTTGTTCATCTAAACTAGGAAAGCGGAGGCACCTTATCGTCCCAAACTTGGAGGTGGCGCTACACGATACACATTTACATGGAGAATTTGTGTCCCTCCCCCCTTACCCCCCCCCCCAAGATCACCGGCAAAGATGAAACACCCATATACACTAATTGGGGTCGTACTGATCCTATGTAGCAAGTATGGGTGTAATCGGACCAAAACTGCAGGAGGAGTACCTCGATAAACAAACAAACACCAGTCAGTGAATTATAGTAATTAACAGAAACCCGTCTACGACGGGTATGGGGGACAGGATGGATTACAATACTCGGTTAAGGTACTTTCTTTGGATGTTTTGTGCCGCATTCAACAGCTCAGTTGATATTGGTGGTGTGTCCGAGTGCCCATTGTAGCATTTGAGACCGGTCGCTTTAGATTGTTGGCCTTGACACATATTGCCAGATGAGTAACACGAACGATTTTACATATTCATCATTTCTATATTACCTCCATCAACAGATTAACAACATGGCAGGATAAAAGTCGTAAATGCTGAGTTGAACAAACGTCCTGACTCATGGACTTGGTTCAGTAAAGCACGTCGTCTGGGACCCGGCCGTCGGTTTGCCGCCGAACACTGCTGATTATGACGATATCGATTCCCTCTGAAAATTACATCTATATTTGATTTTTTTTGAATCTGCTATCACCTGCGTAAATACATGGAACACATAATGTGAAGATTTCAGAAGTCTGAACAGAATATGTTCAGAGAAAAGTGTGTTAGAAGTTCCAGGCTTGCGCCCATTATATTATGGATTACATAGAAGAGAGGAGATCGGGACCGTACTCTGTGCAGAGCGTTGGTGCTGCCTAAGCAGTCTCCTTGGCTATTGGGCACAATCCTGGATGGGTCACCACTCCGACTCAGTATACCAGCATGCTGCCACTCATTTTGCCGAACCTCAGAGGTGTTGGTCGAGTTACCAACACCCTAATCATTAAGCCAACACCAGGCATAATTATATAGCCACGTACCAAATTTCAGTTGAATATGTTGAAGGGTATGGGGGGGGGGGAAGTCGGAAAAACCACAGGTGGGACAGAGGGACAGACCGAGAGCAAACCGATAGTCCACTTTCTTGAAACCTCTACGAGTCTGCAGGACTAATAATAATGAACCAAATAAAGAACTTTGGGGAACACCACAGGTAACTTGGAAAGACTCCGACAGAGAAGATTTATACCTCGTACCATGGGATTTATAGCATGGGAGTGACAGAGAAGATAAACCAGTCATGGAACACCCCTGATTCCATAATAATATAACTTGGATAATGACATATTTTCGAATTAATCGCGTGAAAAGCTTTAAATAAATCAACGAAAATGCCGATGGCATGAGAATTATAACCTCCGCCACCGAAGGTGAAGGAGGTTATGTTTAACCCCTTTCTGTCTGTTTGTTTGTTTACAATATTTCTATAAAAGTTGTGTACGAATCCGAATGAAATTTTGTGGACAGGTTCAGTGTGTGACAAGGACGAACTGATTAGATTTTGGTGAAGATCTGGATCTGGATCTGGATCCGGCTATAATAATTTTTAAGTGATTCTTCACTTTTGAGAGATTGGGCTAAACTGATATATTGCACGATATCTCAAAAAGTTGTAGACGGATTCGGATAAATCTTAGTGGACAGGTTGGGTGTGTGACCACGACAAATTAATTAGATTTTGGTGAAGATCCGAATCCGGATCCGTCGACTAGAATTTTTAAAGTGATTCTTCACCATTGAGAGGCTCAAACACGATATCTCAAAAATGTATTGGGCCAGATATGTTCTCGTGGATTAAGCATTACAGGGTGGAGTATGCACTTGACCGAGTGCCCTTCTGGTTTTCACATGCATTGATTATTCTTTTAGTAAGATCAATTGATGCCAAAGATGTTGAATAACCTTGACGGAATCCATATTCTGACCGGGAAAGAATATTATGTTTGTCAAGGAATTTGAATAACCGTGTATGAGCAATTCTCTCCATTATTTCTGGAAAATATTGGAAGAACTGATGTGGGCCTGTAATTGTTCCGTTCTCTTTTGTACCCACTTTTAAAAATCGGTACGACCTTCGCGTCTCTCATTTTGTTTGGGAAATTGCTTTGTTTAAAGATAAATTGAAGATATGACTTCATTTATTTCTAATGTGTACAATAACTGATTTAATTACTTTCAGACTCAGCTCATCCAAACCAGGGGCCTTACTATTTTCGAAGAACAAACAATATCACAGCCCTCCAATGCGGTTGTGGGGTAAACATCTGGAGAATTCAAGTAAGATAATTCATATAACTGCGAAAATCAACTTGACTTGGTGGAATTGAGCTATCTATTTTTTACGGAAGTCGCTCCTTCGCTAAACTCATCAAAAGCACTGGAAACTTTTTTTTTTCAGTGTTTGTTGCTGTTTTTCCATTGCAATTCATGATGATATTCAAATCTTTGTGTGTTTCTTTTTGTGAATCAATGTATTGATTATAGACCAGCCCAGGTTCCTTTAATATTTGAATTGTAGAGAGAGAACTTATCTTGGTAATAGTTTTATTTTACTGGTGTAATCAAGAAATTGAGCTTATTTTCAAATTCTTTAAATTTGGATGAGTTAACAATTGAAGGTTTGTGGAGGAATTTTTTTTTTATGCAACCTCATCTTGTACTTCATCAATTGTAAGAAACAACCGGTCAGTCATCCAGCGTTTTAACTTTTCAGTTTTGTTTTTAGAATTACAAATTGGGAGACATTTATCATACAAGTTTTGTAATCTTCATTCAAATGGATTTTAAGTTTCATTTGTGTCAGTGACAAAATGTTCCCAATTTTTTTCTCTTTGAACTTCTTTTTAAATTGATCAATATTTGTATAATTAATGAGTATATGAGGTGAAAGTATTTGTGCCCGAAACTGTTTTTTAATACAGCCAGTATAATTTGAAACGCAGGTAGATGATAAGTTATATCATGATAAAACACAGCTGGTTATCGGTAACTCATGTTGATTAGTACATATATATATATATATATATATATATATATATGTATATATATGTATATATATATATATATATATATATATATATATATATATATATATATATATATATATATATATTATCAATCACTGTAGCTGTGCATCTCGTAACACGAGTTGGTCTATTGATGAAGGGTAAACAAAAGTTACTTGGGAGCGAATAAATAAAGTGTTGAGTTGTTTACATTATATTGAAGGAGGTCTATGTTGAAATCATCCATAATAAACTAGAACGGTACTTGTAGAGCGCATAGCCTCACCTCGTGCGTTCATCCTGAACAAAAATACCATCGTTAGCTGAACACGTTACTATTATGGCCCTTGTACCCTATTATGCCATGTAGTTTCTTGGCGTGGGTTATGAATGTCGTAAATTTAATTGTTCACCCACATCTGGTCAAAGTTTAAGGATTTGTGGATGAAAATTTCAATTCAACCAATTATGGCTACAATACCACTTCACCGATGACATCATCAATATCATCCTATATACTCCGTGGGTAGTTGAAGATATGCCAAGTTTCAATTTTTTTTTCATTGAGCGATTTCGGGGAAAATGATGTCCCAATTCTTTCCTTTAATCCAATATGGCTGCTATGCCATGTGACCTATGATGTCAGAGTTCGCAATAAAATATTATCCATGGGGAGTCCCTCCTTTGTTTAAAGTTTTGCATCGATCGGACAAGCGATTGCAGAGAAAAGCATTTTTAAAGGAAAAAATGTATAGATGTGGACACACAGACAGACAGGGGTATTGTGATGGTCTCACATCCTCTTCAGGGCGTGACTTACAAGGATTTAATTTCCGAAAACACCATTCAATAATATATCTAATGCATTTATAAAATTATCAGAATTTACATTTGGGGTTTTGCAAATCACTCCAACTACAATGTTTTTGTCATATATTTGATCAATTTAATAAATAATGAATCGCATAAGGTGTCATTTGGAACCAGGTCATTGCGTTGAAAATACACAAATGTGTTTTGGATGTATATTGCTACTCCTCCATCACCCTTCTCACATCTATTTTTGCTTATGAATGAATAATCAGGTGTCTGCAATAATGTGTTGCTATCTTTAAGCCACGTCTCAGAGAAACCAATTACATTAAACTGGTCATTCATAAGATTTAGAAAATCAACAATCGAATCGATGTTCTTTTGAATAAGTCACTTCTCAAGCTTTAAAGAGTATATTTGAAAAAAAAAACACTCTTATGGTGTCCGTTACTAAATTGATATACAAATTTGCCGATATTATTATATTGAGAATCATTAGTATTTTTCAGAAAGAAATTTATATCTGGGTCTCGTTATTCTTTACCCAAACACTTGTCGTGGGTGACAAACAGATCGAATCACAAATTTGTCAGTTGGTCTTTGTTTTCATCGTCGTTCGATTGTAAATCGAAAAACAATATTGTCAGAATCCTCTGAATCAAGGTGATCAAAAGAGGCGATTTAAAATTAGGAGCTGTGGAGAGCAGGTTTGGCAATCATGAAAACTGTCATTTCAATTACAATCAGGAACATAGGAATGGCACATTTGACAATAGCATCTGTGATTATGTGATGAGGAATATTTTCCAATTGAACTAGTCATTGAGGAGTATATATTGGGCTTACATGTGAACTTGGATTCCTTTCAAAATCGGTGCACAGTGCCTTCCGTTCGTACATTACGACAAGCGATATCAGAACCACTAATCATTGATTGTACCAAGTTCGTTAACCTCTGCCATCTTCGAAGATGGTTGGAGGTTACTGTTTTCACCCCTTTCTGTTTGTTTGTTTGTTTGTTTGTTTGTTTGTGAACAGTATTACTGAAAAACTCCTCGACGGATTTTGACGAAACTTGGTGGGGGGGGGGGGTTAGGTATGGTCCAAGGATCATGCCATTAAATTTTGGAGTTGGTCCCCCCACCCCCAAAAAAAAATTGTTGGAGAATTTTTTTTTTGCATTTCTGCATGTTTTAAGTGATTTCCAACCCCCCCAAAAAATTGTTACCCCCCCCCCGCAAAATTAGAGAATTTTTATTTTTTTTTGCATTTCTACATGTTTTAAGTGATTTCCAACTCTCCCAAAAAATTGTTACCCCCCCCTCCCAAAAAAAATTTAGAGAAAATTTTTTTTTTGCATTTCTACATATTTTAAGTGATTTCCACCCCCCCCCCCAAAAAAAAAATTTGAGAAAAAATTTTTTTGGGCATTTTTACATGTTTTAAGTGATTTCCAACCTGCCCCCACCCCAAAAAAATTGTTATTCCCCCCAAAAAAAGATTTTTTTTTCATTTCTACATGTTTTAAGTGATTTCCAACCTCCCCCCAAAAAAAATTGTTGGAGAAGAAAAATTTTGCAACTTTTTTTTGAACAAAATTTCAATTTCTTTTTTTTTGCATTTTTACATGTTTTAAGTGATTTCCAACCAACCCCCCCCCCCCAAAAAAAAAATGGAGAAAAGAACTATAACTCTGTCAGCACTGTTGACATCATATTTAATGAATAAGATATAAGGTTCACTTGAGTGACCCAGCAGTATTGGCGGCGGAGGTTTTGCACTCTCTCGAGTGCTCCCCCTCGAGTTTACCATGAAATTTTGTTTTTAGGAGCATAAACAACATAAATCTACATAATCTGTTTGTATGTTTGATTTCAGATAGATTACAGCTGTAACAAAGGCAAACAAATAATGTGAAATAAAATTTCATAATTTCCTTAACGAGCAGTCATTGCTGCATCCAAAATTTTTAATAGTGAAAGAAAATGAATATTAATTTTTGTGGGGAAATTAGCTTCCTGTACAGTGTTAACTATTCCACCTTATAGCCATTCATCCAAAAATCATGTTTTATAATAGCAAGCAAAATACTGTCGATAACAATATGTGAATATCCCAATATCAGGGCATTACCATCATTAATCAAACCTTATTGTTCTAATTTACTGTCCTTATAAATGAACGAGCAAACAAAACATCAACGTGCATACTTCTGCCACGGTGACTGCTTCATTCCCTTATCTCGATGTTCGAATCACAACTCTGTGCCGTTGAGACGGATTCTCGTTGATTTGCCACGCTGTTAGCGGAGGGTATATGCGGTCTCCTACATCCATATCGCGTTGCCTTTTACATGTGATGGGAGGTCTGTGTGAATGATAAACGAGGGCTGGGTTTTCATTGATCGCTACCCAGTTTAAAAGGTTGATGACGGGCATTGTGATCAATCATTGAGGTGAATCTGATGATCATAGGGTTGGGACTTGAATGTTATTTTGCGGTGCCATCTGTTCGAGGTTTCTTGAGCGGTTGATGTACGTTGACCAGCATCATGGATCTTGCGTCCTCACCCGTGAATCCGAGCTTCATTTTGGTGTCGCGGACCACGGCAGCAATATTCTCCGACGGCTTCGTAGGCAAATCCATACATGTGTTGCTTTAGCTTCCTGTCGTGTATTTCCATGGCAGTAATGGCGTTCATTACCTTTGCCTCATTTTCCTTGCTCTTCTTAGCCATTTGAGGTATGTTCACAACCTTTAGCTTTGCCAGTTGGTCAGAGGAATCGATTGCCATTTTCTGAAGCTCCATAAAAGTATTTATTTCTTTAATTTCATGCTACACAATACCGACATTTGTATTCATTACCTTGAGTTTCTGTAGCACCTTCTCAGCAAATCTAAAGGATGCAAATACCTCCTCAGTAACATGGCCCTGCACTCCTCCAGGCATGATGTTCTCGGTCTTCAATTGCAGCGCGAGTTCCTTGCGATTTCTTAACAGATAAGGCTGTTTTTCATTGCAAGTGATGTTCCCCTTCTTACTACTCATGTTTAAATTCGAGATTCAGGCATATTTGGTGGGATGCAGCTGGATTTAGCTCGAAGGTTGGAGATCAGAGACGAAGCATGGCACCCATCTTAATCCGTGCCGCAAGGACTGTGATTGAGGTCGACTTACCTGAGGAAGACACCGCATCTGGTTTGCATGCTTATGAACACAGATGAGAATGGAAGATCTGGGACTTGTAAAAATGTACAGAGTAAGTTTAAAATTATGACAAGTCTGAAGACGACGATAGTTCACGAGCAGTATTTGATGATGTAGATCGTTTCAGAAGTCAAGGATGAGACAATGTGATAATGTTTGACCAAGTTATAAAAATGATCAACATGATGTGGTACGAGTGACAGGTTATGAGCTGCAAAATGTCGAAAACCCAGTTTCGTTCAACAACCTTTAAAGATCACAAAACAATGTTGTGGACATTAAAATAAGGAAACAGGATACGTGCTCAAGCTTATAGAAGTTAGTTCGTCGAAGAAGGTCGAAAACCCGGTTTGATTCTGACAACTTTGAAAATTTGACCTTTGTGACCTTTAAAGGTCAAAGGTCAAGGATTATGACCTTTGGTGCAAAACTTCCTCTGGAACATTCCAGGAACAATATAACGTCATATAGGCTATATGGCATTTCGCACTCCTCGGATTATCCATACTTTGATGAAATCAGCGTAAAAACAAATTTGAAGGGGGCGCCACGGGCAAGATGTTCGAGATAGAGCAAAATGGTTTGAAGACTTTAGGTGGGGAATGACCTCAAGATTATGCATAAAAAAATATTGTCATCCTAGCTCTCAAAGTTTGGGCGGTCGTATGATTTTTATGTCAAAATTCGAAATTTTCTAAGTTCGTGACCTTGTGACCTTGACCTTGGGATGAAAATGAAAAATCGAGCTCTGTGTGGCTATGCAGGTGCCATTGGACTAACCAAATACCGAAACCACTGCCAGATTCGACAAACCCCTCGGAGAAGATAGATTTTTTATGTCAAAATCGCAATTTTCTAAGTTCGTGACCTTGTGACCTTGACCTTGGGACGAAAATGAAAAATCGAGCTCCGTGGGGCTATGCAGGTGCCATTGGGCTAACCAAATACCAGAACGCCTGCCAGATTCGACAAACCCCCTAGGAGAAGATGCAAATTGTAATCGGCTACCCCTAAAAACACAATTCGCAATTTTCTAAGTTTGTGACCTTGTGGCCTTGACCTTGGGACGAAAATGAAAAATCAAGCTCCGTGGGGCTATGCAGGTGCCATTGGGCTAACCAAATACTGAAACCCCTGCCAGATTCGACAAACCCCCAAGGAGAAAATGCAAATCGAAATCGGCTACCCCCTGAAAACACATGTTTTTTGGGCGTGGCTCCGCCCATAATGGGTGCACCATGCCCATTCTCATAAAAACACAACTAGATCATGATATAAACTTCCCAACAAAATTTTATCAGGATCAGATTAAAACCCATGGAGCTATGCTCGGGACAGACAGACAGTCAGACAGACAGTCAGACAGACAGACAGACAGACAGACACGCAACAATAACGAATATAGTGGTCACTTATTTTTTTTCGTGAATATATTTTTTCGTGAACCAATATTTACTCTTAATATAATAATTTGGAAGTGGGTGGGGTGGGAGCTATGGTAACTAAGAGGGCCGTTATAAATATTGTTACGAATCTGGAAGCCATTGCACACAGGCAGACAGCGGTCCCCATAGCTCAGTTATTTCGATAAGTATGTGTTTATAGTCAGGGTCCCGTTCCTTCTGTTGAATGGGAATTTCGTGTGTGCGCTACGAGTTATTTTTTTCGTTAGGTTTTTACAACAACAACAACAACAACAACAACAACAACAACAACAACAACGACTACGACTACATCTACTACAACAACGGCACCGTCCCGCACTCGACCGGTCGCCATTGCCCACGTGTTTTGGCTGAAGGTGTGGGTGGAGCCTCAATTGCCTCAGATCGAGGCTCCGTCCCAAGGAAGGGCATGGACCGTTTCCTCCAGCCAATGAGTGAAGGGCGAGCATGACACGCACCCCCCCAGCCAATTGGGAGGTGACCACGAGTCGTCCGACAACCCCTCGTCCAATGAGGAGGTGAGTGGGAGGAGAAGCGACCCCTCCCACTTCAGAGGGGTTGAGTGGTTGTCTGGACCAGTGTTGGGCAGACAAGTTTGTGTTCATGCAGGATTGTGGCGATTGTGGTCTGCGGTCTTGGTGGCGAATGCGGCTTGGTTTGGGTCGTGGGTTCGAGTCCCACCATGGTGGCTTGCGTTGGAGCGCTCAAGCTGGGATCCCCGTTCCCATCACGGACTCCGAACTCCACAAGTGCGGGTCCGGTGAAACCGCACGAGGCAGGGAGGTACCCGGATAGGCCCCTGCCCTCAGCTCGCCTTCCTTCCGAGCTGAAAGGCCGAAATAAAGACCCAGCAGGGCCCAGTTTGTGTGTGCGTGCGTGCGTGCGTGCGTGCGTGCGTGCGTGTGTGTGTGTGGCGCCAGTCTGATAAGTAGAATTGTGTAAGTGCTTTCCTTTGCTTGTACATTGCCTGCCTTTTATTCGTGATAACTCTGCTCTGTGTTCCCCTTCCCGATTATTCTTTGTAAAATACACCCCTGTTAAATGTACCAGCTTGTTTTCTGTGCTTTCCTTCTTTGGCCAAGCATGGTGTGTATTGTGAATTAGTAAGGCCGTTCGTGCCGTCGGTTGTTCATTTGGTCTGGCGCTGCTTCGGTAACTCCCGCTCGGTTACGCCAGATCCGAGTCGGTGATAGCGACTCGATTCGGACAAAGTTGGCCGAGGGTGTGGTTTTCCCCGGTACTTGGACGACGTGGGTATTTAGGTATATTGAAATCAGGCAATTAACCCTACCCCATGCCGTCAAAATATTGGCGACCACGGTCTGCTAAGGGACCCGTGACCTTTGGAGTTATCCAAGGGTGACGACCTAAATTCCGGGTGTTCGGTGGGAGACGACTCCACTGCTCCACCTCGTGGTCGTTTATCGCCACTGAACCCCTGCACACAACAATGTCGTTTCTGTGGAACGGAAAGGAACGGCCTGTGTTGTTGTTGTTTCTGGCACACGGTTTGAAAGTTTTTTTTTTTATTTTTTTTTGCACGTACGGCCATGCACAGACAGGCACGCGAGAGTGAAGGAATGGCCTGTGTTCTTGTTTCTGGTACGCGGTTTGTTTTTTTAATTTTTTTTGCACGTACGGCCATGCACGTACGGGCACGCGAGATCGAAGGAACGGCCTGTGTTGTTGTTGTTTCTGGCACATGGTTTGAAAGTTTTTTGTTTTTTTTTGCACGTACGGCCATGCACATACGGGCACGCGAGAGTGAAGGAACGGCCTGTGTTGTTGTTGTTTCTGGCACACGGTTTGAAAGTTTTTATTATTTTTTTTTTTTTTGCACATACGGGCACGCGAGAGCGAAGGAACGGCCTGTGTTGTTGTTTCTGGCACGCGGTTCGAGTGATTTTATTTTTTTGCACGTACCGGCACGCGAGAGCGAAGGAATGGCCTGTGTTGTTGTTTCTGGAACGCGGTTTGAAAGTTGTTTTTTTTTTTTTGCACGTACGGCCACGCACGTATGGGCACGCGAGAGCGAAGGAACGGCCTGTGTTCTTGTTTCTGGCACGCGGTTCGAGTGATTTTTTTTTCACGTACGGTCACGCACATATGGGCACGTGAGAGCGAAGGAACGGCCTGTGTTGTTGTTGTTTCTGGCACGTGGTTTGAAAGTTTTTTTTTTTTTTTTTTTGCACGTACGGCCATGCACATACGGGCAGGCGAGAGCGAAGGAACGGCCTGTGTTGTTGTTTCTGGCACGCGGTTTGAAAGTTTTATTTATTTATTTTTTTGCACGTACGGCCATGCACATACGGGCACGCGAGAGCGAAGGAATGGCCTGTGTTCTTGTTTCTGGCACGCGGTTTGAGTTTTTTTTATTTTGCACGTACGGCCATGCACGTACGGGCACGCGAGAGCGAAGGAACGGCCTGTGTTGTTGTTTGTGGCACGCGATTTGAAAGTTTTATTTATTTATTTTTTTGCACGTACGGCCATGCACATACGGGCACGCGAGAGCGAAGGAATGGCCTGTGTTCTTGTTTCTGGCACGCGGTTTGAGTTTTTTTTATTTTGCACGTACGGCCATGCACGTACGGGCACGCGAGAGCGAAGGAACGGCCTGTGTTGTTGTTTGTGGCACGCGATTTGAAAGTTTTTTTTTTTTTTTGCATATATGGCCATGCACGTACGGGCATGCGAGAGGGAAGGAACGGCCTGTGTTGTTGTTTCTGGCACGCGGTTCGAGTGATTTTTTTTTGCACTTACCGGCACGCGAGAGCGAAGGAATGGCCTGTGTTGTTGTTTCTGGCACGCGGTTTGAAAGTTTTTTTGTGTTTTTTTTTTTGCATGTACGGCCATGCACATACGGGCACGCGAGAGCGAAGGAACGGCCTGTGTTCTTCTTTCTGGCATGCGGTTTGAGTTTTTTTTTTTTTTTTGCACGTACGGCCACGCACGTACGGGCACGCGAGAGCGAAGGAACGGCCTGTGTTGTTGTTTCTGGCACGCGTTTTGAGTTATTTTTTTTTTGCACGTACGGCCACGCACGTACCGGCACGCGGGAGCGAAGGAATGGCCTGTGTTGTTGTTTCTGGCACGCGGTTTGAAAGTTTTTTTTTTTTTTTTTTTTTTTTTTGCACGTACGGCCATGCACGTACGGGCACGCGAGAGCGAAGGAACGGCCAGTGTTGTTGTTTGTGGCACGCGGTTTCAAAGTTGTTGTTTTTTTTTTTTGCACGTACGGCCATGAACGTACGGGCACGCGAGAGCGAAGGAACGGCCTGTGTTGTTGTTTGTGGCACGGTGTTTGAAAGTTTTTTTTTTTTTTTTTCTTCCACATACGGCCACGCACGTACCGGCATGTACTAGTCTTTCTTAAAATAACAGTTGTGTTTGCAAATGAGTGTTTCTGTTTTACAATGTGAGGGACAGGAAATAAATATAATATCGTGTGTGTGTGTGTGTGTGTGTGTGTGTGTGTGTGTGTGTGTGTGTGTGTGTGTGTGTGTGTGTTTATTTTATATCACTTTAATATTTCACTGGCCAAATTGATACACGGAGACCATCAACATACACTATCACTGCAAATGGTCCGGTAACAAGCATTATTTGAAGAAAGATATCGGGATGGCTTCACTTGATCATTTATTGTCAACATCCCTACCTTGTTGACATACATTTTGGCACACCGTCCCAACATCCTTGTGCATTTTTACCTCCGCCTATGAAGGTGGACGGAGGTTATGTTTTCACCCGTCAATTTGTTGTCTGTCTGTCTGTGAACAGGATATCTTAAAAAAACAGTTGTGGATGGATTTGGATGAAATTTGGTGGACAAGTTTGGTGTGTGACAAGGCCGAAATTATTTGATTTTGGTGAAGATATGAATTCGGATCCGGCTATGAGATATTTTTTTTGAAGTGATTCTTCACCATTGAGAGATGGGGCCAAAAATGATATGTAGCACGATATCTCAAAAAGTCGTGGACCGATTCAGACAAAACTTGGTGGACAGGTTGGGTGTGTGACAAGGACGAATAGATTCGATTTTGGTGAAGATACGTGTCCGGATCCGACTACGAGAAATTTTAAAGTGATTCTTCGCCATTGAGAGATAAACTAAAATATAGCACGATATATCAAAAATTTGTGGACGGATCCGGAAAAAAACTTTGCAGATACATTGGGTGTGTGACAAGGAAGAATTGATTCAATTTTGGTGAAGATCCGAATCTGGATCTGGATCTGATAATTTTTAAGCGATTCTTCACCATTGAGAGACAAGGCCAAAAAGGATATATAGAATCCATCCATTGGGACCATACTCTGTGCAGAGCGTTGGTGCTGCCGAAGCAGTCTCCTTGGTTATTGAGCACAATCCTGGACGGGTCATCACTCAGACACAGGATACCAGCATACTGGCACGCATTTTGCCGACTTGGAAGGATGACAGGCAGAGTCAACCTATGAGGTTTCGATGAATTTGGAGAAACTTGTAATTCTTTTTTTTTCTTTCTCAGGAGCATTTCTGTGTTTCAAGGTGGGACAGATACAGATAACGGCATTCGCTTTTAATCTGGGCAGCAAAAGTAAGAATGGACATGGAGGACCTCCTTGGAAAGGGAAATCTGCTTCGAAGATGTGGAGCCTCTTTGGATTTGAAAATATTCCGGAAAAACCGAGCGACATTTTAAATCCGAAGCAAGTTTGATGCATGTTCTGCATCAATTAGTTCTCTTACATGTTGAGTATCTCCGTGACGCATAAGCATCTGAAGTCATTCAATCCAAGGGAAGCTCGTGGTCGTGCAATGGAAAGTCATGCTAAATGTGACCAAGATCAGTCGCCATCATCGGCAAATCAGAAATAGCCATCCATGAGCACTGAATCAGGATCACGCAAGCCTACTCAACAGTCACTCCTGGTAAGCTCACTGCCTCCCCCCCCCACACAGAATTGATTACTTTCAAAATCGGAACTGATTTTCAAATTTTAAGAATCGCCCAAGCCTATTTACTATAAAGTATCATTAGAATGTGAGTCCGTCCATAAAGTACACGACCGGTCAAAAGTTTTAGAACACCCCCCTTTTTCCAGTTTTTACCGAAATGTAAGCAGTTCAAGTCCAGTGAATAACCTGAAATGGTACAAAGCTAAGCGGTAAACTGCCAGAGGTTAAAAAAGAAAAAGAAAACAAGTTTAAGTTACCAAAAACTGAAAAATTATGAAAATTTCAGAGTTGTTAAAAAAGGCCCTTTTTTTAGGGAACAAGTAATGGGTTAGCAACTGCAGCTGTTCTGCAGCAATGGAAGTAAATCAAGCTTTGAAAGTTGATGCAAACAATTGCTGCAGTTGTCCCAACTTTTGTTGATTAGTTACAAACCCTCGTCTGTATAAAAGCAGTGTTGGAACAGACTGTGTTGCTCCACCCTCTGAAGCATTATTTGGACAATATTGCACTGCAGGAAGTAGTATGTTGCTGTCATAATGGCGAGAAAAAGGCAATTAACAAAGGAAGACAGACAGACCATTATAACCCTTAAAAGTGTAGGTCTTTCCTTTGGAGAAACTGCAAAGTAAGCCAAGGTGTCAGTGAGTAGTTTCCTACACCATCAAAAGGCACTTGGAACCTGGAGGAAACTCTGACAGGAAGAGGTCTGGCAGACCAAAAGCCACAACACAATCAGAAGACAAGTTTCTGAGAGTTAACAACTTGCGTGATCGGCGGCTCACAGGACAGCAGCTTCAAGCACAGCTTAACACTGGTCGAAGTAAGGAAGTCTCAGGTTCAACTGTGAAGAGAAGACTTCGAGCTGCAGGTTTGACAGGTCGAGTGGCAAAAAGAAAGCCATTGCTAAGATGACGAAATAAGAAAAAGAGGCTTGGCTGGGCCATGAAGCACCGCCAGTGGACCACTGAAAACTGGAAGAAGGTCTTATGGACCGATGAATCAAAATTTGAAATCTTTGGTTCATCACACAGGGTTTTTGTACGCCATCGAGTAGGCGAAAGCATGGTTCCTCATTGTGTGACACCAACTGTCAAACATGGAGGACGAAGCGTGATGACCTGGGGCTCTTTTGCTGGACACAGAGTCAGCGACTTGCCCAGAGTGACTGGCACCCTGAACCAAAAGGCTACCACAGCATTTTGCAGTGCCATGCACTACCCTCTGGTCTACGCCTAGTTGGTCAGGGGTTCATCCTACAGCAACATAATGACCAAAAACATACCTCCAGGCTATGTCAGAACTATCTTAGAAGAAAAAAACAAGACGGTAGGCTTCAAATCATGGAATGGCCAGCACAGTCTCCAGACTTCAACCCCATCGAGCTGGTTTGGGATGAACTGGACAGAAGGGTGAAAGCAAAGCAACCTTCAAGTGCAACAGTGTTGGGAAGAACTTTCCGAACAATATTTGATTTCCATTGTAGAAAGAATGCCACGAGTATGCTTGGCTGTTATTGTTGTGGGGCTGGGTATCGGCGATGAGCACGACCGCTAGATGGAGCAGTAGATTCGGCTCCACCGATCACCCGGAATTTATAGGTCATCACCCCGGATAACTCCGGAGCCGACGGTGCCCTTATCGGACCGAAGTTCGCCAATCGATCGACCACTTGGGGTAGGGTCGATTGCCAATTCCAATTTACCTAAATACCCATGTTGTCCAACTACCGGGGAAATTCATCCTCGACGATGCTTGTACGGAGCAAGCCGCTAGCATACTCGAACCGTGTGCGACCCGAGCGGATGATCACCGAGCTTCCGTCGGTCCAAATGTCCCTTTACAGTGGCAACAGCCTGGCTAATTCTCCAACACGCACCGTGTTAAACAAATAAAAGAAAGACAAAAACGAACCGATACATTTAACACATGGGTTTATTTATAATGGAGCAGGGGGGCACGCAAGAAGCAGAGTTATCCGAATATGAGGCACGTATGTACAGCAAGGCACTTATACAATTTATTACTTACGAGACTGGAGCCACACACACACACACACACACACACACACACACACACACACACACACACACACACACACACACACACACACACACACACACACACACACACACACACACACACACACACACACACACACACACACACACACACACACGAAACGGACCCAAAGTGGTCTTTATTGAGGCCTCCAGCTCGGAGGGAAAGGGCGAGCTGAAGACCAGATTCTGCCTCGGACCTGTCCACCTTGTGTGGTCCTCGCGCTGAGTCTAACCGGGCATCAGCGAGAGGCGAGCCGAATCCAGACACCGACGAGCCGCGATCAACCTCCTCCACGCGGCGCTTGTGCCGGCAACCAAACCTCTCCTCGGTATCTTAGGAGAGACGGCGCGCACCCATTCCCGTTCTTGTTGGTGGCAGGATCTCCCAATCTCTCCCTTGGTGTTATCGGCAGGGACATGGCGCGCAACCCCCATGGCTCTCGTGGGGGATGGAGTCTCCCAAGCTCTCAATCATGAGGAGGAGGAGGAGGAGGAGGAGGAGGAGGAGGAGGAAGAGGATCCCAGTCCGAACGCGCCGCACCCTTATTCACCCTGTCTCCGGGGGGAAACGCCTCCGCCCTGCCCGCTCTCCCTTACTGGACGGTTTTGGCGTGCAGAACTGCTTGTCGCCCTGTCATTGGCCAAAACGAGCGGCAAGTCCATTGATTGGCCCAGGGGCGTGGTGACGTCACGCGGACCCCTTTCCTCCTGTCGCGGGATCTGATTGGCTGAGCGGCGGTCACCCCACCTGTAGCACGCTGATTGGTCGAGGGCCACCACGAGGCTCCTCCTTGAACTCCGCCCACCAAACAGGCAGAGGAATATTATTCTGCGTGGCCTCCGCCCACCAAACAGTCAGAGGAACTGTATTCTGCTTGGGCTCCGCCCACGTACGTGCTGACACGCACGTTGGCGATGGCGTCTGCCAGAGCGAGGTGAAGGTGATGCTGGCGTTGTCGTCGTTGTGAGGGGTGTAAAATATAAGAAAACCCTGACTATCAAAGTAACTCACAGCACAAGTACATTTATTCACCCATTAGACTAGGGAAAAGGAGCTATCTATCCACATTCACTTATCGAAATAACTGAGCTATGGGACCTGAATGTTGTGTGCTCATGGCTTCCAGATTCGCAACATTATATCTGCAAAAGGTGGCTACTTTAATGAGTATAAAATTTAGATTAAATTTTGTTCAACAAAACGATTCCATGATTTATTTTTTATCTGCAATTGTTTATTTGTTCTATGCTTTAATTTCAGAGTACTTTGAAACATTAAACATTAAAGTTTTCAGTAAAAACTGGTAAAATGGGGGTGTTCTAAAACTTTTGACCAGTCGTGTATGCACAGTTAGAATGTGTGTCTATAAAGTATGTACAGTTAGACTGTGAGTACGTCTATAAAGTATGTACAGTTAGACTGTGAGTACGTCTATAAAGTATGTACAGTTAGACTGAGTACGTCTATAAAGTATGTACAGTTAGACTGAGTACGTCTATAAAGTATGTAAAGTTAGACTGAGTACGTCTATAAAGTATGTAAAGTTAGACTGAGTACGTCTTTAAAGTATGTACAGTTAGACTGTGAGTACGTCTATACAGTATGTACAGTTAGACTGTGAGTACATCTGTAAAGCATGTACAATTGAAATGTGAATGTTGTCGGACCCCGTTAATTCCTGTAATATGTCGTGAATGTCAATTCCGTGAATGCCAGGGCATTGTTTCAATGTGAAAAAGGGGATATGTTCCCTGCGGTTCGTGATTCATGAAAAATGCCGTGAATGGCGAAGCTGTGAACAGAGCACGTGTGGT
>NC_140964.1:8200048-8207548 GCF_056783735.1 Eptatretus burgeri | reverse complement strand
CCTCTCACATAGACATCTTCATGCAATTGTTACAATTGGCACCTGTAACCCAAATGTGAAAGGATGTCGTGATTGCAATCTGTTAAACACTTAAAGGATTGTATTGTTGCATTGTGGTGTCATTGCTGCCTTGTCATTCCTTCCTCCCTTGTTTGGTTGTTTCCACCCCTACAAGTGTTTTCATTTTTACAATTTTTTTTTTCGGACTTGTATATAATTAGAATGTGAGTACATCTGTAAACTATGCACTAGAAAAACACACAAAACAACTCCTGGCGAGGGTCTGCAATCTTCGCTTGCTCATTTTAGTTTTCTCTGTCAGTGTGGCTCATTAAACATATCTGATTTTGGAGGAAATGATGACGTATTTGAATACGACAGTTTTCCTGCATAAAATTTTTGTATGACACATTACCATCATTGCTTTCCTGCTAGCTGCTGCTATAACTCTCTCCTTTACACCTTTTTCCCCCCCCATTTTTACACCAGCAGGGGTGCCTGGGCATTGTCCCTCCTCCCACCCCTTCTCCTCCCTCCTACCATCCCTAACCCCTCCCTCATCCCACCCTCCCCCTGCCTCCTCCCACTCACGTCCCTCTGGACCCCCATCCCCCCCCAAAGCCCCCCCCCTGCCTCCCCTGTTTGGTGGAGGTTGTTTTGGGGCTTCTCACACTCTGGGGACATGTACATTGCAAAAATGCAAGTTATCTCCACAACTTACTTATAATTCACGCTGCCACCACCACCGAGTGGTGCCACACGATACACATTTACATGGAGGCTTTTTTTTTAAATCAACCTTCCCTCCTGAACCTCCGCAACTGCAGATAAAAAACAAATAGCCCATGTTCACCACGAGGTCGAACTTGGTCCATTTGCCAAGTTTGGTGGCAATTGGCCCCCAGTTGTTTTGGTGTGATTGGTGTTGCATGCAGACACACACACACACAGGGACGGAAAATGACACTTATTTATTGGATTTCTCTCGCCTATTTGTACGCATGTCCAGTGTCTGTCATTTGGTATGCCGGTTTTCCACTGCCTTCCCCTGTTGGTTGAAATCCCGTTCGACCCCAATTTTTCTCTCCCGTAAGCAATTGCTCCATGTACAGACAAGAGATGTGTTCAAGATGGTTGTATAACCCTGCATAAGTCAGCTTGTGAGAAGATCACGCAACGGGGTGTGAATGTGTGTAATGTGATACTCGTATCCAATGATTTATGGCTCTTTTGAATGGACTACAAAACATTTAGAAACTTGTGAACAATGTAGGTTCACAAACATGCTTTTAATGAGTCATCTGTTGTTTCCTTTCATGTGATTTATTAAGCTTGCAAACTTAATGTCATGTCCATGATCAGTTTCTGATAGGTTGGAAGAGATATTCCCCACCAATTCGAGCAGTTTCCCCCCTTAGCTGTCGTTTTTGTTGCAGATGTTATGGTCATTGCTATTTTATATTTCAAGTCGTTGGCGGAACCATCTTGGAACCGAATTGTGAACTCGCCATTTAAGTCTCCTCCTCGACATTTACATAATGGGACAATCGTGAACGCGCCAAATAAGTAGTACATGGAAAACTGGTTCTGCCTGATTCAAGGCAGGGGACTGAAGAGAGAGCCCTCAAATGATAGACAGGTTATTCACCTTACACTGGCACACAATCCAGCAAGACAAAAACAATGGACAGTCGAACTTGTTTCGTTTTCTGCATCATATATTTTTTTGAATACGAAGTCACGGCTCATGGAAGAGCTCGAAAACGGAACGGATCGGGATGCAACAGAACAAAAGGAACAGCAGAAAGAGAAGGGGGGAAACACCAACAACATGGCCGAGGGACAAACTAGATGTAGACGGACAACAATGGATGCGGGTAAGAATGAGGAATAGAGGAGAATGCAAGCGGCGGACAAGATGTATACCGAAACAAACTCTCAGGAAGGAGAACCTGGAAATTGGGAAAGAGATGGGCTTGTGTGTGGTGGGATTACCATGGGAAGAAAATGTGGTTTTGGGTGGGAGATGATCTGAGATAGTGGTGAACAGTTGCCTTGAACATCTGGAGGGAATAATGAGACTGAAGATAATGTGGAAGTTGGTAAGAAGGAAGCTGACAAATGTAGCTGACATCTCTGGTGATGAGGCCGAAGCTCGAGGCCTGGTTCTCTCGCATCGCAGGCAGGTCGGTGACCTCTGATTTTTTTTTTACCACCTCTCCTCCAGTCTCGCGTCCTCTGCTCTCTCACCCCTCTGTCCCTCCTCGAGTCCCACGATATGCATTAATTAATCCGGTAACCCCTCCTAGTTAAACTCCCAAAATTCAGACTTACCCCCACCTCCATCCTTCTGTTTTTCTTTTCTGCCGTCTATGGAAGAACCACTTAACAGAGGCCGTTCTTTCATACTCTTCCCTCCGGCACTTCAAGCAGGCAGTGCACCGCCACATCATGTCATCGTCCATATTTACCCATGATGTCTATTACTCCCCCTCCCATTCAACCCTTCCTAACCCAATCCTCTTCCTTGCGAGTTGTTTGTGACATTCCTTTCCCTCCTCTATCTTCTCTTTTCTTTTCTCTTTGTTCTTTCACTTTCTTTTTGTATGCCATCACCTTGCTCTTCCATAAGCCTCTTGACACACTCCGGTTCTTCGGGGCATTTCAATGATTATTCCTTTGATCATATTTTGGGAAATATAGTTGTCTGTTTTTTGCAAAACGTGTCTTCATTCATATTTGTTTGTTTGTTGCTGTGACGATTGGAGGAAAAGTATTGCAGTTTAAAAGTATTGTGACTTACAAACCTCCATCTCTTTTGCCAGGTGCTGTGACCGCCGGTTGTGGACACGACTGGACCTGAGTAAGTGCAAGGCGATCACCCCACTGATGTTGAGTGGGATAATCCGGAGGCAGCCACTTGCTCTTGACCTCAGCTGGTCAAACGTGTCCAAAAAACAGCTGGCGTGGCTTGTCAACAGATTACCCGGTAACTCGAATCATCCTTGCGGCCACACATGCACTATGACCTTTGTGTTACAACATGCTTCATTTGGGGCTTCTCTCCAATGCATCACCGATACCTGATTGTTGATTGCATACCTCTTCTGCATTTTTCGGACGTTCGGTCTTACTTTGGACATGTACATCACTCAACATGTACACCCAACTGACAATTGGCTCATTTAGTCGCTGATTACTTCTTATTCACAGCCTTCTTTATACTCCACCAAACAATGTGAACTCGATTCACTTTCCCCGAAAGTTCTTATTGAGTTTCTCATTAATTTTCTCTCTCTTTCTAATCATTTACTGGTGCAGCCATTTTCTTATTCTCCATCTTTTACCCTCTCGATTCATGTTCGCTCTGTTCTCACAGCCTTTCCATTGTCCTTAATCATGATGATCCCACTCTGTGCAAGTCATGTTTCTGTTCAAAGGTTAAGTGGAAAATGCATCATTATTTGTTGCTCCATGCATCCACCAGGACTCCAAGAGCTGATTGTGTGTGGGTGCCCTTGGGTGGCCGTCTCAGGCCTCTGCAGTGCCAGCCTCCCCCCTCTACATGCCCTGGACCTGCGCTGGGCCGAGGGTGTGCGAGATGCACACCTTCGGGACCTCCTTGCTGCTGATTCGGACTACAGCACAGGTATGTGTGTGTGCGTGTGTATAGAGTCATGATGCTTTTTTTTGTGTGCACATTCACACACATATGGAATAGGGACAAGAATTCTGAAAAGCCAAGATTTGAGTTTGTGTGGATGTTTACCAAACCAGATTTGAGTTTAAACCCCGACCGGTTCCCACCTTGAGTTACGGTTCCTTTGCATCTGGGCCTCCAGGGTGACTTCTTTTGCTGCCTAAGCTCGTGGGAATGGCCTAGTGCAGCACAAAAAGAGGCACATTTAGATAGAAAACAGAGGAATAGAAAGAATGCCAAATATAGGCTCGTGCGAATGAGGAATTTAAGACACACAATCGGGTGGGTCTGACGTTTTTTAACAATACAAATTAGCGACGCATATCTACAATGACGGTTCATGATGACGTCCACAAAACTACACCTGTCGGGAAGAGGGTGGGTACGCAGTGTCGCTGAATCCGTGGAAGGCATGTTCCTCGTCCGGTGGATGACACTGCAGTCCAATTCTTCCCCAAACCACTTTTACACCATGAGTTCCAATAATATGAAGTGTTTTGACAGCACCGTTTGCAGATACTTCTTGAAAATGTTGGAGGTCTTTGGACAAATATGGGAGTGCTTGCTCATCGAGCCAAGCAAAGTAAAGCAGACATTATAGTTGCTATGAGTCACTGTTAAATTATATTGTGACTGATTCTTATGTGTCGCTCAGTTGATATCAGGAGCTACCAATAAGATGAGATTGCAGTGATGGTTGGGGTGGAATTCCTATTTGGTTTTGCAATACGCTCCAGGTTCAACATCATCAGAACCTGAAACGTCTGGTGCACTGTGAAGACACGCATGGGGTGCCCACTGATCGGCACTGTGTATTGCCCTGGCTCCCGGTTGGGAACTGACTGTCATCTTTTTGATTACTTGTCCCATAATCTGGATTTTGTCACCCAAACCACTGGTTCAAATCGTGTGATGATTCTTGGTGATTTCAATGCTCATCATCAGGAGAGGGTAAGTCGAAAGTCCCCAACTGACAGATGGAATTTCCGGTTATAACCTTTGTCTGATGCATGGCTTGGATCAACTGGTAAAAGAGTCTACTCGTGACAACATGCACGACTTGGTCATTGACTCTGCTGCTGATTACACCACAAGCATGAAGGCCAACATTGGAACATCCGGCCATAGTTCGGTGGAGATTATCTTCATAGAGCCACCAGTCTTGGATAAACCATACCAACGGCCATCATACGATTACAAAAAAGCAAGCTCGGAACCTCTCAGGCAGCATCTGCAAAATCGGGCATGGGATCAAGCCCTAACTAGTGTTTGTCTGCACTATTGCTGATGATTGGCCAATAATGATGAAACCAGTCCGGCAGGTGAGGGGGCGTGTAGCTTTGGGATTCTCATGCATGTACTATTTGTGAACGTCTTTACAGCTGTGGAGGAACTCTGGGAAGGGTTTGAAACAGCAAGGGGCTTAACTTGGGTAGCCTTTCAATGGACTTTCTTTGTGCAGCTTCTTCGGCAAGAAGAGCATGGAAGGAGTGGATTTATTTATATAATCCTAGCCACCTGGGTTCATTGATTACGTGAGACCTAATTGGTTATTCCCTCCCTGAGAAAAGAATTTTTTGTTGTTGTATTTTGTTTCCCCCCAGGGGAGGGGGGCATGGGCTTGGGTAAAAAACGCACAACATCAACCACACAACACCCCTTGACGAGACCCTCTGGCAACAACACTCATGCACACAATCAACCATCAATGCTCAAGATACCTAAAAGTCCTGCAAACATCCCTGTACCTCTCTATCTCCAATACTTCCAGGTACCGATCTAATTCTAATTTAAACTTTTCTACTTTTTCTGCTGCCACCATCTTTCCAGGGAGACCATTCCATGCATTAACTACTCTCTGAGTAAAAGACTCCTGCCTTACTACCATCTTAACTCTCCTCTTCTTTACTCTCAGGCTCTGGCCCCTGGTCCGATCACTGTCTACTCTGTTGAATAATTCATCTGAACTTATTTTATCTCTACCTTTCATTATCCTAAACATCTCCATCATATCTCCTCGTAACCGCCTCCTTTCTCGTGTATAAAGCCCCGTCTCCTGCAGCCGCTCCTCATCGCTGAGTCGAGCTCGACCCGCAATCAATCTAGTAGCCCTGTGCTGAATCCACTCAATGGCATCTATGTCTTTCCTAAGTTGTGACCAAAACTGCAAACAATATTCTCGATGTGGCCCTCACTAAATTCCTGTACAATGTTAACACCACCTCTTTTGATTTATAAATGATCCCCCTCCGAATTAAACCTAAAACCCGATTTGCTTCACCTATTGCTTCCTGGCATTGTGCTACCTGCTTACCTCCCATGTCTATTACCACCCCCAGATCTTTCTCCTGTGTGACACGCTCCAAAATTACCCCTTGCATCCTATAATCCCAATTTTCATTGTTCTTCCCCATCCCCAACACCTTACACTTAATCAGGTTAAATTCCATCTCCCAATCTTTTGTTCAATCTACCCAAGCTATCAATACTCTCCTGAATGTGATCACCACCCCCTCTGATATCCACCTCACCTCCAAGCTTTGTGTCATCTGCAAATTTGGAAAGCCTACTCTTCACCCCACTGTCCAAATCGTTGATTTAAATAAGGAATAGTAATGGTCCGAGTACTGATCTCTGAGGTGCCCCACTACTTACATCCTCCCAGCAAGACATCCTCACACTCACAGCCACTCTTTGCTTCCAGTTTATCACTAAACCAGTTTGCAATCCAATTAGCTACCTTACCAGCCACTCCACAAGCCCTCACTTTGGCTAACAACCTCTGATGTGGTACCTTATCAAATGCCTTCTTAAAGTCTCGATATTGTTGCGGTTCTGCGAAACCGCATGCTTCTAAGGCAATGGCACCCAACATACAGTGATCCCCAGGCAGTTATTTCGTTAGTGTCCGTGCAGTCAGACCTTCCCCTCATGTCTAATTTGTTAACGGGACGAAGTGTGTTGCGTGGGTCTTATAGCAAGGTCTATTTGTATCTCTATCTGCCATTCAATCTTGATTTTCATTCCAACCCTTTCCTTTTTTTTTATCCATGGTACAAATCAAAGCAGGCACTGCACCCAGGTGGCCGCCTGTGAAAATCACAACAATGAGAAACTCTCCACCTACACTGTGCAGGACGTGCATGCATGCCCTTTCATTCGAATCTGCGCGCCGATTTACAACGCGTCTCACCTTGCTCAACCTCCACTCACCAGAAGTACCACCTCGACCACCGACATCTCCCGCACACAGGAAAAATCACTCTGCGCCTCCACGCATCTCCGCATCGATGCAATTTGCCACCAAACGAGCGTGCTGCGCGGCCCAGGCCACTCAGACTGCGTGGCGCGGTGACGGGCCAAGCACGTTAACAGCAACAACTGCAGCTCGCCGGGGATGCCCTGAACGGGCATGTGGGACCGACACGATCCTCGTCCAGTCGCCAGAACACGGCCCGGGAGTTCGGTGAAAGGCTCCGGGCCACATCGTGCCGGATGTGCGAATCAGGCCGCTTCGGGCCCGAGGAACCTGGTAGGGCAGGGCCGGGATCCAATGGAAGGGCACGATTCGGATGATGGCTCGTCGCTTCGTGTCGTCGCCCACCCTTTGCTCGGGGCTTATAAAAGGCAGATTGAGAAGTCATCTGCTCTGTCTCTCTCTGCACTTTGTTTGCCTGCCTCACCCACTTATCTGCCTCTCTCTGCTCTGGCCTCTCTTTGCTGCAACTTGTTGTCTGCCTGTCGCTGCATCTGCACTCGGGGTTGGTGTGCAACAGACGTTCTTCTGGACCAGTGCGGAA
>NC_140964.1:8192548-8195048 GCF_056783735.1 Eptatretus burgeri | reverse complement strand
CAATAGTTATTTTTTTGATTCCAATTACTTTTGGGGTACGACTAGCACTGTTTTTGCCATCCAGCTGGTCCTATTGCAAGAGGATAGTGATGACCACAGCAGTGGTTTTTATACTTTTCCTTGTTAAATAAAATTTGTTTCAGGTGATCACCTAATCAGTACCTCACGAAGTAGAATGAGGTGTGCCTGTGTTGGAATTCAACAGACACTGGAATGGAATGGTGTTATACATGGAGAGATGCTGATTTTAATTTTTTTTGGAGTGGTCTCTTATTTTTTTCCATACCTGTATATATGTATATATATATATACATATATATATATATATATATATATATATATATATATATATATATATATATATATATATATATATATATATATATATACACACATGTATATATGTATATATATATATATATATATATATATATATATATATATATATATATATATATATATATATATATATATATATATATATATATATATATATATATATATATATATATATATATATATATATAGATATTGTTGCGGTTGAGGAAATTTGCAAACCACCATTCAGGTCCCGAAGGTGAGATATCTCTGTCAGTACATGTGTAGTTGGCCCAAACCCGTTGTTTCGAGGGAATAAATGTGATTCATTCGGGCTGCGACCCTTTGAGATAGCCGTTTTTCTGTTCTATCTTTATTTTGAACCAACCACGTCTCAACCGCCATCACACAACAACCACCAACCAAAACGCCGCTTTACAACAACAACAACGCCAACAGCCACGATCTTTACCTTCACAACTCGCTCCCGCAAACATCGCATCACCACCATTCCGAACGGCACCATGGCCATAAACCACCACCATAAACCCTCCACCACCTTCACCTCTCTCCTTCTGCGGCCATTCCCGCACCACCTGTGAGCACTGAGCGTCGGGCTGTCCTGGGCTCGTACAAGGTACGCGCCGAGCCGCGAGTGCAAAATGCGGCCTTTCCGAGGAGAATTCGGATCAGGAATTCTACACGCCCACTTCTGATCCATCCAATCAGCAAGCGCGGGGTGGTTTGGCCCCGCCTCCAGGCGCGTCTGTGTGGAATCGAGATATGCAAATTCTAGGATCAGGGGAGATTCACACCCCCTTTTCCTCCGTCCAATGGGCGAGCGTGGCTCCACCCCCGAGCTCGTTCTGATCCAGAAATTTGCATATGGGTTCTCCTGCCGGCCTATCAAGCGCCGAGCGTGGGGCGAATCTCGGCAGAGTCGGTTTGGGCAGAGTCGAGTCAGTTTTGAGCAGAGTCAGTTTGGGCAGAGTCGGCCTTGGAAGAGCGGAGAGTGGCAGAAAAGGCAGAGTCAGTTTGGAAGAGCGGAGAGTCGGCCTTGGAAGAGCGGAGAGTGGCAGAAGAGCAGAGAGAGTTTTGGGCAGAGTCAGTTTGGAGCGCAGAGTGGAGTCGGGAGGAGAGGGCGTCCCGGTGGTTTTCGGCAGTCGGCTGAGGAGAATTGGGGGAAGAGACCGAGGAGTTCGGGTCCGAGGCAAGGAAGACGGCGGTTGGCGACGAGGTCGCGGTGGAATCGCTTGTCACGGGACCCGAGCAAGCCAGCTATACTCTTTCCCCAGAGCATCAACAATTCCCCCCCCCTTTTCCCCCACGCTGAGATAGTGTGAAAAGGGGGCCCCGTTCCCACCCCACTCCAAGCAGTGCCAACGAAACCCGTGAAGGAGCACGAAGTCGGAGCACCACCGCGCTGCCACATTTGCGGCTCATCACAAAGACGCGGGTAGGACCCACCCGGTCTTGCGGACCTGACCGCTCTTTCAGGTCCCGCGCAAATATTGGCCCACAGGCCCCGTCTGCCCCCTTGTCTTTGAGGGTAGCCCTTTTATTTTGTTTCTGTGTAAACGTGTGTGTGTGGCGCCAGTCTGGTGAAGTAAAACTGTTAAGTGTTGCCGTGTGTCGGTCTTATTCGGTAGTATCTCTGCGTCATTGTTTCTTTTGTTACATCTGCTTTTTGTGCATAATTGCTTTAACTGTATATGTGTGCTTTCCGTGTGCCGTGGAATAAATGTGCATCATGTTGAACTGTTTTCCCGTTTCGCTTCGTCTTTTCTTTCATTGAATCTCCATCTTGCTTCAGCTAAAGGGTTGGTAGTGGGCTTAATACGCCCGATAATTAATCGGAACCGTCGAGGCCGACGATAACACCGCTCGGTTATCCCGATAGTACGGAACGGGTCGCTTAAGCGGCCCGTGTCCGGGGTCGACCTGCGGCGAGGTGCGATCGCCCGGTCTACCCTCCGCGTGGGTACTTAGGTAGGTCGAGTTTGGCGAACAACCCTATTCCACGTGGGGGGCCGATTGGCACGATCGTGGTGAGGCCGAAAGGCCCACCCATGACTAGCTCCCGGCGTTAGTCCGAGAGGGTCACGACAGAATTGTCCGTCCGGTGGGCGACGTGCACGATTCGAGTTACGTGGCCGTTCGCACGCCGGCGGGCGCGAATTCG
>NC_140964.1:8155048-8190048 GCF_056783735.1 Eptatretus burgeri | reverse complement strand
AAGACTTCGCGGGCGGTGGAATTAGGAAGAAGAAGCAAGAAGGAGTTGGTCGTCGTCGTGTGCGTTGGAGTCGGAGCGGAGGGGACGGAGCTGTGGAGAGGCGGCGAGGGCAGACGAGGGGGTGCTCGCGTCGTGCCGGGAGCTGCACACCAGGGAGGCCGACGGCGCGACCTGCTCGAGGTGGAGACGCTCGTCGCGGGACTCGAGGCAGAGTAGAAATCCTCTATACCCCGAGCATCAGCAACCCCCTCCTGTTTCCCCCCGCGCTGAGATAGTGCGACCAAGGGGGCCCCTTTCCCACCCCCTACCAGACACTGCCCGCGAGGCCCGCGGAGTTGAGGAACCATCGCCGCTCCGCGTCTCATCACCAGACGGGTAGGCCCGACCCGGTCTCGGCCTCAGGCCCGCCTCATCTTTGAGGGTGTTCTTTTTCTTGGTTTTGGGTATGTGTTGTCGGCGCCGTCTGTGAAGTAAAATTGTATAAGTGTTGCCGTGTGCTCGCGTAATCGGTATTAGATCTGCATTGTCGCATTTGCTTTTTGTGTAAAATTGCATTGTGTTTCTTTTCCTTTTCTATGTGCTTTTGGTGGAATTGAATATGTGTGCTTTCCGTTCATCGCGAATAAATGTGCTTTGTGTTGAACTGTTTCCCGCTTCGCTTCGTCATTTCCTTCATTGAATCCTCATCTTGCTTCACGTAAAGGGTTGGTAGTGGGCTGAATACGCCCGATAATTAATCGAACCGTTGAGGCCGACGATAACACCGCTCGGTTATCCCGATAGTACGGAACGGGTCGCTTAAGTGGCCCGTGTCCGAAGTCGACCTGCGGCGAGGTGCGATCGCCCGGTCTACCCTCCGCGTGGGTACTTAGGTGTAGGTCGAATTTGGCGAGCAACCCTATCCCACGCGGGGGCTGATTGGCTCGATCGCGGTGAGACCGAAAGGTCCACCCGTGACTGGTTCCCGGCGTTAGTCCGAGAGGGTCACGACTGGATTGTCCGTCCGGTGGGCGACGTGCTGCGATTCGAGTTACGTGGCCGTCAGCACGCCGGCGGGCGCGAATCCGTAACAATATATATATATATATATATATATATATATATATATATATATATATATATATATATATATATATATATATATATATATATATATATATATATATATATATATATATATATATATACAGGGTGGCCTGAAAGTCACTTTGCCCTTCCCAATCAAGCATTGTTCTTGAACTCTTTTAATATTCAGGTTTTATTGTACAGTACTTACAATAATTAATTTGTCATTGTATCTGTATATGCTCCATCATTCTTCTGAGTCAGTGTTTCCGCATACCATAGCGGGCGAGGAGGTGAGGGCAGAGGGGAAGGGACGGAGGGAAGTGAGAGAAATTTATCAGGGGTAAAGTAACTTTCGGGCTTCCCTGTATATACAGTGGAAGTTTCCATCGTTGGCACTTCTCGCAGTTGGCAACTTCTCCTACTTGGCAGGTTTCGGCCGGTCCCGATGGAAGTTAATGCAACTTCTTATTGACAGAACTTCCTGGACTTGGCACTTCTCCTTTCTAGCACTTGGCACCCAAAAGCTGGTCCCAATTAACCAATCAACTTCTCGGACTTGGCAGTTCAAGACCATGAAAACCCACTACTGACAAATGCTGCTCTGTAGGGTAATCAAAGACATGGAGAACGGTCTGAAGACAGCACGCCTGTCCGTCCTCAATGCCTGCCGATGGGTCGCAGAAGCAGTCAAACGTGTGCGTTTCGCAGACAGTTACATCCTGCTTCGATCGCTTTCGTTTCACGGATATGTTCACTGATGATCCAGAAGACGAGATGCCTTTGGCTGATCACGTTCGACGGTTTCAACGCGCAACCTGGTCGGGAGATGATACTCCCATCGAATACATGGCGTGTGACAACGAACTCGTCACCAGTGACGTCAACTGTACGAAAGACGACAGTCACTGCCCGCTGCCCGCTGATGATGACAATGATGATGACGATGCGGAAAACGAACCATCCCCGACAATAACAACGAGACAAGCGATTTAAATGATGGACAAGCTCACAGACTTTTTTCTATGAGAGAATATGCCCGATCATGTGCAGCTTATCACACAAATGAACAATTCTTTGCAAGAAAAATTCGTGACTTCTTCCCGCCAGACGGACTTGATGTCTTTTTTCATTTGCCAGGATAGCTAATAAAACTATTGTTTCATGTAATAATGAAGATACATGCACGTAATTTGTGAATTTTAAATAAACACTATTCTATACCTTGCTAAGGTTTTTCTTAGCTTTCTTTTCTTTCTTTCCTGGACATGCATTTCGGGAAATAACTGTCTGAGGACCTAAATGTTTGTATGCATTCATCAGATCTGATTCTGAAATCCATAACATATATATATATATATATATATATATATATATATATATATATATATATATATATATATATATATATATGTATGTATGTATACCGGGCGTGGTGGTGTGCACCTGTAATCCGGCTACTCAGAGGCTTGGGTTGGAGGATCGCTTGAGGACTGGGTCTCTGTGCTGGGCTGCGCTATGAGAGGGTGGAGGGCAGCCCGGAATCATGGTGAAACCCAATCCTTATCCCTGTATCGTAAGAGGCGACCAGGGCTGCGTCTGGAAGGGCATCCGGCGTAAAACCTATGCCAAATCAGTATGCGGATCATAACGGATGATCCGCTGTGGCGACCCCCAACGGGAGCAGCCGAAAGAAGAACAACACAACATGTATGTATGTGTGTGTATATATATATATATATATATATATATATATATATATATATATATATATATATATATATATATATATATATATATATATATATATATATGTATATATATATATATATATATATATATATATATATATATATATATATATATATATATATATACATATATATATATATATATATGTATATATATATATATAATGTATATCCCACCCTCCATACTCTGGGACAACCTTTTTTCCTGCTGCGGGCCCCGTGATCAGCCATCTGCTCCTTGCGTGAGGTCCATACTCCAGGCCATCCCATGCACGGCCACAATGAAAATAAGTCTTGCAGGTTCCACAGCCTATTTCGCTGCCATTGGCTCGCACACATTGCCCAGACAGATTGTAACAGTCTGACTGAGACGCATCTATGTGCCGTGAAGCTTCCAATTCCTTGCCTTGTCTTGCCTTGCAGAAGGTCAGATATTTTCCAACTTTACTCTGTCTATAAATTGCATACGCTGCCTCCTCGGCATCACGTCTAACAAAATTACTTACTTTGACAGGTCTCTGATATATGGTGATGTGGATTTTTTAAACCCACCTTGTTGTGATCGTTGTCCTCCTGAAGGATTCTAACTGGCCGATTGTGGAATCCTATTTGACTTCAGACAGAGTTTAACGTTTGTCCGATTTGATTATAAAATCCTACAAAAACCCTATCGACACTGATAAAACTGATGTCCACACAAGTCCTTCCTTGTGAAACAATTTATTTCCTAATTATACACCATACACTTCTCACCCTTGTACAATGAACTTAAGAATCCCTAATGATTGCAATATTATTTGGTTCTATTTCATTTATTCTTACTTTAGTTAACAGTTAGACCAACCCGATTCAATTCACTTCTACATTACATTAGAGAGTTTTATTCTAACTTGGTACTTGGTCAGTTCCAAGGAGTACAAGCCACTGACAAACTATACTTCCTCACGTGCTTGCACTGAAAACAATTTTAGATTTCAAAGCATTTTATACTTTCGTGAGAGAGAGGTTGGGGGATATTCACCCATATTGTAGACGTGTCCTTCAGACGAAAAGCCACTTTGTACATTTCTAAGCAAAGGTTAATTTATCAGCTCGGTCACTCTGCTCCAGAGCAACACATTTCTTATCATTTAGGGCAAAAGTCTTTTGGCCAGAAATGACAGCCAGTTCAACTTGCAGCATAAAAGTTACATTTCTGAAACTCCATTTGTTGCAATTAAAAATACATTAATATAAATTTTTCCCCCACAATCTTTTCCCCAATCTCACCTACTTGAAACACATGGACCATGTTCCACTTACCTCACTCTAGCTATGGATTCCCCCCTCCCACATAACAGTATTAAGGCGCGCACACACACACACACACACACACACACACACACACACACACACACACACACACACACACACACACACACACACACACACACACACACACACACACACACACACACACACACTTGTGTACATGTTGAATTATGTAGATTTTACTCCACCTCTCCCCAACATCCCTCACTCTTACATCACTGATTGGCATGTCTGAATTGCTGATTACAAGCCATACCATGCCCTCGTCTTTCAGGAAGTGATGGCCGGCTGCGGAGCGTGAGGGAGCTGCGGTTGGCAGGGCTGGAGATATCGGATGCGGCTCTTCCCTTACTGGTGCTTCATGCTCCATCGTTACATACCCTTGACCTTAGCCATTGTGGTTTGCTCACTGACCGTGGGCTGGACTTGCTGTCAGCTCCAGGCACCTCCACACAGCAGAGTCTTCGGCAGCTGATTCTTACTGGTAAAGGAGTAAGATTATCTTGGGGGTAGTTGAAGAGGAGGAGGAGGAGGAGGAAGAGGAGGAAGAGGAGTGGTGGGGTGGGAGAAGGGGTCAAGGAAGAGTATTGTGATGTTGGTGTTCTCTGCAAATCAAATAACCGTTATGAGATTTTCATTCATGACAATAGTTGTCTTTCACTGTTGAGTTGCACTTGCTTTGCAGGTAACACCCATTACTGAAAATGAATTCTAATGATGGCAATAATTGTCACTCTTGTGTCCAGCACTCATTGTATTCTCCTTAATATTCCGTTTTTTCCCCCATCAGGCTGTGTGCGTATTACAGATGCCTGCTTACCATTGCTCGCTCGTTGTGCGGTCTTGGAGAGGCTGGACTTGCGGTCCTGCCGTTTGGTATCTCCCGACGCCTGCCTGCGCTTTGTGGCTGAGACGGTTCCTCACGGGATCTTCTCACTCCCCGAAGAGCGGCTTATTGAGCGTGCGCATTGCGGAAGGAATGCGACTGTTGCTTGCACCACCGTTGGCAGCTAGGGTCATGTTTGGGATGTGGTTGTGTGGAAGATGGAACTTCATTGTGTGATAGGGAGAGAGATGGAAGGGGGTTATTCTGTTTGAAAATCGGAGGAGATTTTTCAGCTCTTAAATTTATTTCTTTTTCTCCATATACGAGCCTTTCCTAATTGTTTTTCTTCAGGCGAGGAAGTGTTAAGATGCTGTGGAGTTTTGGTACATTTCGCAACATTGGGGAGCGTTTGTCATTCCATCCTTGAAATTTTGTACAGCAGTGTTTAATATGTGTTGGGATTTGGTCTGTTTTTATTTTTAATTTCTGTTTTGAGGGGGTGAGGGTATGATGGAGAGGGTAAACTGACCAGTCTTAGCTAATTAGCTGGAGAGAATGTGACAAGAATTTTAACACTACCTTTGGCCTATCACTCGCCACCTCTACCTTTTCCATATCTCTCCAGCTTTAATTAGCCCTCAGGACTCGGCCTTCTCGCTGGAGGAGGTTGGTTTGTGAGTGGGGGGGGGGGGGGGATGGGCTTCGGCAGTGGAGTTTGTACAACTGTGGATATGGGACACTGGCTATGGGTTACAGATGGGCTATGGGTGCTAAGATATTCCCTTTTGGTTGTAAATGATATTAGAGCATTTTTATATAAAAACAAGAAAAGGTAAAACAAAATTGTTGAGGTTTCTCTCCAGTGTAAAAATTTTCATCAGGGTTCTAAGTATTTCTGGGTGAGTGTCATTGTTGAGCGCAAACCGGCCCAGCCAAAACCTTCATTTTTTTTTTGTCCAATTTTTTTTTAAAAACAAACAGATCTGCATCTCATTCACAATCCCTTGTAAAAAGATACTATATTTAAAAAAAATTTCACAAAAATGACAAAAATAAATTGTAGTTTTACTTGCGGTTCATTCGGCATGAATTTTCAGCAAGGTTTTTAAAGCGTTTTTTTTTTATAATTTCCTCCCTTTTGGTCTTGTATTGATGGACAGTGCTGACTGTTCTCTCGTCCACTCCCCACCCCTTCCGCTCGGGTTGTCGCGGGTTGCTAAGTGGCTAACTTAAATGTAGCTGTGGTTATGTCCAGTAAAACAACTCGCAACACTGCATCGCGAGCCCTTCCCTCCTCTGCCTTGTTTATTGTATTTTTTTCAATTGGAGGGTGAGGTGAGGGGTAAATGCTAAATGGGGTATTTGCTTTGTGTTGAATAAATATTTTTTTATAACAATGCTCCTGAAGCAAGCAAACATGATCACGTACCAGTTCCGAGTCTGATTCAAGCTCTCCTCTCCCTCCCCTGTGTATTACTTGAACATTTCACTCACAATCTATGCACACGTTGTGATGTGACGGATACCTGAGAATTCACTATTTGAACACACACAGTGAGTTGTCATTGATTACCTGGGAATGCACACACATGCATTGATGTATCACGGATTACCTGTGAATTCACACTCACATTGAGATGTTATAGATTACCTTGGATTTCTAACTCTCATTGACATGTTTTGGATGACCTCGGAATTCACACTCACATCGAGATATCATGGATTACCTGGGAATTCACACTCACATCGAGATATCATGGATTACCTGGGAATTCACACTCACATTGAGATATCACAGATTACCTGGGAATTCACACTCACATTCAGATATCATGGATTACCTGATAATTCACACTCACGTTGAGATATCATGGATTACCTGATAATTCACACTCACGTCGAGATATCACAGATTACCTGGGAAATCACACTCACATTGAGATATCACGGATTACTTGGGAATTCACACTCGCATAGATATATCATGGATTACCTGGGAATTCACACTCACATTGAGATATCACGGATTACCTGGGAATTCACACTCGCATTGAGACATCACGGATTACCTGGGAATTCACACTCACATTGAAATCTCATGGATTACCTCGGAATTCACATTCACATTGAGATATCACAGATTACCTGGTAAGTCACACTCACATTGAGATATCACAGATTACCTGGGAATTCACACTCACATTCAGATATCATGGATTACCTGATAATTCACACTCACGTTGAGATATCATGGATTACCTGATAATTCACACTCACGTCGAGATATCACAGATTACCTGGGAATTCACACTCACATTGAGATATCACGGATTACTTGGGAATTCACACTCGCATCGATATATCATGGATTACCTGGGAATTCACACTCACATCGAGATATCACGGATTACCTGGGAATTCACACTCGCATTGAGATATCACGGATTACCTGGGAATTCACACTCACATTGAGATCTCATGGATTACCTCGGAATTCACATTCACATTGAGATATCACAGATTACCTGGTAAGTCACACTCACATTGAGATATCACAGTTTACATGGGAATTCACACTCACATTCAGATATCATGGATTACCTGATAATTCACACTCACGTTGAGATATCATGGATTACCTGATAATTCACACTCACGTCGAGATATCACAGATTACCTGGGAATTCACACTCACATTGAGATATCACGGATTACTTGGGAATTCACACTCACATCGATATATCATGGATTACCTGGGAAATCACACTCACATTGAGATATCACGGATTACCTGGGAATTCACACTCGCATTGAGATATCACGGATTACCTGGGAATTCACACTCGCATTGAGATCTCATGGATTACCTCGGAATTCACATTCACATTGAGATATCACAGATTACCTGGTAAGTCACACTCACATTGAGATATCACAGATTACCTGGGAATTCACACTCACATCGATATATCGATACATCGATATATGGATTACCTGGGAATTGAGATATCACGGATTACCTGGGAATTCACACTCACATTGAGATATCACGGTTGGTCCTTCACAGGTACTTACAACATGCATGCATGCAGTTCTTCACACGTAGTGTAAATATGTACATGTGTGTAATTCTTCACACGTAGTGTAAATATGTACATGTGTGTATTTCTACACACGTGGTGTAAATATGTACGTGTGTGTAATTCTTCACACGTGGTGTAAATATGTACGTGTGTGTAATTCTTCACACGTGGTGTAAATATGTACGTGTGTGTAATCCTTCACACGTGTAAATATGTACGTGTGTAATCCTTCACACATGTAAATATGTACTTGTGTGTAATACTTCACATGTGGTGTAAATATGTACGTGTGTGTAATCCTTCACATGTGGTGTAAATATGTACGTGTGTGTAATACTTCACACGTGGTGTAAATATGTACGTGTGTGTAATTCTTCACACGTGGTGTAAATATGTACGTGTGTGTAATTCTTCACACGTGGTGTAAATATGTACGTGTGTGTAATCCTTCACACGTGTAAATATGTACGTGTGTAATCCTTCACACATGTAAATATGTACTTGTGTGTAATACTTCACATGTGGTGTAAATATGTACGTGTGTGTAATCCTTCACATGTGGTGTAAATATGTACGTGTGTGTAATACTTCACACGTGGTGTAAATATGTACGTGTGTGTAATGCTTCGCACGTGGTGTAAATATGTACGTGTGTGTAATCCTTCACACGTGGTGTAAACATGTATGTGTGTGTAATCCTTCACACGTGGGGTAAATATGTACGTGTGTGTAATCCTTCACACATGGTGTAAATATGTACGTGTGTGTAATCCTTCACACATAGTGTAAATATGTACATGTGTGTAATCCTTCACACGTGGTGTAAACATGTACGTGTGTGTAATCCTTCACACATGGTGTAAACATGTACGTGTGTGTAATCCTTCACACGTGGTGTAAATATGTACGTGTGTGTAATACTTCACACGTGGTGTAAATATGTACGTGTGTGTAATACTTCACACGTAGTGTAAATATGTACGTGTGTGTAATCCTTCACACATAGTGTAAATATGTACGTGTGTGTAATCCTTCACACGTGGTGTAAACATGTACGTGTGTGTAATCCTTCACACGTGGTGTAAATATGTACGTGTGTGTAATCCTTCTCACGTGGTGTAAATATGTACGTGTGTGTAATCCTTCACACGTAGTGTAAATATGTACATGTGTGTAATCCTTCACACGTGGTGTAAATATGTACGTGTGTGTAATACTTCACACGTGGTGTAAATATGTACGTGTGTGTAATCCTTCTCACGTGGTGTAAATATGTACGTGTGTGTAATCCTTCACACATAGTGTAAATATGTACGTGTGTGTAATCCTTCACACGTGGTGTAAACATGTACATGTGTGTAATCCTTCACACGTGGTGTAAATATGTACGTGTGTGTAATCCTTCTCACGTGGTGTAAATATGTACGTGTGTGTAATCCTTCACACGTAGTGTAAATATGTACATGTGTGTAATCCTTCACACGTAGTGTAAATATGTACGTGTGTGTAATCCTTCACACGTATTGTAAATATATATGTGTGTGTAATCCTTCACACGTATTGTAAATATGTACGTGTGTGTAATCCTTCACACGTAGTGTAAATATGTACATGTGTGTAATCCTTCACACGTATTGTAAATATGTATGTGTGTGTAATCCTTCACACATGGTATAAATATGTACGTGTGTGTAATCCTTCACACATGGTATAAATATGTACATGTGTGTAATCCTTCACACGTAGTGTAAATATGTACATGTGTGTAATCCTTCACACGTAGTGTAAATATGTACATGTGTGTAATCCTTCACACATGGTGTAAACATGTACGTGTGTGTAATCCTTCAGACGTGGTGTAAATATGTACATGTGTGTAATCCTTCACACGTGGTGTAAACATGTACGGGTGTGTAATCCTTCACACGTGGTGTAAATGTGTACGTGTTTGTAATACTTCACACGTGGTGTAAATATGTACGTGTGTGTAATCCTTCACACGTGGTGTTAACATGTACGTGTGTGTAATCCTTCAGACGTGGTGTAAATATGTACATGTGTGTAATCCTTCACACATGGTGTAAACATGTACGTGTGTGTAATCCTTCAGACGTGGTGTAAATATGTACATGTGTGTAATACTTCACATGTGGTGTAAACATGTACGTGTGTGTAATCCTTCACACGTGGTGTAAATGTGTACGTGTTTGTAATACTTCACACGTGGTGTAAATATGTACGTGTGTGTAATCCTTCACACGTGGTGTTAACATGTACGTGTGTGTCGTCCTTCACATGTGCAATGGACCAGGACTTGGGGGGGTGGGAGTTGCTCCCCCAGAATGTGTACTTGTTTTCTTCTCCGACCCCACACACTATTTCGATGAAACTTGATCACAACCCTCATTACCCGTGATGTTTCAAGGTTTGTTCACGGCATTAAAACACATCGGGGGGCAACACTCCTGGGTGCTCACCTGGTCGTGTCTTGATAAGTAACCAGGTAACCCCTGGTATTGCAAGGAAATTTTGCACAGTCGGTGGTCATTCGGTCCATCATGCCTGCGCCACACCAATACCAGATTTTAATCATTCCGTTGATTCCCCTTCCCTTCATGTACAGCCTTTTGGCTGCTCAACTGGTGCTAATTTCGCCGAGCTCGGAAGGATGACAGACTGAGTCAACCCCACCTCGTGTTAATTCAGCGGCTAACAGGGCTTGAACTCAGGAACCTCGGATCCCAAGCCACCACCCTAACCACCAAGCCAACACCACATTAAATGACCCGTGGAGTGAATACCGATGAAGAAAGTGAATACCCATGAAGAAAGTGATTAGCCATGAAGAAAGTGATTAGCCATGAAGAAAGTGAATACCCATGAAGAAAGTGAAAACCGATGAAGAAAGTGAAAACCGATGAAGAAAGTGAAAACCGATGAAGAAAGTGAAAACCGATGAAGAAAGTGAAAACCGATGAAGAAAGTGATTACCCATGAAGAAAGTGAATACGGATGAAGAAAGTGAATACTGATGAAGAAACTGAATACCGATGAAGAAAGTGAATACCCATGAAGAAAGTGAAAACCGATGAAGAAAGTGAAAACCGATGAAGAAAGTGAAAACCGATGAAGAAAGTGAAAACCGATGAAGAAAGTGAAAACCGATGAAGAAAGTGATTACCCATGAAGAAAGTGAATACGGATGAAGAAAGTGAATACCGATGAAGAAACTGAATACCGATGAAGAAAGTGAATACCCATGAAGAAAGTGAATACCCATGAAGAAAGTGAATACCCATGAAGAAAGTGAATACCGATGAAGAAAGTGATTACCCATGAAGAAAGTGATAACCCATGAAGAAACTGAATACCGATAAAGAAAGTGAATACCCATGAAGAAAGTGAATACCCATGAAGAAAGTGATTACCCATGAAGAAAGTGATTACCCATGAAGAAAGTGAATACCCATGAAGAAAGTGAATACCCATGATGAAAGTGAATACCGATGATGAAAGTGAATACCGATCAAGAAAGTGAATACCGATCAAGAAAGTGATTACCGATGAAGAAAGTGAATACCGATGAAAGTGAATACCCATGAAGAAAGTGAATACCCATGAAGAAAGTGAGTACCCATGAAGAAAGTGATTACCCATGAAGAAAGTGATTACCCATGAAGAAAGTGAATACCCATGAAGAAAGTGAATACCGATGAAGAAAATGATTACCGATGAAGAAAGTGAATACCCATGAAGAAAGTGAATACCCATGAAGAAAGTGAATACCCATGAAGAAAGTGATTACCGATGAAGAAAGTGATTACCGATGAAGAAAGTGAATACTGATGAAAGTGAATACCCATGAAGAAAGTGAATACCGATGAAGAAAGTGATTACCGATGAAGAAAGTGATTACTGATGAAAGTGAATACCCATGAAGAAACTGAATATCGATGAAGAAAGTGAATACCCATGAAGAAAGTGAATACCCATGAAGAAAGTGAATACTGATGAAGAAAGTGAATACTGATGAAGAAAGTGAATACTCATGAAGAAACTGAATACCGATGAAGAAAGTGATTACCGATGAAGAAAGTGATTACCCATTAAGAAAGTGAATACCGATGAAGAAAGTGAATACCCATGAAGAAAGTGAATACCCATGAAGAAAGTGAATACCCATGAAGAAAGTGATTACCGATGAAGAAAGTGAATACCGATGGGTTTTTCATGCTATGAACAAACTTTGGTTCATCACGGGTGATGAAGGTTGTGTTGAAGTTTCATCGAAATTCTGTCGTGTCTGAGAAGAAGTAAGTATATGTGGACTGACTGTCTGACTATTTGACGGATGGACTGACTGACTAATTGACGGACGGACTGACTAATTGACGGACGGACTGACTAATTGATGGACGGACTGACTAATTGACGGACCGACTGACTAATTGACGGACCGACTGACTAATTGACGGACGGACTGACGAATTGATGGACTGACTAATTGACTGATGGACTTACTAATTGATGGACTGACTGACTAATTGGCGGACTGACTGACTAATTGACGGACGGACTGACTAATTGACTGACAGACTGACTAATTGACGGACGGATTGACTAATTGACGGACTGACTGACTACTTGACGGACTGAATGACTAATTGACGGATGGACTGACTAATTGAATGACTGACTAATTGACGGACGGACTGACTCATTGATGGACTGACTAATTGACTGACTGACTAATTGATGGACTGACTGACTGACGACGCGCCGTCCCATCAGCTCCCCGGAAGGACGTTCCAAGTGAGGTAAAAGCGAATGATGAGTTCTCCATTACCGATCGTGTGTTCATTCAATGAATACTCCCCTGGTGTTGGTTTAACGGTTAAAGTGGTTACTTGAAGATCTTTGGGTCTTCCTTTTGTTCCGGGTTCACCCATTCGTTGGATTCCATGTCAGGTTCGCAAAACTTTCGCGAAGGGATCGACATCCGGTGTGTGTTCACTTCCCAAGTTCCTTGGAGAGCGCTAGCCAAGTGGCTTAAGCCCTCAAGCAAGCGCTGCATTCGAAACCGTTGATAAGGAACGGCTGGCTTGGCGAGCGCTAGCTCGCTGCTTTGAAAGTGAACACCGCGGTGTGCGGGATATTTTATTCCCATGACACCAAGTCCCCTCGACTCAGAAAAGCCGTGAGTGAACATGAGGTAAATGGTCGAACCTCTCCAAGTGTTCGGTCGCGGGGGGTTTATGACTCTTCGTGGACTGACGCTGTGTTTACGAACGGGGCTCTGATGACGTCAATATTTACCAATGATGATGAGGGCAAGCCCATTTTCTCCTCGGTGATGTGACGTGTTTCCGGGAGGAGGGGGCGTGGCGTATCTCCAGCCAATGAAGATTTGACTTGGTGAAAGGGCGTCTGACGTCATTGTCCCTTTTGGACAACATGGCGGCCTCCGTTGCGGCACGTTTCATTTCCCCTTTCTCTCGCGGGTTTTCTTCGTGTCCGTCTTCCCTGATATGTCCGACGCCCTTGTTATTTGGATTGTCTGCCTGTGGATCGCTTTCCTCGCTGCGGGTTCGTGTGGGTAGGTGCACGACGTCGGCACCTCACCCCGTGCGCGTTTACACGGACATTTTAATATACGGAGCACGGTGTGTGCTGCGAAATCGGAGTTACCGGAGAGCCCTGGGATAAGGGAGGAGTGTTGATTATGGGGGATTTAAAAACGCCGGCGATGGATTCGATACAGGAACAGGAACAGGAATGGACGTGACGTGAGGGTTTCCTCGTCTCCTCCACCATGACTGTTGAACCGGTTTGTATAAAAACTCACGAGGCGGCTGTGGTTGTCCTGCTTGATCAATGATTATATATATTTTTGATGTACAAAGTTGAGGCTCATGCAAGTCGAAGGAAAAGAAGGAATGGTAATTGGAGGAGGAGGAGAAGTAATTGGGGGAGGGAAGAGGGGGAGGAGTAATTGGGGGGAGGGAGGGCAGGAGTAGTGATTGGGGGAGGAGTAATTGGGTGGAGGGAGGAGGTAGAGTAATTGGGTGGAGGGAGGAGGAAGAGTAATTGGGTGAGGGAGGAGGAGGAGGAGGAGTAATTGGGTGAGGTAGGGAGGGAGGAGGCGGAGTAATTGGGGGAGGGAGGAGGCGGAGTAATTGGGGGAGGGAGGAGGTAGAGTAATTGGGTGGAGGGAGGAGGAAGAGTAATTGGGTGAGGGAGGAGGAGTAATTGGGTGAGGGAGAGAGGGAGGAGTCGGAGTAATTGGGGGAGGGAGAAGGCGGAGTAATTGGGGGAGGGAGGAGGCGGAGTAATTGGGGGAGGGAGGAGGCGGAGTAATTGGGGAGGGAGGAGGGGGAGTAATTGGGGGAGGGAGGAGGGGGAGGAGTAATTGGGGAGGGATGAGGGGGAGGAGTAATTGGGGGAGGGAGGGCAGGAGTAGTGATTGGGGGAGGGAGGGGGAGGAGTAATTGGGGGAGGGAGGGCAGGAGTAGTGATTGGGGGGAGGGAGGGGAGGAGTAATTGGGTGGAGGGAGGAGGAAGAGTAATTGGGTGAGGGAGGAGGAGGAGGAGGAGTAATTGGGTGAGGGAGGGAGGGAGGAGGCGGAGTAATTGGGGGAGGGAGAAGGCGGAGTAATTGGGGGAGGGAGGAGGCGGAGTGGTGGGGGAGGGAGGAGGCGGAGTAATTGGGGGAGGGAGGAGGGGGAGTAATTTGGGGAGGGAGGAGGCGGAGTAATTGGGGGAGGGAGGAGGCGGAGTAATTGGGGGACGGAGGAGGCGGAGTAATTGGGGGAGGGAGGAGGCGGAGTAATTGGGGGAGGGAGGAGGCGGAGTAATTGGGGGAGGGAGGCGGCGGAGTAATTGGGTGAGGGAGGAGGAGGAGTAATTGGGTGAGGGAGGAGGAGGAGTAATTGGGAGAGAAAGGAGGAGGAGTTCCTCTACCCTGGATGTGCTGCTTCTGCTCTCCCAACAATGGATGGAGGTCCTCAATGCCGGACAGGAAATCCGAGCCGTATCCCTGGACATATCGCGTACTTTTGACACAGTCTGGCACCCTGCACTACTCACCAAACTCTCTTCCCATGGTATTCAAGGCCATCTCCACTCATGGCTCGCAGACTTCCTCTCCTGTCGCAGTCAACGTGTGGCCCTAAATGGAGTTCTTTCATCCCCTCTTCCTGTGCAGGCTGGAGTTCCTCAAGGTAGCGTTCTGGGCCCTGTTCTTTTTCTGGTTTTCATCAACGATCTCTCAGACTCTGGAAAATCCTCTTCATCTCTTTGCTGATGACTCCACCCTCTGCCGTACGATCTGTCATCCCTCTGATCAGCAAGCAGCAGCTTCTTCGCTCACTGCAGATCTGGATAAAATCACAAACTGGTCCAACACATGTAACATGTCTTTCAATCCAGACAAATCTCACACTCTCACGATGTCTCTGTGGAAGGACCGTTTGAAAAAAAAAAAAAAACCCCATCCACTTTCTCAACAATCCTCTGGAAGAAATCCTTTCTTTCAAGCTTCTGGGTCTCACGATCTGCCATGATCTTTCCTGGGAAAGCCACATTTCAAACCTCGCCTCCAAACTGGGAATCCTCCGTCGTGCAAAGTCCTTCCTCAGCCCACCTGTGCTCCTGACCACATACAAAGCTTTCATCCGCAGCCTGATGGAGTACTGCTCTCCCCTCCGGGCTGGTGCTCCTGCCTCTCACTTTTCTCGGCTTCACGCTGTGGAAACAAAGGCATTTCGGATCATTGGCATCTCCCTCAATGAGGCTGAGTCTTTGGGCCTCAAACTCTCTCACCGCAGGCAGGTCGGTGGTCTTTCTGTCTTCTACCGTCTCCTCTCCAGTCTCACCCCTCCCCCACAACCGCTCTCTCTGCGATTTGTCCCCACCATATTTCCACAGGGCGCTCAAGGTCCACCAACAACCCCCTTCTGGTAAGCCTACCAAAATCACGAATCACTGCTCACCTTCAATCTTTCATTCCTCTTCTTCCCGCCTTTGGAATAATCTTCCCCACTCTGTTCAATTGCATTCTTCACTCCAGGCTTTCAAAGCAGCTGTTCACCACCACCTCTTGTCACCCCCCCCTCCCATCCAAATCCTCGATCTTTTATACCCCCGTTAATCCACCCCAAGCCCACCTCCTTCAAATCCCCTGCTTTCCTTCCTGAAAGTCCCTGTATTGTCCATCTTGTATTCCCCATGTTCCGCACCCCATCCCACTCCCTTCCACAGCTCTCCTAATGTGTCTGTGCCCCACTGTTTTGTCCTTCCCTCTCCAGCCTCTCTTGTCTCATGCCCCCTTGCTGTGCGTTGTGTGTTAGCTCTCACACGAGCCTCAACAAGGTATACAAAAAAAAATATTTTACACTACAATCCTGGGTTTCAATTGAGTATCCGATGTTGATTTGTCCCATGGTCTGAAAATCTTATAGTACATTGTGGAGAAGTTCATAGTCTCCTGATATCCTTGTTCTGCATGTTATACATGTACGTCCAAGCTCATGCATACGTTTTAAACGATTGAATCGTTGTGAAGGATCATATTCTGTACATAAGTTGTCCTTTTGCTCTGATGGTGAACGCAGGAAATGCTAACTGCAGCTGGACAATGACATTGAAGAGGTATGCCAGCCGGGAGTCGATGCTCCGATCGAAAACTTTCGATGGTGTTCGACCTCGTGGGCTGGTGGAGGTGAAACAGGCTGTAAGGACCGATACAGGTGAGTTTGGCATGATTTAAACTTGGTGTGACTCCCGAAAATGTTTTAAATTAAATTGGAAGTGCAGTCGATAGATACCGTTTCTTGTATGACAGATTTTTGTCATTGCTGATGTACCCATTTGAACAGACTCCTCTTCCCCCCCCCCCCCACCACCCAAATGTCATTGCCGACCTCCCAAGATAAGCAGGCACTGTTGATGACCCGACATCCTGACAGCCCTGCCGGTGCACGCTCTCTGCGAGTCGCCATCATCGGTGCACCGAATGCTGGGAAATCGACACTTGCCAATCAGCTGCTTGGACACAAGGTCAGACGGTGCGTCATTTACGATGTAAACTTTGTTGTTATTACCTCCACCACCGAAGGTGGGAGAAGGTTACATTTTCACCCCGTCTTTCTTTGTTAATTGCCGGAATCCTTTAGATTTCAGACCGAAAAACCGAAATTCTTATTTTCGCAATAACGTCCGCTAAAATGGTCGAATCGACTTCAAACCAAATCCAAAATGTGCATCTTCCAATTCTGCATCCAACCATACGTCTCATTGGGGTGTCACACCAACACCCTTCTTAGCGGTCGGGGGTCGAATGTCAGGAGGCTCGGGTCAAAATTTTCAAATTGCGATTAAAAATGCCATTTCAAGTCCGATTGACTTGACTTCCAAGTTATGATCATGACCAAACCAAGTGCTATTACTCATTAAGGCCAAGGTCACATTTGCCACGGCGACCGTGGGGTCTCCAAAATCTACGGCCACTACCAATTATAGGGCGGCCGCAGTATTTCCACGGTCACACAATGTAGCAGTCACATATGTTTTTATTTTTCGGGGAGCCGCACGGCGTATTTATAAATTGTGGAGACCGAAAACATGGGTGTGCCGTACTGTGTTTGATTTGATGTCGCACGGTGACCTTAGGGCGTTCCTGCAGCGGCCATAGAATTTTCAAGGCAGAAGCAAGGTGCCCGCAAGGGGGCCCTAAGGCGAACGTGCGGCCAGACGGACGGTAACGAGTGGGTTAATTATTTATTTATTTATTTTTTTTACCAGGTTTTTTTTTTTTCGGCATGTCGAATTGCTACGGCGAGCGTAGAAATGAAAAAAGTTATAACTCCGCGTTGTAATTCCACGGCGACCTTACGACCGGTAAAATATAGCCATACGGCGTAGGGCCACCCTGAGGCCACCTCAGAAACTCTGCGGCCGCCGCACGTTTCTGTCAATTCAGAGGGCGTACGGCCGCTGTATCCTCGCCGTAGAGCAAAATGTGACTTAGGCCTAAACAGTAGCACTCTCGACTTATCAGAACCAAATTGATTTCCAGGTTTTTGTTTTTTCAGAGATCATGGAGATATGGCAAAGTTATTCCAGCAATTCCTTGCTCAACGAGCAATTTCATTTGTTTGTTTGTGTGTAGGATATCTCAAAAGGTTGTGGACGGATGTGCATTAAATTTTGTGGACAAGTTGGGTGTGTGGCCAAGGATGAATTAATTCGATTTTGGTGAAGATCCGAATCTGGATCTGGATTCGGTAATTATTTAATCTTCAATGTGATTCTTCACCGTTGAGAGATCTGGCCAAAAACGATATACGTAGTACCGTATAGCATGATATTACAAAAATGTAATGGGCCCGATATGTTCTCACGGATCAGGCATTATGTGGGGGAGGTATGCGCTCTACCGAGTGCCTTTCTAGTTTTAGGACTGTAAAGGCATGGCCGAATGAAGGGGTGCGTGCGGAAGATGGAGATTTGACAGTTGATTGGTCTTGAAGTTGGTCGATTGGTCTTTCTTGCTTTCTGTCGATTGGTCTTGAATCTGAGGAAACCAGGTTTTATATGAGACGTCATGTCCTTGCACTTTTTCCATTGGAAAATACATCCAATATTCTGTAATTACTTGGTTTTGTTTCCGTTTCCCCTGCAGGTGTTCCCTGTTTCTAGTAAGGTGCATACGACCAGACAGAATGCCACGGGCGTTGTAACTCACGGAAGTGCCCAGATTGTAAGCTGCTTCTGTGCTGCCATGGTGGAAATGGTGTTTACCTTTTAAAATGTCTCCATTGATTGCCAAGTTGTTTTTACTATCTATACAAAATGAAGGTGACAGGGTATAAAGGCAACCCGACAGTGGGGCACAGTTGGACACAAGCAAGGAAGAGGGAATGAATTAAAGTAACGACAAGAAAGAGGTTTTTGTTCAGTGGGGTTAATGAGGTTAGAAAAGATAATTGAAATGTATAGTGATTCTTCATTTGGTTGAAGCCCTGGAGGGAAGTAGAGTCTGATTTGAACATCTCTCGGATGTGGTTGCACAAGATAATGGAGGTGTGTCGAAAGCCTCAATTGGTGACTTGAAACCAGGATGGGGTTTCTGGATGTTTCGAGCAATCAAGATTCAAGAGCCAATCCTATGGTTTGGAAAGTGATTTCATTTTAGAACCATTGCATGATTGGACAGGGGAAGGCATTGGGGAAAGATTTAAATCTTGGAGTTTGGAAGAGGGGGGGGGGGGGTGGTGGTGATATGTTTGGGGTAGGGGAGGAGGAGTTTTCAAAGTTAATTATATTTTTCGTGTTTTAATTTTTAACCTCCGCCATCTTCGAAGATGGATGGAGGTTACTGTTTTCACCCCTTTCTGTTTGTTTGTTTGTTTGTTTGTGAACAGTATTATGGAAAAACTCCTCGACGGATTTCGATGAAACTTGGTGGGGGGGGGTTAGGTATGGTCCAAGGATCATGCCATTAAATTTTGGACTTGGTCCCCCCCTCAAAAAAAAACAAAAAAATAGTTAGAGAAAATTTTTTTTTTTGCATTTCTGCATGTTTTAAGTGATTTCCAACCCCCCCCCCAAAAAAAAAGAGAATTTTTTTTTTTGCATTTCTACATGTTTTAAGTGATTTCCAACCCCCCCCCCCAAAAAAATTGTTACCCCCCCAAAAAATTGAGAGAATTTTATTTTGCATTTCTTCATGTTTTAAGTGATTTCCAACCCCCCCACCCAAAAAAAAATTGTCACCCCCCCCAAAAAAGAGAATTTTTTTTGCATTTCTACATGTTTTAAGTGATTTCCAACCCCCCCAAAAAAAGAATTGTTTCCCCCCACCAAAAATAGAGAATTTTTTTTTGCATTTCTACATGTTTTAAGTGATTTCTAACGCCCCAAAAAATTGTTAGAGAAAAAATTTTTTTTTGCATTTCTACGTATTTTAAGTGATATCCAACCCCCCACCCCCCAAAAAAAATTGAGAAAAAATATTTCTTTGCATTTTTACATGTTTTAAGTGATTTCCAACCCCCCCCCCAAAAAAAGAATTTTTTTTTGCATTTCTGCATGTTTTAAGTGATTTCCAACCCCCCCCCCAAAAAATTGTCACCCCCCCAAAAATAGAGAATTTTTTTTTGCATTTCTACATGTTTTAAGTGATTTCCAACCCCCCCCCCAAAAAAAAGAGAATTTTTTTTTGCATTTCTACATGTTTTAAGTGATTTCCAACCCCCCCCCAAAAAAATTGTTACCCCCCCAAAAAAAAAATTTGTTAGAGAAAAAAATTTTTTTTTTGCATTTCCACATGTTTTAAGTGATTTCCAACCCCCCATCCCAAAAAAAATTGCGACCCCCCCCCAAAAATAGAGGAATTTTTTTTTGCATTTCTACATGTTTTAAGTAATTTCCAACCCCCCCAAAAAAGAATTGTTCCCCCCCCCCAAAAAAATAGAGAATTTTTTTTGCATTTCTACATGTTTTAAGTGATTTCTAACGCCCCAAAACATTGTTAGAGAAAAAAAATTTTTTTTTGCATTTCTACGTATTTTAAGTGATATCCAACCCCCCACCCCCCCAAAAAAATTGAGAAAAAAATATTTTTTTGCATTTTTACATGTTTTAAGTGATTTCCAACCCCCCCCCCAAAAAAAAAAAGAATTTTTTTTTTGCATTTCTGCATGTTTTAAGTGATTTCCAACCCCCCAAAAAAATTGTCACCCCCCCAAAAATAGAGAATTTTTTTTGCATTTCTACATGTTTTAAGTGATTTCCAACCCCCAAAAAAAGAATTGTTCCCCCCCAAAAATAGAGAATTTTTTTTGCATTTCTACATGTTTTAAGTGATTTCTAACGCCCCCAAAAAAATTGTTAGAGAAAAAAAATTTTTTTTTTGCATTTCTACGTATTTTAAGTGATATCCAACCCCCCCACCCCCCCAAAAAAAAATGAGAAAAAAATTATTTTTTTGCATTTCTGCATGTTTTAAGTGATTTCCAACCCCCCCCAAAAAAATTGTCACCCCCCCAAAAATAGAGAATTTTTTTTGCATTTCTACATATTTTAAGTGATTTCCAACCCCCCCCCCCCAAAAAAAAAGAGAATTTTTTTTTTGCATTTCTACATGTTTTAAGTGATTTCCAACCCCCCCAAAAAATTGTTACCCCCCGCCCAAAAAAAAATTGTAAGAATTTTTTTTTGCATTTCTACATGTTTTAAGTGATTTCCAACCCCCCCCAAAAAAATTCACCCCCCCCAAAAATAGAGAATTTTTTTTGCATTTCTACGTGTTTTCAGTGATTTCCAACCCCCCACCCCAAAAAAAAGAGAATTTTTTTTTTTGCATTTCTACATGTTTTAAGTGATTTCCAACCCCCCCCCAAAAAAATTGTTACCCCCCCAAAAAAAAAATTGTAAGACTTTTTTTTTTTTTGCATTTCTACATGTTTTAAGTGATTTCCAACCCCCCCAAAAAAAGAATTGTTCCCCCCCCCAAAAAAATAGAGAAATTTTTTTTTTGCATTTCTACATGTTTTAAGTGATTTCTAACGCCCCCAAAAAATTGTTAGAGAAAAAAAATTTTTTTTTTGCATTTCTACGTATTTTAAGTGATATCCAACCCCCCCACCCCCCAAAAAAAATTGAGAAAAAAAATATTTTTTTGCATTTTTACATGTTTTAAGTGATTTCCAACCCCCCCCCAAAAAAAAAAAGAATTTTTTTTGCATTTCTGCATGTTTTAAGTGATTTCCAACCCCCCCCCAAAAAAATTGTCACCCCCCAAAAATAGAGAATTTTTTTTTGCATTTCTACATGTTTTAAGTGATTTCCAACCCCCCAAAAAAGAATTGTTCCCCCCCCAAAAATAGAGAATTTTTTTTTTGCATTTCTACATGTTTTAAGTGATTTCTAACGCCCCCAAAAAAATTGTTAGAGAAAAAAATTTTTTTTTTTGCATTTCTACGTATTTTAAGTGATTTCTAACGCCCCCAAAAAATTGTTAGAGAAAAAAAATTTTTTTTTTGCATTTCTACGTATTTTAAGTGATATCCAACCCCCCCACCCCCCAAAAAAAATTGAGAAAAAAAATATTTTTTTGCATTTTTACATGTTTTAAGTGATTTCCAACCCCCCCCCCCCCAAAAAAAAAGAATTTTTTTTTTTGCATTTCTGCATGTTTTAAGTGATTTCCAACCCCCCCCCCCCAAAAAATTGTCACCCCCCCAAAAATAGAGAATTTTTTTGCATTTCTACATGTTTTAAGTGATTTCCAACCCCCCCAAAAAGAATTGTTCCCCCCCCAAAAATAGAGAAATTTTTTTTGCATTTCTACATGTTTTAAGTGATTTCTAACGCCCCCAAAAAATTGTTAGAGAAAAAAAAATTTTTTTTTGCATTTCTACGTATTTTAAGTGATATCCAACCCCCCCACCCCCCCCCAAAAAAATGAGAAAAAATTATTTTTTTGCATTTTTACATGTTTTAAGTGATTTCCAACCCCCCCCCAAAAAAAAAAAATTCTTTTTGCATTTCTGCATGTTTTAAGTGATTTCCAACCCCCCCCAAAAAATTTGTTAGAGAAAAAAAAAATTTTGCAACTTTTTTTTCAACAAATTTTTTTTTTTTTTTTTTTGCATTTTTACATGTTTTTAAGTGATTTCCAACCCACCCCCCCCCCCCAAAAAAAAAAATGTTGGAGAAAAGAACTATAACTGTCAGCACTGTTGACATCATATTTAATGAATAAGATATAAGGTTCACTTGAGTGACCCAGCAGTATTGGCGGCGGAGGTTTTGCACTCTCCCGAGTGCTCCCCCTCCAGTTTTAAATCTGTAACTCTCCCTCTTTTGATATTCAATGAAAATCAAATAAAGTAGTTATTTATTGATTAACCGATTTCTTATCACTTTTACTGTCTCACCTGTTGGTTGAAATGAAAATTAATTCTTGTGCAGGGCGTTCACCCAGTCCCCACACATGTGAATGTTTTCTCAAGGAAGTGAACACGTTTACAGGAAGTGCATTCCAGGAGTGAAAGAACACTGATTTTATTATCACAAACCACAAAATATTTTAGGATGGTTAACAATTCATTAAAAAATGTTTTATTTTGTTTCTTCCTTCAAAAGAATTTCATTCATTACTTCTTTCAACCGTATTTTGCTCGAACATAACGCTTGAATACTTCCTACCCGTCCCCCATGTCATTCCTAGGTCTTGCTGGATACACCAGGCCTGACCAGTACTAAACGTGGAAAACGGTTTGTACAACTTTAGTATTTATACGAGTTAAAGTGTTAAATGCTTGTTTGGTATAATTAACCTTGTTAAATGCTTGTTTGGTATAATTAACCTTGTTAAATGCTTGTTTGGTATAGTTAACCTTGTTAAATGCGTGCTTGTAAGACTTAACCTTGTGAAATGCATTGTTGTGGTTCTGGGGTTCGAGGCTCGCCACGAGTGGAAGCACTCGGGTTCCTCCCGAACGCCCGGTCCTGAGGCCGCTGGACACATAACTCCGAGCACCGGGTTGCTAAGCAACCATGAGTGCCGTTTGGCACTGTCAATCCTGGCAGGATTACACTACCTCACCTATTACCTTACCTGTGGATGGTCGAACCAAAGGGGGAGGGGGTCTCGTGCCCTCAGCGCACACCCGAATTACTGCTGAGTGATACAGTGAGTGTGCACTGGCTAACGAACAAATTATTGGGGCAGAACTTCCCGGCTAACGAATGTGTGGACCACGCTGGACCAATGAAGGAAGAGACGGAACGAGCTGCATATATTTATAACATAAGCAATTTATTTATCAGGGTGAGGAAAAGTGTGTGCAGCAATAATAAAAAGGGTTTTATTCAGCAATATGTATAGCAGGGAAAGCAAGGATTTGTTGTGTGTGGCAAAATAAATATAATTATTTACAGAGAACACACAGGGCTGAGCGAAACCGATATGAAAGTTCCAAACTTTTAACTTATGCGAACAATACAGGTGCCATCAAACATGCACTCGAGGCTATTAGAGAGCAAGAAAGATGAGAGGAAGTTGAAAGTATACTTATTTATTATTATTTTTGTTTTACAATGTCAAGGCTCGTATGAGAGCGAGCACATAACGCACAACAAGGGGAGCAGGAGACAAGAGGGGTGGGAAAGGGATGGAAAAAACAACAAATGTGGAACAGAGGCGTGTGGAGATCTGTGGAAGGCAGAGGGATGGGGTGGGTGGGGCACACAAGGTAAACAAGATGGACACGACAGTGACTTTCAGGTCCTTCCATGACAGGAACTTTCAGGAAGGAAAGCAGGGGATTTGAAGATGTGGGTTTGGGGTGGATTAACGGGGGTAGAAAAGATCGTGGTTTTTTTTTTTTTTTTTGTATACCTTGGTCGAGGCTCGTATGAGAGCTAACACACAACTCACAGCAAGGAGGCATGAGACAAGAGGGGTGGGAGTGGAAGGGACAAGACAGTGGGGAACAGACACATTAGGTGAACTGTGGAAGGGAGAGGGATGGGGATGGGACGGGGAACATGGCGAAGAGAAGATGGACATTACAGGGACTTTCAGGAAGGAAGTGGGCTTGGGTGGATTATCGGGGGTAGAAAAGATCGAGGATTTGGATGGGGGAAGATAAGAGGTGGTGGTGAACAGCTGTTTTGAAAGCCTGGAGGGAAGAATGGGAAAGAATAGAGTGAGGAAGTTTATTCCAAAGCCGGGAAAAAAGAGGAATGAAAGAGTGAAGATGGGCAGTGATTCGTGATTTTGGTATTTTTACCAGAAGGGGGTTGTTGGCGGACCTTGAGCGCCCTGTGGAAATGTGGTGGGGACAAATCGCAGAGAGAGCAGGGGGGGCAAGGCTGGAGAGGAGACAGTAGAAGACAGAAAGACCACCGACCAACCTGCGGTGATTGAGTGAGAGGCCCAAAGACTCAGCTTCATTGCGGGAGATGCCGATGATCTTAAATGCCCTGGTTTCGACAGCGTGAAGCCGAGAAAGGTGGGAGGCAGGAGCACCAGCCCAGAGGGGAGAGCAGTACTCCATCAGGCTACGGACAAAAGCTTTGAAAACAAAAGTTTTGATTGGGGGAAGATGAGAGGTGGCAGTGAACAGCTGTTTTGAAGACTTGGTGGGAAGAGTTGGATTGAAGAGAGTGTGGGAGTTTGTTCCAAAGGTGGGGAAAAAGTAGAATGAAAGAGTGAAGGTGAGCAGCAATTCTTGATTTTGGTAGTTTTACCAGAAGAGGGTTGCTGGAGGACCTTGAGCGCCCTGTGTAAATATGGGGGAGACATAATCTCAGACACAGCAGGGAGGGCCAGGCCGGAGAGGAGACAGTAGAAGACAGAAAGACCACCGACCTGCCTGAGGTGAGAGAGTGAGAGACCCAAAGACTCAGCCTTATCGCGGGAGATACCAATGATCCTAACTGCCTTTGTTTCCACAACGTAAAGCCGAGAAAGGTGAGAGGCGGGAGCACCAGCTCAGAGGGGAGAGCAGTACTCCATCAGTCTGTGGACAAAACCATTGTATGTGGTCAGGAGCTCAGGTATGCCAAGAAAGGACTTTGCATGACGGAGGATGCCCAGTCGGTGACTGGCTTTGGAGGCCAGCTTGGAAATGTGGCTTTCCCAGGAAAGATCATGGCAGATCGTGAGACCCAAAAGCTTGACTGAAAGGACTTCTTCCAGAGGATTGTTGAGAAAGTAAATGGGGGGGTCCAGATGGTCCTTTCAGAGACACACAGTGAAAGTGTGACATTTGTCAGGATTGAAAGACATGTTCCACGTGTTGGACCAGTTTGTGATTTTATCCAGATCTGCAGAGAGTGAAGAAGCTGCTGCTTGCTGATCAGAGGGATGACAGATGGTACAACAGAGGGTGGAGTCATCAGCAAAGAGATAAAAAGGATTTTCCAGAGAGTTTGAGAGATCATTGATGAAAACCAGAAAGAGAACATGGCTCAGAACACTGCCTTGAGGAACTCCAGCCTGGACAGGAAGAGGGGGTGAAAGAACTCCATTTAGGGACACACGTTGACTGCGACAAGAGAGGAAGTTTGTGAGCTATGAGTGGAGATTGCCTTGGATACCATAGGAAGAGAGTTTGGTGAGCAGGGCAGGGTGCCAGACCTTATCGAAGGCACACGATATGTCTGCAGATTTGGCTGTGATTTCATGTCTGGCATTGAGGACCTGGTTTGGGAAAATTTGCTGGGAAAGAAGAAGCAGCATATCCAGGGTAGAGTGACCTGGTCTGAAACCAAATTGATGATCAGAAATCAAGCCATTGGAGAAGAGGAAGGATTTGATGTCTGAAGCGATGATGGATTCCATAACCTTGCTGATGACTGGGAGAAGGCTGATTGGTCTATTGTTGCAGGGATCTGTGTTTGCACCTTCTTTATGCAGGGTAGTAATGTTTGCTGATTTCCAAGCAGATGGAAGATGATCTTGAGCAAATGAGAGGATGATAAGAACACACTGTTTTTTTTTTACCTCTTTCAATACCTGGCGTAGCTGACAGACCTACGCTTCCCAATCGCTTCGGAAGGGGGAGGAGGGAAGAAAACTGGGGTTGTCTCTGGTCTGTGAGTGAGGTGTGCAATATGATTCAGATGAGGTGCTTAACTGAAGGAGTGCATGTCTGTAATTGCTCGTTTTAGTAATTTGCCTCTATAACCGATTAGACAGTCGACGGGAGAGAATGAACGTGTGAGAGACTAGTTTCACGTGGCGTGTGAGAGAGTCTGAAAATGTGAACGATAATAAAGATTAGCTGCAGAACGTAGCGGAAGCCGAGCGCCAATGACCCAGTGATGACCCTGTAATGATTTGGTGACTGCTCGTTCGGCTCGAGCTCGGTGATTGACGCTGTCCTTCTCTGGCTCGGTCACTGACTCGGCAATGGCTCAGTGACTCACTCTATGTCTCTCTGCAGCTATTTTATGGAGCCCGGGCGAAGCAGGAGCCCAAAAGTGGATCAAAATGCTCTGTAGGCGTATCTGAGCTTTCTTATTGGCGTGCTAGCGCCACCCTGAGAGGTAGCCCTGCCCCTCCACACTCCAGAGCTCAAAATGGCACCATTTGCTCTCAGGCTTGGCCACGCAACAGAGCTCCGGGATTTCCATAGGGCATGGGTTTTTAGGAGTGCTCTTCAGCTCTGAGCATGCGCCAGGCTCCAATTGAGCGTCTTTATTCAGTGGAGCACCAGGGCTACCCAGACGTCGTTGAATGAGCTACACACTACTACTTCAAGCTCCACGCCAACCTGTTCCGACTCGTAGGCATCCGCAATGTCCTCCGTTCCCCAGCATTCCAAAGGACTGTGGTGAGCGTCTGGTGAGCCAACTGTGGTTGCAGTGCTTCGTAGCAGTTGTAGTGAGGTGTGGAAAGCGCTATGATGTTCGTGGTAAGGACAGTGAAACATTGGGAGTGGTTGAAGCGGTTGTGGTGAGGAGGCATTTGTGGTGAAGAGGTCGAGCGCAGGTTTTTATGGGGATTTTTAGGAGGTGCTGCGGTAGTTATGGTGAGGGTTTTAGGTGAAACATCCATTGGTGAATGGCACACATTTTGAATGGGGAAATGGCGTGCGTATGCCAATGAGGCCTTCCCTTGACATCACCGTCCGCTCTGTAGCGTGTATGCATGAAGGAGAAAGATGTGTGTGAAATAAAGTGAAATGGGTGAAAGAATAGCAAATGGAGTTGAAGACCGAACGAAAAGCCCGACTCAACACACCTTGTCCCATATACCCATGAGACATAATGAAAGGCTAACTAACTGAATACTCATTAAATAACTGTCTCAGGACCACTATATGTTGGGTGCCATTGCCTTGGGGGAGTGCTGGTTTCAGAGAACCACAATGCGTGTTTGTAAGAGTTAACGTGTTACATGTGTGCTTGTACGAGTTAATCATGTTTAATGTGTTAATTTTACTTCGCTTTGCTGACGGGAATGCGAAGAGAGAGGGGGGAGAGATTGTCGGGGTGGGGTGGGGGGGAGAGAAGGGGAGGGGGAGAGAGCGACGCCTCACCACACATCGCTATACACTGTTGTAAGGAGGGGTGCGATGAGTGAATGGAAACAAGAGAAGGAGAAGTAGAGGTGTGTGTGCTGTACTTTATGAGGAGGTGGAGTTAGCAAAGAGAATGTTTCACTTTGTGAACACACACACACACACACACACACACACACACACACACACACACACACACACACACACACACACACACACACACACACACACACACACACACACACCTAATTATGTCATTGATGTGTTCCTGGAAGACAACATTGAAATTGAACCTCAAAATTCCATTGGCTTAATGTATTAAAGGGGGAATGTGTTCCTGACTGAAAAGATACAAAACAAGAGTGACCGTACTCTGGTCACAAGCTGCGACAAAAATTTATATATATATATATATATATATATATATATATATATATATATATATATATATATATATATATATATACATATATATATACATATATATATATATATATATATATATATATATATATACATATACATGTACATATATATATATATATACATATATATATACATATACATATACATATACATATACATATACATATACATATACATATACATATACATGTACATGTACATATACATATACATATACATATACATATACATATACATATACATATACATATACATATACATATACATATACATATACATATACATATACATATACATATACATATACATATACATATACATATACATATACATATACATATACATATATATATATATATATATATATATATATATATATATATAGTGTCGGCCGCGATCCGACCGCTCTGAAGGAGCCGCAAGTCGAGTCGGCCCGACCGATCGCCTGGAATATAGATCGCCGCCCGGATAAGTCCGAGTCGACGGGTCCTTGTACAAGAACTGAAATACGCCAATGGGCAGACCACGTGGGGTAGGGTCGATTGCCAATCTTCAATTTACCTAAATACCCACGTGATCCAACCACCGGGGTATTCCACCCTTGAAGGAACTCGTACGGAACAAGCCGCTGAGGCGAGCCTGTCCCGTGTGCGATTCCGATCGGCTTAATCGCCGAGAACCATCGGTCCAAATGTCCCCCTTTTTACGGCAAACCAACGGCTTTCTAACTCCCAACACATGGAATGCTCAGTCAATGAAAGATTCCACGCAACGAGCTGAAAACATTTAACAATTGGGGTATTTATTAATAATAATGGGGAACTGGGGAAGCACGTAAGAGCAGAACTTTTCCGACTATACGAAATGCAATGCAAACATTTACAGCACACAAAGCACTTAACAATTTCCTACTTATTAGACGGCCCCACGGACACACGTATGCACACACACACCCAATAAATGGTGGCTGAGGCCTTTAATAACGGTCTCCAGCTCGGAGGACAGGTGAGCTGAAACCCAGGACCTATCTCGAATCTCTCCACCTCGTGTGGTCTTCAAGTTGTTTGGACCCGGGCTCCAGCGAGAGCGAGCTGGATCCAATCGCCGTGAGCCGCGACCCTTCCCGAGCTCCAGCGAATCCTCTCGCGCTTCTCAACACGTGCTGGTGAGACGAGGCACCGATCCTTCCCGTCGATGCGTCGCTTCCCCGAGAAACCACCTCCAAGATTAGGCCGATGAGTCACACCAAGCCGGGAACCAAACAGAGAACAAAGAGCTCCACGAATCAAGAAGAAGAAGCCACCACTCGCAGCTCGAGCCGAGCAACCGGCTCAACTCTCTCCCAAACAAAGCAGCTCTCCAAGAAGTCTACCGAGCCAAGCAGAAGCCGAAGGCCCACTGAACCACCAAAGCAAAAAGCCTCCTCCCTAACCCAAGCCAAGCAGGACCCGACGGCCTGCTGAACGACCACTCTTCCCGAACAAAGAAAGGATCTCGTCTTTATCCTTCTCCGCCCTCTCCCCACGCCCGGCATGACTCGTGCCCTCGTGATCCATGCTCAACCACGGGTGGGAGGGAGTTGTTGACGTCATGAATCACGGGACGGAAGGGCTCTTCTTCCTCTTCGCAGAAGAGGGGGAGGGACGTCTCCATTGTTTCGTGATCGCTCCCTAACTATTGAATTGAATAACACAGCGCACTTCATCGATTTCTTCCCATTAAACAATGGAAGGTGAACTATCGAGGGAACAAGCACTTATCGACATAACTGACTAAAGGAACCTGAATGTTGTGTGCAATCAAATTCCCAAATTCGTAACACTATATATGTCTCACCGCCTCTGTCCACTCGACTCCCTCATCCTTGCTCATGTCCCACGTGTCTGGTGAAAGCTGGGTCTGAGAATAAAATAAAAATTTTAAATAATTATTACCCACAGTTCCAATCGTGAATGAAGCCAGATTACATTCTCCAGTCTGTCTCATTAACCTTCTGCAGTGTCTGTCCCTGTTCCCATTTGAATGAATAAAATGAGGTAGATAAGATTCATAGTGATTCTGAACAGGGGATGAGAGTGTGTGTGTGTGTGTGTGTGTGTGTGTGTGTGTGTGTGTGTGTGTGTGTGTGTGTGTGTGTGTGTGTGTGTGTGTGTGTGTGTGTGTGTGTGTGTGCGTGCGCGTGTGCCTCCATCTGCCCTCCTGCACTCTCTGTTGTAATACACCTTTTATTCATAAATACCTGGAGGTGGTCAGGGGACCTCACCATTGAGCGCGAGTGAATTGGTTTTAAAAATCCAGAAACGGGCCAATTGGGAAACGTGCATTTAAAACACACTTAAAAGATGAACAATGCGATTTGGAAACACACATTCAATGTGCGATTATAATGTTAACTCGACATCTCTCATCCACGTCAGCTTCTGCCACGGTTATATCAGAACAAGCTGATTCGTCACATGGTCACAGATGTTTAACCCCGATATGGGGCCGTTCAAAAATTACATAATGTGATTTAAAAAATTTTTTTGGGGAGGTACGGATGGGCTTTATTAAACCTTACTAATAATTTCTAATAAGATTAGATATTTTTGGGGGTCCCTCACGGTGATTAACACTCGACCCAAACAAAGCCAATGGAAATCTGATGTAACAAACTCAGACAGTGTTCGAACCACCAGAAAACCAAGACGGTGGCCATATCATTTTGTCTGGGTACCATAGTGGGTGGAGTCAAGTGACAGATGGGGGTGTGATTGGGCAGCTGTCCGAGCAATGGGTGCACGTTTCAAAAATCGACTTCCAACAAGAACCCCCACAACAACAGCAATGCGGAGCTCTTGTCGACTTGCGACGTGTCACAGGTAAAAAATGATTGGAATTTTTCAGAGTAAATTAATTAAAAAAATTTATTGTAATAAAAGAATATACATTGGGGTCTGGTTGTCTTTCTTTCCTGTGCAACACAAGGCTGCGAGTAGCATAATTGACTGAGGGTGACAGTGCTGCTGCTGATGTTACAGTGCTCATGCCACTGTAAGTTATAGCAGAGTTTTGAAATTTGGTCAGGATACCGGGGATAGTTCCCTTCTCTTCGTGAAGGACACCGCGAAGGGATCTTTCATGTCCACCAATTAATTCTGGCAGATGAGACGTCCATCTGAGGGATGGCACGCACATTGATTCATGATCCTGCCTGTGAAACACCAGGATGACATTAGAAGTGCTTCTCCTCATGGCAAGTTTTTCTCAGTTTATCGTTGTGTTGAGATTTGAACCCAGGCTAGATAGCTTGGATTGAGTGTGTGTACCTCTTGACCATCCTGCTGTGGTGTAGGGATGCATGGTGTTGATAATTATTCAGACAGAGGTTTGGGGTTGTCCAGCCTTCATCCATGTCTGACAACTTCACGAGAGGACATACTGGTTTATTCTTTGTACTTCTTCATGGTGATGGAGTTGGTGTTGAAAAATAAGTTGAGGATGTTGATGCTGCAGATTCATCAGCTCGAGGCCTTTCAACCTTCTGGAAGAAGTTAGAGTCTCCTGCATTATTTTTATTTCTTTTCAGCAAGCATTGCTTTGTAGCCACTGTAAACATTTTCCAATTCTCTCTTGACCTTGTCATTCACGTCAATAAAAAGGCAGCTTAAGACTCCTGCAAGGTGACAGCTGGTTGGCCAAGATGGTGTGCTGCCATATTGGTAACACTACTTTTTTTTTCTGATGAGTAACCCGTTAATTATCTTAAAAAGGAGTGTTTAAATTTACTCAAATCCCCAATTTTCTTGGACTTCCATTGATATGCATGCAAAGTTTTGGGCCGCTACGTTTCATGGTTTTGGAGTTGTGGAGGATGGACACACACACACACACACACACACACACACACACACACACACACACACACACACACACACACACACACACACACACACACACACACACACACACACACACACTTGTTATATATTTTATTTCTCCATTGCTTTGTTAGCTTCCCATTGATTCTGTGGTTGAAATTGATCTCTTCCCACCCCTTTCCCTCCCTTATCCCAATCCCCTGAAATATAGTCATCATTTAGAGGAGTCTATGCTTGGAGACCCACAAAAAAGTCTTCATGAAGTTGACATGGGTACGAAATAATAGGCCTGTGGTGCTCTTGACCTCCCTGCCCCCTCCCACAAACTTCCTCAACACATTCTTCCACCCTCTTGATCTCCCTTTCTCAGTTTCTACTCTAATTATATTCAAGCTTTTTGCCCTCCTTTACCGAAGATGCTTGCACTTCCTTTCTGTACGTGTTACATTTGAATACCTGTGAGGTTTTTTTCTCAAATGATTATTTTATTCATTAACTCGTAGTGCTGGTGCTGGTGGATGCTTGCGATACATGGAGCCAGTACGGTTTGGATTTCCACACCATGAGTTGCCTCAAGCAGCATGCGGATGTGCCAGCAATTCTTGTGCTTAACAAGGTGCCTTGGGATTTGGGACATTCACCAGTGGACTTTGCTCAGCTAAGGAACTTTGACTCCCTTAAATTTATTAAATCGGCAAACTGGAAGGGAGAAGAGGAAGAGAGGAAAAAAATGATGCTGTGAGGGAATGAATAAAATACAAGAGGTTTGAAGGGGGGAGATAGTGTGTTGTGTGATGCATCTGAATATGGTGGATGTAAAGGGTTTGAGCAAAATTCCTCCATTTTTAGCTCGTTCGAAAAGAGCTGTTCAAGCCACATCAATGTCCCATCAGTCCTTCCGGCAATGGGTCCATTAACATTATTGTTACCTCCACCACCGAAGGTGGAGGAGGTTGTTTTCACCCCTTTCTGTCTGTTTGTTTGTCTTTGTACAGGATATCTGAAAAAGTTGTGCACGGATCCGGATGAAATTTCGTGGACAGGTTGGGTGTGTCGCAACGACAAATTGATTCGATTTTGGTGAAGATTGGAATCCGGATCTGGATACGAGAATTATTTAATCTTTCACGTGATTCTTGACCATTGAGAGATTGGGCCAAAAACGACATGTAATGTGTAGCATGATGTTTCGAAAATGTCATGGGCCCGATATGTTCTCATGGATCAGGCATTACGTGGCAGAGGTGTGTGCTCTACCGAGTTCCCTTCTCGTTTTTTTTTTTGTTTCTATGCCTTCGCGACAAAGTCTCTCGAGGCATTATGCTTTGTGGTTGTCTGTCCGTGCATCCGCGATTTTATTACTGCGATAACTTGAGAACAGCTGAAGGGATCCAAGTATAACTTGGTACAAGTATGTATAATGATTTGAAGATGAACTGCTAAGATTATGAGGGTGAAGAGGTCAAAGGTCCCATGAAGTAAAGCCTCTGTTACCGTGCCACCTTGCGAACCAGTGATGGGATTTTAACCAGGCTTGCGAGAAGTATATATTATAATGCAAAGATTAACTGATTAGATTTTGGCATAAAAAGGTCAGAGGTCATGTCAGGTATAATTGTGATACTTGAGACTCGCTGAAGGGATTTAAAAAAAACAAGTATGTATAATGATGTAATAGTGTGGGCAGAAGCATATCTGTCTCGTCTCTCTCTACTTCTCTGAGGTGACTCAACAGATCGTTTTCATGAGGTCTGTGCGCAAAAAGTAATGGAGCCCTTTTATTTCATTTCCATCCAGGTGCTGAGATAATTAACTTGTTCACTCAAAATGTAATCTCTATTTGTATGTCCATCACATAATTGATTCATCTCATGAGATTGTGAATTCAATTTTTAAAAAAACGATGTTTCGTCTCCATTGAATTTAAATCTCTTAACTTAATTTGATCTTAATCGTAATTTAATTTAAGCTCTTCATGCTTTGAAGAACGAGAAAGAAACGAGTAGCGGGGGGACAGAGTTTGGGGAGAATGGAACGCTTTTCATCAATTCAGGACCTTCTCTCCTGCTTAGTTTTCACTGTGCGGATACAAATGTGTTATCAGGCCTTTCGGCCCCCACGGGCCCCAAATTTTCCATCGAATTAACTTTATCACCGAATGCACTAATGGTGCAAACACATTAAAGTATCATTGACAAGCTATTTTATGTAATGAAGGTTTTGTTTGCTGGGTGTGAGTCCTGGAGCTTGTCGTGAAGGCTGAGCGATGGAGGCCAATTGCGTGCACTGTTGGCGAGTGATTGATGCCTGCTGCTTTATGCTTGCAGGTGGATGCGGTTAAACCCAAGAGGAAGCTGCTGGAGATCACGGAGAACCTCACGGGAGGTTTCATCGGTGGCAGCAACAGGGCTGGCCCATCAAAACGGAAAGTTGTGCGAGGAGTGGATGTGGCCAATGTTGAGCCTCCTCTGCGTGATAGGCCGGGCAGCATTGATGAAGGAAATCCTGGCTTGATTGACAGTACATACAGTTGCAACGAGGCTGCAATTTCTGAGGATAACGGACAGAAAGATCGGGTCTGGTGGGGATTTAAAGAGGTATTCATGATCTCAGCTTTGAACAATGAGGAGGTGGAT
>NC_140964.1:8120048-8150048 GCF_056783735.1 Eptatretus burgeri | reverse complement strand
CCCAACATGCCCATAGAAATCTGCTCCAATCACTCTTTCTTCCTTGGATACACTATCCACCACTTCATCTAACTCACTCTAGAAATCTTCTTTATATTCCATCTCACACCCCACTTGTGGGGAAAATGCACTGATGACATTCATCACCACCCCTTCAATTTCCAACTTCACACTCATCACTCGGTCAGACACTCTCCTGACCTCCAATACCCTCTAAACATAATCCTCCTTCAGGATTACCCCTGCACCATTTCTCCTCCCATCCACACCATGGTAGAACAGTTTGAAACCACCTCCAATGCTCCTAGCCTTACACCCCATCCATTTGTTCTCTTGTACACACAGTATGTCCACCTTTCTCCTCTCCATCATATCAGCCAACTCTCACCCTTTGCCAATCATAGTACCAACATTCAAAGTTCCAACTGTCACCTCCACACTTCTACGCTTCCACCTCTTCGACTGCCTCTGGACCCGCCTTCCCCCTCTCCTTCTCCTCCTTCGCCCAGCAGTAACAGTTTCCACCGGTACCCTGCTGGCCAACAGTACCGGTGGCGGTCGTTGGTAACCCGGTCCTCGACCGATCTGGTATGGAAATCCGCTTTATGATCCGCATATTGATTTGGCACAGGTTTTACGCCGGATGTCCTTCCTGATGCATCCCTCCCCATTTATCCGGGCTTGAGACCGGCGCTGAGAGTGCACCAACTTGTGCAACCACAGTGGCTGCAACCACAGGTCCAACCATGTATCCATCCATCCATTGGGACCATATTCTGTGCAGAGCGTTGGTGCTGCCTAAGCAGTCTCCTTGGCGATTGGGCACAATCATGGATGGGTCGCCACTCTGACACGGGATACCAGCATGCTGGCACTCATTTTGCCGACCACCTCGGAAGGATGACAGGCAGAGTCAACCCCACCTGGTATTAATTCAACAGCGATGCAGCATTTGAACTCAGGACCCTGGGATTCCAAGCCCACCACTCCAAACATAAAGCCAACACCAGGCATAATAACCGTATGCATGAATATAAGTGCATTTGAAACATAAGCGCATGTAAAAAAACATCATGGTAAGCCTTTGAAAACTGAAAATATTATCAACTCGAACATGACAGTATTTCTTGTTTCATTGGCACATAAACTTTAAGTCCGAATTTCCGATATGCCTTGCACTGCTACTTAAAAGAGTTGTACATTCAAAACAACGGTTTTTTTTGTTTGTTTGTAACTTACGAAATCTAAAGATTTCGTAAGTATATTGATGACTTCCGTCCTCTGTGTGTTTGTGTGTTTGTTTGGAGGCACGATAACTCGAGAACGGAAGAAGCTACCAGTGTCAAATTACACCACGTGATTCAGGAGGGTGATGGCTAGTGCTGATTAGATTTTGGTCAAAATTGGTCAAAGGTCAAGGTCACAGTGAGGTCAAACATCCAAAAAAAAGTTATAACTCGAGAATGGAAGAAGCTACCAATGTCAAATTACACCACGTGATTCAGGAGGGTGATGGCTAGCGCTGATTAGATTTTGATCAAAATCGGTCAAAGGTCAAGGTCACAGTGAGGTCAAACATTCGACCTTTGATGGTTTGGTACAGAATCATCGTAGAAACTTCTGGTTTGCGTCGCTACCTTCTCTCGAGACAGCTTTTATTAGATAAGGTCAGAGGTCAAGTCGACGATTTCGTAAGTAGCAGTCTATGACTGCTTGTTTGTTTTTTCATAAAGGGCTGTAAAAGGGTGTCTTACGACCTTTTACGATGAAGGGCCGTAAAACAACATTTTTCTCATCACAATCAAAATGGACACGCCAGTGAAGCATCCATCATACACCCGTGAAAAGAAGGTTGAGATCATTGCGTTTTGTAACTCGTGTAAGAGATTTGGACTTAACAGGCGCACTTTGATGTGAATGATGAAGAATGAGGAAATAATTTTTCAGTGTGAAAGGTTTAACGAAGATAGGGAGCGAAATACGGGACTTTTACCAAACATGGAAAACGAACTTCTTGTGGAGTATTAACAGATACGTACTTGAGGATTGAAAGTGAAGCATTGGTGGGTTAAGACACGAGCCAACCAACTCTGCAGTGAGAAGTACTTCAACGCCAACTTTAAGTTTTCGAGTGCTTGGTTCGACACATTCAACAAGAGTTACGGGATATCATACAGAGCCCATACTAACAATCTCAAAAGCAGCATATCGGATAAACGGGAGAAAGTGGAGAGCGTCCATAAGTTTATGGAGTCGCCAATGAAGGTACAAAGAACAGAGAAATTGAACATTTTCATTTTGGCTCAAGTAAGGTCAGGTATGGGAAAATGCACCGGCACACGAGTTGCTGTGTCCATTTTCCGCCGGTACTCCAGGGGCCTCCATCTGGCCATCCCCCAGGCAGATGCCTAACCCATCCCCATCTCCTTGAGATGCTGATCAACCTGCTTCAACCACGAGGCACACGGTCCTCCCATTGACCTCCTCCACTCACAATGCTCCCTCGCTGAGAGAATCTGGTGAGCAGGATTAGCGTCAGGAAAATGAGTAACGTGTCCATACAGCCGCAGCTGACGCTTTGGACTATGCAGGTAACAAATCTCATTTGAGGCTCTCTCAGAAACCGCTCGTTGGACACAAAGTCCGACTTGCGAGAGCCAAGGATTCTCCGAAGAGACCTGGTACCAAAGGAATTAAGTTGCCATCTCAGATCCCTGGTCAGAGTCTGAGTCTCACATCCGTAAAGCAGGACTGGAAGCACCAAGGACCTGAAGACTCGGATTTTCGTCCTCCCGCACAGGTACCGACAGTGCCACACCCCATGATCCATTGAATCCATGACTCTCCAGGCCCGACCCAGACGTCGAGTGACCTCCGGCTCACAGCCAGCAGAGACATGAATATCAATGCCAAGGAAAGTGAATCTCTCTGTGACCTCAACATCCTCACCACAAACAGGAACAGACAAGATGGCAGCATCCAAGATGTCATTGAAAGCCTGGATCTTAGTTTTGACCCAGGAAACCTGTAACCGAGTGGCTCCGACTTCTCTTCTCAATCAGCACCTTTAGGGCCCCCAAAAAGATATCCAGAGTCTCCGCAAAATGACTGCATCATCTGCGAAATCAAGGTCAGAGATCTTGACATTCCCAAACGATGTACTGCAGCTTCATAACTCCAATATCCTCCCGAGAATCCAGTCCATCACAAACACTGAAAAATGTGGGGGCCAGTACACACCCCTGATGAACTCCAGTAACAACTGGAAATAAGTCAGAGATTGTACCACCACATCCCTCAGCACTCTCAGTACCAGAGTCGAGTTCAGACATCAGATCGATCAGTTTTGGTGGCATCCCACAAAGACCAAGAATCCTCCAGAGGACATCCTGATTCACTGAATTGAATGCATTGCAGTGAGCAACATAGGCTGCAAGCAGTCCCTGCCGAAACTCTCGACAACTTTCGGTGAGGACCCGAAAAGCAAGGATAGGGTCAATCGTTGACCTCTTTGGTGTAAAAGCCTGACTGCTTTGGGTGCTAGTGCTCAAGCAGATGGTGGCAAACCCTATCAAGAATTATCCGAGCAAAGACCTTGCCCGGCACTGAGATCAGCATCACCCCTCAGTAGTTGTTGCAGTCCTGGTGATCACCTTCCCTTTCCAGAGAGGGACAACAAGGCCCCTCTTTCAGTCAGTTGGGATGATGCCTGTGTTCCAAGCAGAGCACAGAACTGCATGCAATGACACAAGTGCAACATTTCCACCAGCCTTGAGAAGTTCAGCATGGATGCCACAGATCCTTGGAGCTTTACCCCGTTTAAACCGCTTCACCGCTGCCTGTTTGAACAAACGAAGGTGGATCGCAGTTGATTGGAGGGTCAGCAATACGGATAGAAACACCCCTGACATCCAACTTGGCAGCTGCTGGTTCAGCCGAGTACAGCCGCTCAAAATGACCGGCATTGCGGGCCTTCACTTCGGACTCCTCTGGCAATTGCCCACCACCCTCTGCTCTAACTGTAATACACCGAGGGATGGTCTTGGAGGAGCGCAATGCGTGAATTCCCCTGAAAGCATGATGAGAATCACTTGACTACAGGTGATGCTCTACCCCCTCAGATTATTCGCACACGGGCCTCCTTGTCCACCCTCAGCGCACGTACGGTTTTATGCCTCAACTTCCTGAACAGCTTAGCTCTGCCATTAAGCCTGGCTCTGCGACTGTTCAATGGTATCGAGTGTCCCTTGAGAGACACAATTCTTCTTCACCCTTCGGTGAGTTCCAAGACATCCACCGGCAACGTCAAGGATGGTGGTCTTGAAAGCACTGCTCAACTCTTCAGGATTCGCGAAAGGACCCAGACCCCACAGATCTCCACTCAGCTTGTTTATCGACTCCTCAGCCACCCTCTCATCCTGGAGCTTGCCAACATCCAGCTTTGGCTGGGATGGTATCATTCTCCCGGATTTAAGCTGCAACTTCAGAGTTGCTACAACAAGCCTGTGGTTGGTATTGAGAACTGAGCACTCCAGTCGACCCTGCAGTCCTGGATCATCCTCCAGCAACCATCAACGAGCACATGGTCAATCTCCTTTGCCACACCGCCAGCATTGGAATACCAAGTCCAGCGATGAGCCTGTGGGTGCTGAAACCATGAACCAGCCACACTAAGTCCATGACTTCCTGCCAAGTCAAGGAACTTGGTGCTATTCTGGTTCACAGTTCCAGACCCATGGGGACCAACACATGTCTCATAACCATCCCTATCAGTTCCATTCGATGCATTGAAATCCTCCAAGACTGGAAGAGTATCTCGCCTGGGGCACTGATCAACCACAGACTTGAGCATGGCATGGAATGCGTCCTTCACAGTGACATCACTCGCCTCAGTCGGAGCAAATATCGAGACCAGGTAAACGACACCCAAGGAGTGACAAATCCTTCGGATCATAATACACTCGTTGACTGGTTTACCTCAATTCTCATTGGAGTCAGCTTATTGGACACAGGCACAGCAACTCTTTGGGCATGGTAACCATCAGAGCGACTATACACCAATTAATAGGAGTAACAACCTGCCATGATCTCGCCACTATCCCGTCTCCGAGCCTCAGAGAGTGCTGCAATACTGATGTTCAAACACTGGAGCTTAGAGGACAGCAGAGACAGGTGATCATCCTCTCTTCGGGATAGGACATTCCAGGCACCCACCGGAAGGGACCGCCTCACGTTAACCCAAGGAGACACCATCTGGCGGACGACACCTCAGCACCACCCCGACACACACGACTGCACTCTTACCCGGGAAGGTTACCCGTGGTTTCCCTCCTATCATCAAAGAGTGGGGGTCCCGAAGGTTTTGCCCCAATCCTGTCATTCGGAGAGCTGCCCTGCGAAGCGTAGCTGTACAGGAGATCCTCCCACGGAGTGGGTTTTTAGTTTTCTTTGCGCTTTTGTTGTGTTTTGCGGAGTGAAGGATTTTACCGTGGCCGGAGTGCAAATCCTACCACCAACCCCCTAAAAAGAGGAACCCAACTGCAGGAGGACGTCCGCAAGACACAGTTGGGCACTAGATATGGACAGCTGTTGGTTTACAAGGAGCTCCTCCACCCTTTGGCAGGTTTTGTTTTTAATCCTGTTGGGTGTCCATATCCATACACCCTCCTCACCACGAAACTTGGTGGGGAAGACTGTTTAGTCGCCGCAACCCGACCATGGAACAAGTTCCTACAGGTTTAGATGGTACCTGCAGCAAGTCACAGATGTTATCTTGCATGACTTACAGTGGGGAGAACAAGTATTTGATACACTGCCGATTTTGCAGGTTTTCCCACTGACAAAGCACGTAGAGGTCTGTAATTTTTATCATAGGTACACTTCAACTGTGAAAGACGGAATCTAAAACAAAAATCCTGAAAATCACATTGTATGATTTTTAAATAATTAATTTGCATTTTATTGCATGAAATAAGTGTTTGATCACCTCCCAACCAGTAAGAATTCTGGCTCTCACAGACCTGTTAGTTTTGTCTTTAAGAAGCCCTCCCATTCTGCACTCATTACCTGTATTAACTGCACCTGTTTGAACTCGTTATCTGCATAAAAGACAGCTGTCCACACTCAATCAATCAGACTCCAACCTCTCCACAATGGGCAAGACCAGAGAGCTGTCTAAGGACATCGGGGACAAAATTGTAGACTTGCACAAGGCTGGGATGGGCTACAGGACAATAGGCAAGCAGCTTGGTGAGAAGGCAACAACTGTTGGCACAATTATTAGAAAATGGAAGAAGTTCAAGATAACAGTCAATCTCCCTCGGTCTGGGGCTCCATGCAAGATCTCACTTCGTGGAGCCTCAATGATCATGAGAAAGGTGAGGGATCAGCCCAGAACTACACGGCAGGACCTGGTCAATGACCTGAAGAGAGCTGGGACCACAGTATCAAAGAAAACCATAAGTGACACACTACGCCGTCATGGATTAAAATCCTGCAGCGCACGCAAGGTCCCTCTGCTCAAGCCAGCGCATGTCCAGGCCCGTCTGAAGTTTGCCAATGACCATCTGGATGATCCAGAGGAGGAATGGGAGAAGGTCATGTGGTCTGATGAGACCAAAATAGTGCTTTTTGGTTTAAACTCCACTCGCCGTGTTTGGAGGAAGAAGAAGGATGAGTACAACCCCAAGAACACCATCCCAACCGTGAAGCGTGGAGGTGGAAACATCATTCTTTGGGGATGCTTTTCTGCAAAGGGACAGGACGACTGCACCGTATTGATGGGAGGATTTTGGGGCCATGTATCGTGAGATCTTGGCCAACAACCTCCTTCCCTCAACAAGAGCATTGAAGATGGGGGCGTGGCTGGGTCTTCCAGCATGACAACGACCCGAAACACACAGCCAGGGCAACTAAGGAGTGGCTCCGTAAGAAGCATCTCAAGGTCCTGGAGTGGCCTAGCCAGTCTCCAGACCTGAACCCATTAGAAAATCTTTGGAGGGAGCTGAAAGTCTGTGTTGCCCAGCGACAGCCCCGAAACCTGAAGGATCTGGAGAAGATCTGTATGGAGGAGTGGGCCAAAATCCCTGCTGCAGTCTGTGCAAACCTGGTTAAGAACTACAGGAAACGTCTGATCTCTGTAATTGCAAACCAAGGTTTCTGCACCAAATATTAAGTTCTGTTTTTCTGATGTATCAAATACTTATTTCATGCAATATAATGCAAAATAATTATTTTAAAATCATACAATGTGATTTTCAGGATTTTTTGTTTTAGATTCCATCTTTCACAGTTGAACTGTACCTATGATGAAAATTACAGACCTCTCGGTGCTTTATAAGTGGGAAAACCTGCAAAATCGGCAGTGTATCAAATACTTGTTCTCCCCACTGTAACTTAACTAATATCACCTTATCATAGCATGTAATATTAATTTAGTGTATATCCTTGTTATGATAGTACGTAATATTAATTTAGTGTTTATCCTTCTGATGAGAGTATGTAATAATAATTTGGTGTATATCTTCATGATAGTATGTCATTAATTTTGTGTGTACCCTTGTTATGACAGTATGTAATATTAATTTAGGGTATATCCTTTTTGTGATCGTATGAAATATTAATTTAGTGTACTGTCTATCCTTATGATAGTATGCAATATTAATTTAGTGTATATCATTGTTATGATAGTATGCAATATTAATTTAGTGTATATCATTGTTATGATAGCATGTGATATTAATTTAGTGTACATCTTTGTTATGAAAGTATGTAATATTAATTGAGTGTATATCCTTGTTTTGACAGTGTGTAATATTAATTGAGTGTTTATCCTTCTTATGATTGTATGTAAAAATAATTTAGTGTATATCCTAATGATAGTATGTCGTATTAATTTTGTGTATATCTTTGTGTTGAAAGTATGTAATATTAATTTTGTGTATATCCTTATGAAAGTATGTATTATTAATTTGGTGTTTATCCTTGTGAAAGTACGTAATATTAATTGTGTTTATCCTTGTCATGATAGAATGTAATATTAATTTAGTGTATATCCTTGTTATGACAATGTAATATTTATTAAGTGTTTATCCTTGTGATAGTATAATATTAATTTGGTGTATATCCTTGTGATGACAATGTAATATTGTTACGAATCTGGAACCCATCGCACACAACAGCCAGAGTCCTTAAAGATCAGTTATATCGGTAAGTATGTGTTTTTAGGTAGGGTCCCATCCTATGTTTAATGGGTGATTAATTGTACGTGCGCTGTGAATTATTTAATAGTTAGGATTTTTACACCAACAACTACAGCTGCTACTACTACATCCACTACAACTACATCCACTACAACAACGCCACCTTTCCGCACTCGACCGGTCGCCATTCCGCACGTGTTTTTGGCTGAGGACGTGGGTGGAGCCTTCGTCGCCTCGGGTCGAAGCTCCGCTCCGAGGAGGGGCAGAGAGCGTTTCCTCCAGCCAATGAGCGGAGGGCGAGCACCACACGCGCTCCCCAGCCAATCGGGAGGCCGCCACGAATCGCCTGACAACCCACCGTCCAATCAGGAGGCGAGTGGCGGGGAGAAGAAGCCCCTCCCTACTCAAAGGGGAGAGGACGGCAGTTCAGAGGATCGTGGTGATTGCGGCAGACGGTCGGAGATTGGCTTGGTCTGGACCAGTTTTTCGGGAGACCGTGTGATCGTGGCGACTGCGGAGGGTTCTGCAGACGGTCGTGGTTGGAGCGGTCTGCGGTCCTTTGGAGGGCAGGTCTGGTAGTCGAGCAGCCAGGATCCTAAGCCATGGATTTCGGGTCGTGGGTTCGAGTCCCACCAGTGGTTCGGAGTCGGTGTGGCCGCACGAAGCGGACAGGTATCCCAGCCCGGCTTGACTGAGATCGACCCACGGGGTCCAGTTCGTGTGTGTGTGTGTGTGTGTGTGTGTGTGTGTGTGTGTGTGTGTGTGTGTGTGTGTGTGTGTGTGTGTGTGTGTGTGTGTGTGTGTGTGTGTGTGTGTGTGTGTGTGTGTGTGTATGTGTGTGTCCGTGGGCCCCGTCTGTTAAGTGCTTGCTTCAGCAAATAGGCCTGTCGTGAGAGTCAGGGTTTCATGAAGAGAGTTCCAACAAGGATCTACAACATCTTCATCCCTGGTTAGTGTTGTAGTATATCCCCGTGCTTGGTTAAGTGTTTTCTTTTCATATTACATTTCTTTTATTCGTGATAACTCTGCTCTGTGTCTCCCCTCCCCGATTATTGTTATAAATAAATCCCTTTTGTTAAATGTTCCAGCTCGTTTCTGTTTCTTTCATTGGCTTGGCACACTGTGTATTGAGAGACAGCGAGGGTAAATTGTTCATTTGGTCTGGCACGGCTCTGGTAACTCCGCTCGGTTACGCCGGATCCGAGTCTTTACCTGCGACTCGGATCGGACAGAGTCGGCCGAGGGTGTGGTTCCCCGGTAGTTGGACTGTGTGGGTATTCAGGTGTATTGAAATTAGGCAATTAACCCTACCCCACGTGGTCGAATTATTGGCGATTCATGGTCCTGTAAGGGACCCGTGCCTTCCAGACTTATCCGAGGGTCACGACCTAAATTCCGGTGTGTTCGGTGGAGCCGACTCCACTGCTCCCTCTAGCGGTCGTGCTCGCCACCGATACCCGGCTCCATAACAATATTAATTTCGTGTTTATCCTTGTGATAGCATGTAATATTTATTTAGTGTATATCCTTGTGATTACAGTATGTAATATTAATTTAGTGCATATCCTTGTGATAGCATGTAATATTTATTTAGTGTATATCCTTGTGATGACAGTATGTAATATTAATTTAGTGCATACCCTTGTTATGATAGTATGTAATATTTATTTAATGTATATCCTTGTGATGACAGTATGTAATATTAATTTAGTGCATATCCTTGTGATGACAGTATGTAATATTCATTGAGAGTATATCCTTGTGATGACAGTATGTAATATTTATTTAGTGTATATCCTTGTGATGACAGTATGTAATATTTATTTAGTGTATATCCTTGTGATGACAGTATGTAATATTAATTTAGTGCATATCCTTATGACAGTATGTATGTTGTATTTATTTAATGTATATCCTTGTGATTGTTCGTAATATTAATTTTGTGTTTTTCCTTGTGGTGACAGAATGTAATATTTATTTAGTGTATATCCTTGTGATGACAGTATGTAATATTTATTTAGTGTATATCCTTGTGATGACAGTATGTAATATTAATTTAGTGCATATCCTTGTGATGACAGTATGTAATATTCATTTAGAGTATATCCTTGTGATGACAGTATGTAATATTAATTTAGTGTATATCCTTGTGATGACAGTATGTAATATTTATTTAGTGTATATCCTTCTGATGACAGTATGTAATATTTATTTAGTGTATATCCTTGTGATGACAGTATGTAATATTAATTTAGTGCATATCCTTATGACAGCATGTATGTTATATTTATTTAATGTATATCCTTGTGATTGTTCGTAATATTAATTTGGTGTTTTTCCTTGTGGTGACAGAATGTAATATTTATTTAGTGTATATCCTTGTGATGACAGTCTGTAATATTTATTTTTTAGTGTATATCCTTGTGATGACAGTATGTAATATTAATTTAGTGCATATCCTTGTTATGATAGTGTGTATGTAATATTTATTTAATGTTTATCCTTGTGATAGTACGTAATATTAATTTGGTGTATATCCTTGTGATGACAGTATGTAATATTTATGTTGTGTATATCCTTGTTATGACTATGTAATATTAATTTAGTGTATATCATTGTTATGATGGCATGTGATATTAATTTAGTGTATGTCCTTGTTATGATAGTATGTCATATTTATTTAGTGTTTCTCCTTGTTATGATCGTGTTTAATATTAATTTAGTGTATATCCTTGTTATGATAGTATGTAAAATTAATTTCATGTTGTAGATCCTTGTTGGAACTCTCTTCATGAAACCCTGACTCTCACGACAGGCCTATTTGCTGAAGCAAGCCCGACCTGGTGTGTGGACATTCCACAGTGAAGTTATCACAAACTTGACTCCACAAGCCATCTGTGCCAACATTGTCCGCTCGCATTTGTTGGAGAACCTTCCCCAGGAGGTACCTTACTGCATTACTCAGGTGATCTCTTCCATTTCTATTTTTACACTTTTGCGGGGTGGGGGTGTACTCCACGTTGGTGTAGTGGATTTATTTTAAAAATATAGCCAAATGTTTTGGCTCTTAAGATTCTTGGAACAGCCATCAAAGCAAACAATTGACACAAATAAATGTCAGTCAGTCCCTCAGTCTCCTCCATTACTCCAAAACTATGAAACCGAAGGCTCCAAACTTTGCATGCATATGAAGGAAAATCCAAGGTAGTACATGAATGAAATCTGGGTATTTAGGTTTATTTAAACACCCTTTTTGAAGATAATTAACAGCCTTATTTCATTTTATCCTTTATCAAGGTGACAGCCACTGCCAGCCCTCTGTTAACTTGCTGGGGGTCTTAGTTCACCATTTTTTTTTGGCCTGCTCAACAAGGCCTCGACTTGGAACAAGCTGCAATCGTTTCTTAACGATATTTTTTTTTCACTTTCCTCACTCGTATTATCGAATGCTTGATCAGCATACTTATGAATCACTGGATACATCGCAATGCTTATAACCGCCCGGAGATGCCAGCGTTCATGGTTTTATTTCATTTCCGCACATGCCATAACCTTGAGAATCTCTTAATTTGAGCCAAATTTCAAAATTTAAACTTCCTAATTGACCTCAGGCAGTAGTTCCGATTGCTAACAAAAAGTGTTCATTTGTCCAATTTGGACATCCTTGCTACCCCACCCCGCCTTTCTCTCACTGTCCCACTTCCCCCCCCCTTTCCCTCCCACTCTTTGTCTTCTCCCCCCCCCCCTTTTCCTTCCCACCCTCCTCTCCCCCCTTCCATCTCCTCTCTCTCTTTTCACTCTCTCTCCCACCCCTCACTCCCTCTCCCACCCCTCACTCCCTCTCCCACCCCCTCACTCCCTCTCCCACCCCCTCACTCCCTCTTCCACCCCCTCACTCCCTCTTCCACCCCCTCACTCCCTCTTCCACCCCTCACTCCCTCTTCCACCCCCCCTCACTCCCTCTTCCACCCCCCCTCACTCCCTCTTCCACCCCTCCTCACCCCCCCTTAAATATTCCAATCAGTGAAGCAACAGGTTGTAATTAATAGTATATGAATAAATAGAGTGGAACTGCCATGTTTGTTGCGGTAAAGTAACTGAACAGGCAATGTCAAGCTCGTTCTGCTGGAGATGTGATGGTTTCAGGGATGATGTACAGTTCCTGCTGTTTTGTGCACTTTTATGGGTACAAAAATAGGAACCATTAAATGTGCAGGAAATGCATATAGATGAGTTGTGTGTTTTTTTTAATCGATCATTATACAACATTGGATTCATAAAGGTACCTGGGAGTAATGAGGGTTTATCAATAGGACGTGTGGCGTACGTGCGCTTTCCAAACACCATGATCCTCCAATCGACTTCACAGGTTACATTTGAGGGAGAGGCGTAGACGTACATCCATAAATTATAGATGTACGTCTGCACCACTCCCTCAAATATAACCTTTGAAGTTGATTGGTGGGTGTCATGATGCTTGGTAAACGCACATATGCCACATGTCCTATTTTTACAATCAAATTATACGGAGAAAGAAAGGGTTAAAATGGCCACAAGACTTGTCCAATTCAATCATAAAATGCAGCACCTGCCTCGTACCTGTGGTTTTTGAGAGTAAAGGTTGCAGGGCAATGCTGAACGCTGATAGGCGAGTAACTTGTGTGTAGACGATTGATGACGAGCAAGGATTCGTTTGATTCTTTATTTTGCTCAGTTCGTTCATTTCATGTGTGACAGGTTGGGTTCAACTTCATTGCACAGGTATGTTTCGGTTTTGTGTGACTTGACCCTAAGGATCGGCAGTGGTTGCAAAGAAGACTATTCTAGTTGAGTGTTCGTTCCATTCTTCCGCAAGATGTTACGATGCACGAATAAATGTATGATGTGCCCGGAGCTATGATTGCAACTGTCTCTGTCGTAACTGTTGCATGGTCATTTTCTGGAGTAACCTTGTGTTCAATGCCTCACATCCTCCCAGAGCACAGAATTGTGGGAAGAGGGTGCTGGAGGTGAGTTGAAGATTGTCCAGAAACTGATTGTTTCCAAGAAATCGCATCTGGTGAGCATCTAGCTGTTTTGATAATGCAGTTTTGGCCTTGTGTGTAATATTCATGGTAGATCATTATTCGTGTTTGCTGAGCTTAAGGGGGAGGGATCACCTATGTACAAGTGCACACACACACACACACACACACACACACACACACACACACACACACACACACACACACACACACACACACACGTACCAAGTGTATTATGGGTACCTGGAGCCACCGCTCACAATTAACTTCATGGTATGGTGGGTTGCTTAACCACAAATGCCAATCAGTTAACCACGAGTTCCAGTGTCCACGGTCTAATTTGCCGTTTAACAAGAGGTCACGTGGACTCCTGACCGGAGAACGCACCTTCCGCGATGCATCAATCTTATCTTGATTAGATCTTAATTAGGGCGGCCAAGCGTTTACTGCTGGTGCGTACCGACTAAGACAGGTTAATTCGTTTGGTAATTACCTCCCAGTCTATCTAAGTTCAGACAATGCTGGATCAATGGAAGGAAATGACAAACATGGACAGGTGGAAACGTCAACAAGGAATTTATTATGAAGAAAAATAAATAAACTGAAGAACTTTTTATTTCTTTGTGATGTAAATGGATGAATTCAAATCAATCAAAATAATCTCAAATGAAGAATTAAACAGGCATTGAGAGAAAAGTAGACAAAGAGCAGATGCTTATCACGATGCCTTACTTAACAATTAAACACAGAGACTTCAGCCAAATCCAGCGTGCCTATTGGCGCATCGCTGCACATAACCTCCATCCGTCAACCCTCGCGATCATTCCTTCCCCACCATCGAACAAGATGCAACACTCCCAATTAACACAGGCCTGGCTTACGACGCCATGTTCGGGGTGCTGGACGGGTGCCAGAAGGTGGCCATTTGCCACAATTGCCAAGCGAAAACGTGGGGCGCTCACAAAACGTTAACGGCGGCCATCGCCTCTCCGTTCAGCCCGACTTGAGCAGGAACTAGCCAGTGTCCGTGGAGCTGCCGAACGGGGCGTCGGGCATCAATTAAAAAGGCGTGTAGCAAACGTTGGTGAAAGGGAGGGGGTGTCAAACGTAAATGAAAAAAGGTGGATGCCTGAGGTAAATGATCCACAGCCAAGTCTGACCGCCAGAATAAACTGTCCAGAAAAAGCTTGTGTGCTTAATCAAATGTCCTGCAAGTCCAAATTGTAAATAAATAATCTATTTCCAAGCCAATGTGTCCTGATGGAAAGGGAGAGAATGAGTCTCTATTGAGCGAACGGCTATCTCTCGCGTGCATGAACGTGTCGTAAAGAGGAAAAGGTTATCCCATAAGAAGGATAGGGAACTTATTCTTTAACCTCCTCCAATGCATCATAGAGTTAGAATCCTACCAGACAAGGGGATGGGTCAATTCTGAACATGCATTGATGGAAATAACTGTCTGAGGACTTGGATGTTGTGTGCATTAGTTGGATCTGATTCTGAAATCCATAACAATATTATTTATATATGATTATATATTTTTATTATGCCTCCGCACCAAGGGTGCCGGAGGCATTATGTTTCCGGGTTGTTCGTCCGTCCGTCCGTCCATATTTTCGTTTACGCGATAACTCAAGAAGCAAATTGTAGAATTTCATCAAACTTGGTAAAAAGGTAAAGTAAGACAGGGCAATTAAGTGATTAGATTTTGGGCCAGATGTGGTAAAGGTCAAAGGTCAAGGTCAAACTGAAATTTTACTGTTTACCCCCTAACTCAAGAAATAAGACAGAATTTCATTAAACTTTGTACAAATGTAAAGTAAGACAGGTTAATTAAGTGATTAGATTTTGGGCCAGATGTAAAGGTCAAGGTCAAACTCTGAAATTTTACTGTTTTTGCCCTAACTCAAGAAATAAAAGACAGAATTTCATAAATACAATCCTTACGTTCTACTCTACTTTGCAACCTTGTAGTTTAAAACTTATCTCGGATCTTTGGGTTTCGATTCATATTTGTGTGTGGTACATTGAAATGCTTCCATGTAGCACTAACTACTTCCTATTCTATACAGCTTATAGATGAAGGGCCACCCATAGAATGTCATGGTCGCTGTTGTAATTCCCACTCTGCCAGATGGTGACATCCCTGTTGGTGTAGCCGTAGGCCAGAAGAGAGCCACTCACATGTGTTGGATTTTTCACATGTTGCTTGAAGCCATAGAGATCAAGTTGTTTCTGGACTTGTGGACAGAAGATTGTGATTGAAGTCTCCCATTATTATGGCTGGTTTCTTGGTGGCAGAGAGTGACTGTAGCAATGTGCAGAAGGCTGTTTCAAACTCATGCACAGGTGACTGGTGGTCTATATATAGTGACCATGCAAAAGTCTTGATGTTCTGGTGGCTTAATGTCAAGGCATTGTAGATCAAAGGTGGAATCATCTTTAGGCAACTTGTGTTCATGGCCTTACACAGAAGCACTGACATAGGTGCACACACTACCATGGCATTCCTGTGCTCACTTGCACTGGATCTTTCTGATGCGCATCTGTCCTTGCGTAGAAGTCTGCAATGTGGAAGAGAAAACTGTGCATCTGAGTCTTTTTGTGTGAGCCATGTTTCTGTTAGGCAAACAAGTGTGCAGTCATTGATGAGAAGCTGTAGAAGCAAGGCCTTATGATGAGCAGAAAGAGACCTCACATTGAGTACTGCAAGAAGGATTGGTTTTGGATCAGCATTGAGGGCAAGTTGTACATCACTATGATATGTCTGCAGAAGCATGTCTCTCTTCATCCTCTGAATTTCCATTTTCACCATTGCACTCAATTTTCATTTTTAAAGATCAAGGGTCAAATATGTCAATACTCAAGTGTTTGTGCTGGAGAACGGAGGCATACCCGTCGACTGCGCGCAATCAAATTACACCCAGTTATATATATATATATATATATATATATATATATATATATATATATATATATATATATATATATATATATATATATATATATATAATCATCATCACAGTACCTGTAGAAAGTTTATACACCCCCTTTCAAAATTTTCACCTTTTTTACCTTTTGCCTGGAATTAAATTGCATTAAATCAGACTTTTTCCACATCGTAACCCACAACTTCCAAATGAAAAACAAATGATACATATTTCAGAAAATTAATTTAAAATACAAAACTACAATATCTTGGTTGGATAAGTTTCCTCCCCACCCCCCTTATAATAGCAATTGTAAATTAGCTCAGGTGTTACCAATTACCCTAAAAATCACACACCAAGTTAACTGGTCTCCACCTGTGTTAAATTGTGATTCTGATTATTTCAGAATAAAACCAGCTGTTCCTGTAGGTTTTCTCTGCTGGGTAATGAATTTCACAGCAAAGACTCGACTATGAACACCAAGGAGCGAACAAAGACATCCGTCCGGGATATAGCTGTGGAAAGGCGCAGATCAGGGGATGGGTATAAAAATATTTCATCGGCCTTGAATATCTCTTGGAGCACAGTCAAGACAATCATCAATAAGTGGAAGGCATATGGTACCACCAAGACCCTGCCTAGATCAGGCTGTCCCTCCAAACTGGATGACCAAACAAGAAGTCTGATCAGAGAGGTCAATGGTAACGACAATGAGAGAGTGTCGTGTATGGGCGGAGCCCCGAGTTACGGTTGGTGGTGGTCACGTGGTTGTGGCTTCATATGTCACTACCCGCACCGAAGACTGTGCGTGCGGCCGTGGGCGCTTGGTACACCGCGAAGTCCTCCGGATCACCTGTCACGCTCCGGCCATCGAGGCTCCGGGCATCTCTCAGAGTCTGTGCGACGGCCGACGCCGCGTCTGAGTTGAATGTAATGTCCTCGTCCTTTAGCCGTGGCATTGCAGAAACCATTCCCGAGGCTTGCAAACCAGAAATAAAACGATCTCCGAGCCCGGCCGCAGTTCACTCGACGTGAATTTGCAGGCCCCGGCGAGATACCTCACCCGTGCGGCGAAACTCGCGATGCGCTTCCCTGGGCTCCTCGCCAGGTGATCGAACTCGCGCTGCGCGAACTGCGCTGATTCTCCCGGCGCTCCGAGCACCCTACAATCCAATTGCTCCGGCCAAAGACTCAAAGTCAATACCGAGGAAAACCATGCACTCTGCACGCGTCAATCCGAAACAGACTCGTCGCCAAACTGTAATGTCGTGGCAGAGGTGTGAGCAGGCAGACACGAGCCGGAGGATAGCACAACTCCGCTTTATTGCCTCGAGCAAGAGGGTGGACGTACGATGCCCATAACTCCCGCTTTATTACGTACCCGATGCACTCTACAGGCACATGACCTACAGGACACTGCTAATGACAGCACATGCTGTTCCTGACGCAACTGGTGCTACAAGTCCCTAGTGGGAGAGTCGTCACATATGAAGCCACAACCACGTGACCACCACCAACCGTGACTCGGGGCTCCGCCCATACACGACATGGAAGAGCTAATTGCTTTTATGGCAAAGACTGGTCACTGTGTGCATGTGACAACAATATCCCAAGCACTCCACAAGTCTGGCTTGTATGGTAGGGAGGCAAGAAGGAAGCCATTACTCAAAAAAGCCCACCTTGAGTCCCGTTTGAGGGATGCAAAAAATAACACTCCGGAGATTCTGAAGCCATGTGGGAAAAAGCTTTGTGGTCTGACTAAACCAAGATGGAACTCTCTGGCTTAAATGTGAAGCATTATGTTTGGCACAAACCCAACACAGCACATCACCCAAAGAGCACCGTCCCGACTGTGAAGCATGGTGGTGGCAGCATCATGTTATGGGGATGTTTTTCATCAGCAAGGACTGAGGCACTGGTCAGGATAGAAAGGAAAATGGATGGAGCAAAATACAGAAAAATCCTGGATGAAAACCTGCTGCCCTCTACAAGAAAGCTGAAATTGGGATGGAAGTTCACCTTTCAGCATGATAACGACCCGAAGCACACAGCCCAAGCTACACTGGAGTGGCTTAGGAACAAAAAGATGAATGTCCTTGAGCGGCCCAGTCAGAGCCCCGACCTAAATCCAATCTAAAATCTGTGGCATGACGTGAAGATTGCTGTCCATCAAAGCTCCCCACACAACTTCACTGAGCTTGAACAGTTTTGTACAGAAGAATTGGCAACTATTACCCAATCAAGGTGTGTAAAGTTGGTGGAGACTTATCCCAACAGATGCACAGCTGTAATTGCTGTCAAATGTGCTTCGACTCAGTAGTAACTCAGGGATATGGACACTTATCCAACCAAGATATTGTAGTTTTGTATTTTAAATTATTTTTCTGAAATTAGTTGAATTTGTTTTTCACTTGGAAGTTGTGGGTTACGATGTGTACATGCAGGTGGAAAAAGTCTGATTTAATGCAATTTAATTCCAGGCTAAAAGGCAAACAACAGGCGAAAACCAGGTGGCTGGGATTATATAAATAAATTGACTCCTCCCATGCTCTTCTTGCTGAAGAAGCTGCGTAAAGCATCCAAGAAAGCCGACCAAGTTAAGCCCTATGCTGTGTCAAACCCTTCCCAGAGTTCCTCCACAGCTGTAAAGACATTCAGAAATAGTCCACACATGAGAATCCCAATGCTGCACACCCCTGAAGCTGCCGGACCGGTTTGATCGCTTGTTGATGAATCAGCAGCGACAGTGGTCCGGCATACAAGCTGAAATATGTATACCAGCGGAAATGCCCGTTCTACACTCAGGGAAATTTGAGTATGTGGTGGGAGGGGATGTGGTGGTCGAAAGTTGAGTGGGGGAGATACCTTGTCGCCCTGGTGAACCTGACTTTAGGGGGGGGGGTGAGGATGAAAATTGGTGGGATTGTTGTAGGCTTGGGATGTTGGGGTGGGGGAATGTCAAAGTGCAAAGCCATCGTGGAGTACTGGACACACTTGATGCCAATTTCGAGCTCCACAACCATTCAGCTTCAACTTTTGCACATATATATATATATATATATATATATATATATATATACAGTCAAAGCTCGTTACTATGCCACCTCGCTTCTATGCCACTCTCGCTATTATACCACTTTTGCTCGGTCCCGACAAAATTCAATACAAAATAAATTTACTATGCCACCCCCTACTCTCGCTACCATGCCACTACTGTGTGACTGTTAAAAGGCACGAGTCGTGAAAAAGTCTGTATTGCGCAGTGCTCGATTATCACACTCACGTCCAAAGGCGAAGCGACGAACTACAGTCCAGCTGCGCACAAAATAACTCAATACGTACGCGCATAGTCAGACTGTGTCAAAACACGCGATTCTTCTCCCCGATGCCAGCCACAACAAGCCAATCACAACACGCACAACGAGACACAAAAAAGCGCGAGCACACACACAGACACGCAGGCACATGTACAACAGTGACATCATTTTTTTTTCAAATTCAGCCCATAATGTCAGCTCAGAAATGCAAGCGAACCGACTTTACGCTGAAGGAGAAGAAGGAGATCATCGATGCCGCGAAGAAGGAGCCGAATCAGTCCAAGTTGGCCAGGGAGATTAGCAAGAAATGGGGCGTCGAAGTTAAGAGAACCACCGTGAAGGGCATTCTCAGCAAGAAGGATGCAATCGAGGCTGCAATCAAAGCTGGATTTCCATCGAAGCGCATGAAGTTGACGCAGGCTCACGACCCGAAGCTTGATGAGGGAGTGCTCATGTGGCTGAAGCAATCAAGAGGACAGAATGTGCCTGTCAGCGGCGATCTGATCAAGGAGAAGGCGATGAAACTGGCCGAGCTGATGCACATCCCAGACTTCATGGCGAGCGACGGTTGGTTGGGCAATTTCAAGAAGCGCCACGGCATCACGTTCAAGACAGTGCAGGGCGAAGCTGGAGCGGTGGATTCGCAATCCCTTCTTGAGTGGCAACAACAGGTTCTCTGGCCCTTACTCGGGCAGTTCTCCGTCTTCAACCTGGAGGAGACTAGACTCTTCTGGCAGCTGCTTCCGAACAAGACCATGGCTTTCAGGGGAGAGCGGTGTACTGGAGGAAAGAAAAGCAAGCAAAGGATCACTCTTCTGGTTGGGGCAAACATGAGCGGCAGCGAGAAGTTCCCTCTTCTGGTGATTGGCAATTCCAAGAAATCCCGTGCCTTCAAGAACAAAGAGATCCCGGTCAAGTACAAGGCGAACTCGAAGGCGTGGATGACGGCGGAGCTTTTCGAGGAGATGTTGCGTGCGTGGGACGGACGACTCGGCCAGCAGGGACGCAGAGTGCTGGTCTGTCTCGATAACTTCTCTGGCCACCCTCCCGAGCTCGAGCTGAACAACATCCAACTGGTCTTCTTCCCACCCAACACGACAGCCAATTCGCAACCGATGGATCAGGGAATCATAGAGAACCACAAGCGCCACTACAAGAAGCTCCTGCTATGCCGCCGGCTTGAGGGAAAGGAGTTCAAGTTCACGTTGCTCGACGCTCTACACGTCGCCCGGCGTGCTTGGGAGCAGGTCGGCAAGTCGACGATCAGGAACTGTTTCGCGAAGGCCAAGTTCATCGAAGAGGAGATCCAAACTGAGCCACAGGATGCGGAGCTGCCCGACATCTGGGAAGCTCTGCCTGCCGAGGAAAAGATGCACGAGAACGAGGAGATCGAGCTGTCTGACTTTCTCGAAGCCGACGAGCGCCTCGCGACTGGCGGGTATTTCACGCTGGAGGAGATTGCGGAGGAGATTCTGTGCAGTGAGGAGCCGGTGGAAAGGGAAGATGACGAGGTAACTGTCGAGGAGGAAATCGTTCCGTTCGAGGAAGCCCAGCGCGCTTGTAGCACCGTCCGGAAGTTCATGCAGCAGAGAAGCGGGAAGCCCGGTGTGATGCAAGCGTGCGATCGGCTAGACAACGAGATGCACGAGATCCGCCGAAAGAAGATGCGCCAGCCAATGATTCTTGAAAGCTTTGTGTGTCGTGAATTTCTCGCCATGCCATATGTTAGTGTGTGAACTCTGTTAGTGTGTGTATGTTCTCCGTTCGCTTAGCTTATACAACAGTTGTGCCTTTTACTTGCTGGAATAAATTTTGTCTGAAGATTAACTACAGATGGGTAACTTGAGAAAATAAGGCCGTTTTTACAAAATCTCGTTACTATGCCACTCTCGCTACTATGCCACTTTTGCTCGGTCCCGACGGGTGGCATAGTAACGAGCTTTGACTGTATATATATATATATATATATATATATATATATATATATATATATATATATATATATATATATATATATATATATATATATATATATATATATATATATATATATATATATATATATATATATATATATATCTTCTTCTCCTTTCGGCTGCTCCCGTTCGGGGTCGCCACAGCGGATCATCCGTATGATCCGCATAGTGATTTGGCACGTTTTACGCCGGATGCCCTTCCTGACACAACCCTGGTCGCCTCTTACGACACAGGGATATGGTACACCTATTTTAACTGGGGTATACACCGGCCCAGTACACTGGTACTCATTTCGCCAACCTCGGAAGGATGACAGGCTGAGTCCAACCCATATATATATATATATATATATATATATATATATATATATATATATATATATATATATATATATATATATATATATATATATATATATATATATATATATATATATATATGAACACAAAGCTGCCAGAATAGACGTTTTCAGCACAGCAAAATGTTGAAGTCACCATTACGTCTCAACACAAGTCAAAAAGAGTAGAACTTCATGGCGGACACCTTGGACTGAGCAGGAGCAAATTGATTCTGCAGGGTGTAGCCATCCTCTCCATTTGTAAACAGGAGTGGGTATTGGAGAGCATCATAGGACCTGTGGGTGTCGCGTATTCGTTTGAGGAAGCTTTCTCTGATGTAAAACAATGTCACACTTGCCGTACTCCATATCTCTCATCAGAAAGGAAACCTCATTGCATGTAGGAGCATTGAAGCACCTATCGTGCTCAGTACTGGACCGTCGAACGGCATTGATGACTACCTTGTAGTGTCTGTTGCTTGAGTCATTCATGAAGTCTATGGCCATCTTGAGGCTGTTTACATAGACATTGCAGCTGTGCAGCATCTCCCGTAGGTCATGGATGACGTGCTGCTTCAGACCAGGAAATATTTTGCACTGGGTTTGCACCTCCTCTTCACCCAAGAAATAAAGTAGTGCAAAGCTCGCATCTTCGTTGGGGATTGGACATAAACTTCCGATCCGGTGATGAACTTGACCCCGGTGAATGTTGGATTCCAGCCATGTTGAAGGTTAATCTCCTTGCATCCAAACGATGGCATTTTAAATGCAGAGTTGTATCCTCGAATGTTGGTGAGAAAGTGTTTTGAATCTGTTGAAGATCTGGATACGAGAATTATTTAATTTTTAAGGTGATTCTTCACCATTGAGAGAGAGAGAGCCAAAAATGATAAATAGCATGATATTTCAAACATGGATTGGGCCCGATATGTTCTCGTGGATCAGACATTGCGTGGCGGAGGTATGCGCTCTACCGAGTGCCCTTCTAGTTTTGTTTGCAGTAATAAGTGCAGTTTATTTTATTCAATATCATAAGTGGTTGTGTCTTTTCTTTTCACATGATGTTCTGCCTTCCCCTTACCTGCTGCAGGTTGGCAGGTTGTGTAATGCTAAATAAAGTGTCCATAATAGGATCTCACCTTGACGTTATGACAAATATCAAATTTTTCTTTGATCATCTGTCTTTTTTGGAGCACCAATTGAACTCCATTGTTCATGTTCACCAATGTTTAAACGGTGAGGGTTGTGCTCGGCTCAATAATTGAAAGCAAGTTCATCATGATGTTTAATTCACCAAGAACACCACCTTACTGTTTCATGTTCCAGAAGTTATTGGTTGGGCGAGGAGGAAAAATCATCCGCTGCGTGGTAGAGAGGACTCGTGCTGACCTGGCGAACGTCTTTCAGCAAGAGGTGATGCTAAAAATGGGGGTGTACCTGCAGCAGAAGTAACTTGTGCCGGTTTCGCCGTTCCCTTCTCCAGGTACGCATCCATCGGAGGTAACCTGTATTTGTTAAACTTCCATGTTTGCAAAACTTTGTGCTTGTTTCGTCTGGCAATAATTATGCTCGAGGTTTACACCGAGTTTATGTGAATGATAAAAGTGTGTTTGAAATCTGAAAACGTTTTCTGACGTCATGCTGATACAGAATGATGCAATTCGTTCAAACCAACGCTCCTTGTGCTGCTTTAATGGGACATGAAATGAAGTATGTGAAAGGCAAGGCCTACATGATACGAGAGCAGTCTTGTTACTTAGTAAATGCTTTAAATCTCGATGCAACATTGGTTATGCCTCCCCCTATAGACACTCCAGATTTGCTAGAGATTCTGCTGAGCCTCAAGCAGGCTGCAGAAACGAATTTCCAGGTGCCTATTTTTCAAAATATTCTGGGGGAGGACCCCCAGACCTCCCTCACGGACTTCGTGCCTTCGGCACTCGTGAGTCGGGCCCGACGCCTCCCCCCCCCCCCCTTGAAATTTCCGAGATCCGCGCCTGCAGCCCAGTATGTTACCGAAAATCATAAAATATCAGTTGTTAGTAGAATTAGTGTAGTATTTTGTATTATTAAATTTTTAAACAATCTAACCATATTTTGGCTCTGAGGGCACAAAATACCTTAAGAAAAAATGGGCAATATTTGTTTTCGTATTTTACTAGATAATTTGGATGAATTGAAATGCATTTGCCAAAAGTCTGGCTCCCCAAAAATTGAAAAATATTTTTACGGCAACTAAATTTTTTTTTCACACTTTTGCTCAGAAATCACCCCGGGACCAAATAGAAAAACTGGCAACATGTTTTTTTATGTCCTAAATACTATTTAGAGGAACTTAAATGCATTTGCCAAGATTATATACAAAAATATGACAAGATTTAATTATTTTACATTGACCGATGGACTAGTATATGGGAACAGTTAGTTATTGATGAGTGACACTCGCTATATGATGTTTTCTCCGATTTCACTCGTGGTGAGTTGAACCAAGGAGCGCTGGTGAGTCCACATCCCACATAAGTACATCTGTATATTAAATATTTACTGTAGATTGATTAGTTATAGAAAGATGGCACAGCTAATCATTTTAATATGCATGAAGTGCATAGTTTTTTATTATTATTTCACCATACATTGATTATATATTTGTTTGGAACTGTGGATTGTATTTTATTGGACTTTGAGAGTGTACGTGACATGTCAGGTCCATCACCCACATCATATTTGTTTGGGGGTAGAAAACTGACGTGTCTGGGACATGACTCATGTAATTTTTTTTTGGGGGGGGGGGGAAGGGGGTAAAAAAACTGGTGTGTTGGGTACATGATTTGTCGGGTACATGATTTGTCAGGTACAAAAAGCTGGTGGCCATTTTGAATATATATATATATATATATATATTTTTTTTTTTAAATAACAAATGAAAAGGGTTCACTTCCTTCCTTAAGGCCCGGTCACACCTTGACGTTTTAGCCAGCGATGGCAACGTGTTAAAATTTATGTAAAACGCTGGCTTACTTTGAAGTTTTTTTTTTAAAGATTCGGACGTATTCATAGCGACTTGGTCTTGTGTATAACGCATTGGTAACTACACAGAACGTTTCGTTGTGTTATAGATAACTTATACCAACGAATGCTGAACCTGTTGTCGGCCTACACAACCGATGCCCAACGATAGTCTAACTCAGGCATAGCGCGTTGCACGCATCGCCGACGATGTCGTGGCGTATCCTATTAAAAGGCTGACGCACAACGATTCGAATCATAACTGCCGTAGAAATGGAAGGGTCAAAATCGCGGTCACACCTTGGCGATCTTGCCAGCGTATGCCGACGTAACAAAAAGTGTGTCTAAAACGTTGGGGCACGTCGAATACGGTATGGGTAAGTTTGGTATGCACGAGTAGAACGCTAAATACGCTATCATAAGTCGTAGTAAGTAGAGTACGTCAAGAAATTTTGAACATGTTCAAAATTTTACGACGTACTCGGCGTATGACACACGTTCCGCATGCGATGAGGATAAGTTTTACACACGATATGTGGACGCTTACACACGTCCACAAAGGCTACTTATAAGCTACTCATAAGTCGAAACACGTCGCGGTAATGTCTTTTTTACGCGAAACTTATTTCTAACTTATGTTTGACGTGCTTTGAACCAATTCTTTACGTAGCCCCAACACACATCGACGTATGTAGACGTATTCCAATGACGTCTTCCGGTCGACAAAAAAAAAAATGAACGTGTTTCTAGGTTACAACTGCCATATAAACACGTGTTCCCAGCGGTTTTGGGAATTGGTATATTAAAATGGTGTTCATTAAAGGGGAACCCAACAGTGTTTTCGAGTCGATGTCCATGTCAGCAGTAACAGTATCAGTATTACTATTAGTAGTAGTTTGTTCATGTTGGCAGTAGTAGGTGAGTGTGAGGGGGAGGGTGTGGGTTATGATGGATCGTCCTTGCGTCCGCGTGTCCACGGGTAGGTTCATAGGCTGCCACTCAACGATTTAAATGGCTGCATCTCCACTATTGAAAGTAGACGCTTGCGCTCAACAATTGGATTTTTTTTACACTCAACGACTTTTAAACGGCACCACTCAGCTAGTTTCATTGTTTACAATGAACGATTTAAATTGCTGTCACTCGCCTTTGTTTTGTTTTTTTGTTTGTTTGTTTTTTGACGCTGGGGTTTGGAAATTTGAAGCGTTTCTTCTGAACGTGTTAAAACGCTCAAACTCGACTATTTTAAATAGACGCTGCCGATGGACAATTGGAATCATAGCCAAGCTAGACATCGAAGTGTGAACATCCTAGTCATGCCGAAGAAAAGTTTGAAGAATGCTGCAAATAAGTGTCCTGGCCGTGGCCGTGGACGCTGACGCAAGGACGATCCATTATACCGACGTCTTTCAGCCTATGAGTAACTTAAAAGTAACGTCTGTCGATGTGTGGCAACGATCGCGTAACGTGCCAACAACACGTTAATCATAGGTAGGAAATAAGTTTCGGGTACTCTAAACACTACCTCGGCGTGTCTCAACTTATGATTAACTTACAAGTAGCATGTGTTGACGTCTGTCAACGATCGCAGACCGTGCCTACAACTTGTGGCCAGCGTAGCGGAACGTGTGAGTCATACGCCGGCATACGTTGTGAAATTTCAAGCATGAAAAAATTTGAGGACAACCGAAAAGTACAACGTTTAAAGCCAACGTACAACGACGTATGCCAGCGTGCTCTCAATGTTATCAAAACTTATCCATAACGTATTCAACGTGTGCCAGCGTTTTAGAAAAAAAATTCAAAAATCGGCATACGTTGGCTAAAACGCCAAGGTGTGACCGGGCCTTTAAAAAAAAAATCTGGATGATCTACTGGTATTTTTTTATTTGGCCGTATACTTATTCACTTATCTGTATTTTACCACAGATGTCATGAAGAATTACAACAATCCAAATTTAACAAGCCTCGTAGGATAAGTTGAGCAAAGCACTTGTATGCACCTTAAAAGGATGTAAGGTTTGGGAGTCAGAGTGGTGCAATGTAAAGGACACACTGACATTTCTTAGTCAGTAATGACATTTCCTGATGAAGCTTTATTAATTAAATGCATCTCATTCAGGTTGCTTTGCTCTGTTTTTCAAATAGTTCTTTGGTAAAGGTCCTGTAACCACCTGTTAATGCTCAGTGGTGTGCACATGCTTCAATTCCCTGATGGAATGCAGATATATGTACTTCGGGACATCAACGGAGGATCTCGTTATGTGTGTGCTCCACTGAGACCGCTGATGAGCCGCTGGATTCGTTCCAGTTCATTGTTCGATTTCTGTGAAGAAGAACTCAGTAAAGTCTCAGAGCGGTCGACCACAGGGGAAAGAGTGCGACGGCGACGAATGAAACGAGATGAGGTCTTGGCGAGACCGGAGTTTGACTCTTGGAGCTCGCAGGGATCCACGATATCTCGCTTTATTGTGGCCCTCTTGCCCTCGGGGATGTCAGGCGAAGCGAGAGGGAGTGGGTAAGGCATGAAGTGTGCGTGGCTCCGTGCTAGATACGGAGAAAGGGAAACGTACGACGCTCCGGCAGACATGGAAGTGGCCGCCGCAGCAGCGATGTACGAGTATGGGTACTGGAGCGGTCCCGGTGTCCCAGATTGTGCCATGGTCTGAAAGAGGCACAACACGGATTGTATTTCAATCCAACTCGATTGTAAAAAAATATAAAGGAAAATAGACCTTTGGCAAATAGTGTGAGAAAAGTTCTATTTTGTATGTCCACTCATTAAAATGTATTTATTACACAGTATTGTAAACTCCATTAAACTGATTTTCACTTTTTAAACTTTCAGAAGTCTGTGTGAGCTTTGCACATTGTGGTGGGATGGGATTGTAAATGTGGGGGGAGGGGGGATTTATTTATTTAGTTCAATTGAGGTGAAAGAAAATTTATTTTCACGTTCACAAATGCTCCTTTGATCATTTGGAAATGAGAAACAAACTAAAACGACACTCAGAGCACGTACCTCTGCACGGTTGAACAGTTTACATTTTGTATCTCACTGATGGGCCGGATCTGCAACCCTTAACCAAAATCGAATTGGCTTGTTCTTGTCACCGAAACAACTTATCCACCTCGTTTTGTCATCTCAAAAAGTTGTGGATGAGTTATATCATGCCAGACATAGTTTTTGGCCCTATCTCTCAATGGTGAAGAATCATGAGAAATAAATTCTCAGATCCGGATCCGGATTCGGATCTTCACCAAAATGGAATCAATTCGTACTTGCAACACTCCCAATTTGTTTACAAAGTTTCATCTAAATCTGTCCATAACCTTTTGAGATGTCCAGCTCACAGACAGACAGATGAAAACGACCTTCATCCACCTTCGGTGGAGGAGGTAATGACAATCTTTCAAAGGCTCACCTGAAAACCAAGTAAAGAGAAAGGTGAGATGGGTGGTCCTGTTGCTGGTCCGAGCCCGTCCCCTGGTGAGACATTGCAAAGGGGTGGCATCGCAGCCAAGTAGTGAGCGAGCCCGGTCAGTGCGGCAGGGCGCATAAGAGCAGCCGACACTCGGAGACCTTGCGCGGCACCCCGTTCTGTCCATGGCCTCCTTGACCATGAGGTACGATCGGCTTGACGGCCCACTGGCTCGGCGTCTAAATCTACAGCGCCGTCGGCCCTTCCTTCATCCGATTCGTAATCTGCGCATTCACCCACTGGATCGCCATTTCCTGTGTTCGTTGCATCTGCTATGCCAAGGGTCATACCAGGACAGTCATCACCATTATGGTCAGTGCAAATGCTCAGGTTGCTCCATCTTCTAATTCCAAACACAAGCTACAAGTTCAACTGCACGTCCTCCACGACTGGCATTAAAAGTCTGACGGGCATTCATTGGTAGGGTCAAGTTATAATGTTTATGTCAGCATTATCTTTGTCACCATTATAATTCAGGCATGTCAGGATCTGCTTGTTATCATTTATTTTATTAACCCCTAACTCCTGCCTGTCATCCAAAATTTTTCTGTTTTTATGTTAATACTGTATGTGTGCATTAGTGTTACAGCAGGACTATAACACCTGTGTCTGAACAAGAGGCTGGAGAGCTGGTACCCTGGGTACCCGAAGATTCTGTAGAATCTGTTCCACATTGTTGGTCTGCATATGCATGCAGACACTGCAAAGCCAGCTGTCTCCTGTCAGGTCACAGATGATAAGGTTGGTGTTATTCATGTGGAGCTGGTGTATCAATCCTGCACCCATAACCTAAGGTCATGCTGCACAGCGAATTTGGTAAATGACTTCAGGCAGAACTGTCATGTTGGTGGCGTACGTCGCCATTGGGACAGAACATTGGTGTCGCCGAAGCAGTTTTCGGGCAAGGATTATACTGGGTGGTTTGCCATTGATTTCCCAGGGACAATCAGGACAGGAATTTGTTGAGGTTGTTGGGAGTACCTCACCTACTTTTTATGAAAACACCATGGGATCTTTAATGTCCACCAATTAATGCCGGCAGACAGGTAACCTGCCTTCACGTCCATCAGAGGGACGGTTGCATCATGTAATGCAACACCTTGCCTTAGAAGTACAAATCCCACAGTGTAAATTTGGATCGGGAATTGAACCCAGGATTAACAGCTCAAGGGTAAGGCCAAAAAAAAAAAAATGTTGCATTGGCGTAAGGGGTCACTGAAAAATAGGGGAGGTCGGTCGGGATCTTTTTTTTTTATTCTTTTTATTTTTCCCTAATAAATCCCTCCCAAAATCTCCCCCGGCTCGAGTACCACCCTTTTTGTCGGCGGGTTCTGTCCGAAACACTTCCGGGTTTTTGCGATCGCGATCGCAATCAACAAGATACTTGAAAACGATAGCAAAACAACAAAAATAGCAATAAAATAGGGTCGGCAAAATTTTTCGATAGCAAAAAAACAAAAAAGAAAACGTAGGGTCGGCGGAATTTTTAGGGTCGGGCGGGTTACGCCAATGCAACTTTTTTTTTTTTTGGCCTAAGTGCTCGACCTCTGCACCACTCTGTTGGATGCAAGCAGAACTACACCTGTCCAAAACTTAAGGTGATCATTTAAAGCTTTATTTGTTGTATGTGTTACCTTTTCTCACGTCGTCCGTTCCCCGTGTCTCGAAAGCCCTTGGCAAAAGGGTTGTGGTCGATCTTGAGCTGTGTGATCTGGGAGTGGTGAGA